>NC_140011.1:9124723-9219465 GCF_964263955.1 Coregonus lavaretus
ATCTTGTTGTGAAGGTAGAGGACTGCAGAACTGTTAGAGACACGTATTTGTGTTATTGTGATAGAAAAGGACATAGACAATGTATACATCCCAAGCAAACACTTGCTAAACACAGCGGACTGAATTTCACTGTAGCTCTCCATTCACTGAGGGGACGATTCAGACGTAGGAAATGTATGCCTTTCCTACACATGCCTTTCCTACTCACTTCTCAGTAGTTGGAATTTAGACTTACCTTATGCAGGCACGTAACGCGTTCTATGGGTGTGGCTACCTTGCGCAGGCTGAATAAATTAAATCTATGAAAACCCTCCCACTTGCTGGCTAATCTCGGGTACCCAGAAGTAAAGTTCTCTCAAAGTTATCACTTCCCGTTTAACTTCTAGGGGTAATGTGTTGTGAAATTGTGATTTCCATTGTGTGAAGGGAGGAAGCGAAGTCTCCTCCCCCGCAAAAGGAAACTCTCGGCCAAACCCATCCCTTCCGCTAATTTCACCCGTGTTTATGATCAAGCAGTAAACATGGAAGATGTGAGTGAGGATGTTTTCAACACAGATACTTCAAATCTTAGCAGTATCCATTCCATCCTGTTTGTTAAGCCACTGCAACAGTTGTGCTTAAAAATGTTGACTGGCAAAGGGGATGTTTTAGCATGCTTGCCAACTGGTGATGGCAAAAGTTGAATATATCAAGCACTGTATGTTGAACATTGCTTCAAACAACCGTGTTCAACAAGCAGTTGATAGGACTGGCAGTGGACAAAGTGCACACTGTTGTTTCAGACAAACTCCTGGCTAGCCATTGCAGCTAGCTAGCTGTGTCATTCATCCTACTTTACTATCAACCGGCCAGCTGTTTTAGGCAGCTTTAGATGCGAGGAAAAACAAATATATTTTCTAGCTATCCATTTGATTGATGAAGTTGAGAAAATGCCATTAACTAGTTCGCTAGAGTGAAACTGCTGGGGGGAGAGCTAGCTAACGTTAATTCCCACCATCAGTCTGAGTTGAGTTCACCTTAGCCTAGCTAAGTGTTTTCTAGAAAATAACTAGCTATATAATTGCTAGCTACCTTTTAATAAAGACTAGTTACTGACTACTGAACACTTTTTGTCAAACTACTTTGTTCCCCTGCCTGTTTATTGATGCATTGGAGACTGAAAAAGTTGGCAACGTATCAAAATGCCGCTCCTGATTTTACTGCAAATAGTCTGTTGTTTTGATAGAATTTGGCTGATTAGGCTTGTGCATATTTACCTGAGTGTTTCATTAGTTATATAAGTTACTGACTGACTAGGCTAATTCTTATTAATGTTGTTGTTGCATTTCAGGTGGAGAGGGAGTTGGATCTCCTCTGCATGCTGCAGACAGACCAGGACACGTATTCACAAAGCATCTCAGAGTAGCAGTACTGATTTAGGATCAGATTTGCCTTTTAGATCACAATGAATATGATTACATTGACAAGGGGGAACTGGTCCAAGATCACTATTCCTACCCAATACCTTGCACAGCAGAAATTTCACCACAGGACCCTAGATATTACAGTCAACGCTTCTGAACTGAATATAAGTGAATTTCCATATACCAATAACACTAACAAATAGGTTGCATTTTTCAGCAACATGTGTAGTAAGCGCTTACACGGCTTTGGTTATGAAAGGTACATAATGCATTTAATGTCATCTCCCCATTAGGCCACTGCATGCCGAGACATGGGCCTGGATGGTGACACACATCTTCAAGCTGCCTGACTGAATACTGGGGCCTTCAGTGGTAACGGAAGCAAGGGCCTTACCTGAGCGCACAGCAACAGTCAAATGGACAAAGTTAATATACAGTTGATGTCGGAAGTTTACATATACTTAGGTTGGAGTCATTACAACTTGTTTTTCAACCACTCCACACATTTCTTGTTAACAAACTATCATTTTGGCAAGTCGGTTAGGACATCTACTTTGTGCATGACACAAGTAATTTTTCCAACAATTGTTTACAGACAGATTATTTCACTTATAATTCACTGTATCACAATTCCAGTGGGTCAGAAGTTTACATACACAAAATTGACTGTGCCTTTAAACAGCTTGGAAAATTCCAGAAAATGATGTCATGGCTTTAGAAGCTTCTGATAGGCTAATTGACATCATTTGAGTCAATTGGAGGTGTACCTGTGGATGTATTTCAAGGCCTACCTTCAAACTCAATGCCTCTTTGCTTGACATCATGGGAAAATCAAAAGAAATCAGCCAAGACCTCAGAAAAACAATTGTAGACCTGCACAAGTCTGGTTCCTCCTTAGGAGCAATTTCCAAATGCCTGAAGGTACCACATTCCTCTGTACAAACAATAGTACGCAAGTATAAACATGCAACTATGGGACCATGCAGCCGTTATACCACTCAGGAAGGAGACGCGTTCTGTCTCCTAGAGATGAACGTACTTTGGTGCGAAAAGTGCAAATCAATCCCAGAACAACAGCAAAGGACCTTGTGAAGATGCTGGAGGAAACAGATACAAAAGTATCTATATCCACAGTAAAACGAGTCCAAAACCGCCATAAAAAAAGCCAGACTACGGTTTGCAACTGCACATGGGGACAAAGATCGTACTTTTTGGAGAAATGTCCTCTGGTCTGATTAATCAAAAATAGAACTGTTTTGCCATAATGACCATCGTTATGTTTGGAGGAAAAAGGGGGTACCTTGCAAGCCGAAGAACACCATCCCAACCATGAAGCACAGGGGTGGCAGCATCATGCTGTGGGGGTGGTTTGCTGCAGGAGGGACTGGTGCACTTCACAAAATAGATGGCACATGAGGAAGGAAAATTATGTGGATATATTGAAGCAATATCTCAAGACATCAGTCAGGAAGTTAAAGCTTGGTCGCAACAGAGCTACATATGTGTTATTTTTCATCATGAAGTGCTTTGAGTGACTAGTCAAGGATCATATCACCTCTACCTTACCTTCCACCCTAGACCCACATCAATTTTCTTACCGCCCCAATAGATCCACAGACAATGCAATCACCATCACTCTGCTCACTGCCCTATCCCATCTGGACAAGAGGAATACCTATGTAAGAATGCTGTTCATTGACTATAGCTCAGCATTCAACGCCATAGTACCCTCCAAGCTCATCATTAAGCTCGAGGCCCTAGGTCTGAACCCCGCCCTGTGCAACTGGGTCCTGGACTTCCTGACGGGCCGCACCCAGGTGGTGAAGGTAGGAAACAACACCTCCACTTCGCTAATCCTCATCACTGGGGCCCCACAAGGGTGCGTGCTCAGTCCACTCCTGTACTCCCTGTTCACCCAAGCACGCTTCCAACTCAATCATCCAGTTTGCCGACGACACAACAGTAGTAGGCTTGATTACCAAGAACGTCGAGACACCCTACAGGGAGGAGGTGAGGGCTCTGGGAGTGTGGTGCCAGGAAAATAACTTCTCACTCAACATCATCAAAAAGAAGGAGATGATCGTGAACTTCAGGAAACAGCAGAGGGTGCGCCCCCCTATCCACATCGACGGGACCGCAGTGGAGAAGGTGGAAAGCTTCAAGTTCCTTGGCGTACACATCACTGACAAACTGAAATGGACCACCCACAAAGACAGTGTGGTTAAGAAGGCGCAACAGAGCCTCTTCAAACTCAGGAGGCTAAAGAAGTGTGGCTTGGCACCTAAAACCCAATTGAGAGAATCCTGTCTTGCTGTATCACCGCCTGGTATGGCAACTGCACCGCACGCAACTGCAAGGCTCTCCAGAGGGTGGTGCGGTCTGCACAATGCGTTACTGGGGGTAAACTACCTGCCCTCCAGGACACCTACAGCACCCGATGTCACAGGAAGGCCAAAAAGATCATCAATCACCCGAGCCACTGCCTGTTCACCCCGCTATCATCCAGAAGGCGAGGTCAGTACAGGTGCATCAAAGCTGGGACCGAGAGACTGAGAAACAGCTTCTATCTCAAGGCCATCAGACTGTTAAAGCCATCACTAGCACATTAGTGGCTGCTGCCTATAGACATAGACTAGAAATCACTTGCTACTTTAAGAAAAGGAATAATAATGTTTACATATCTGCATTACTCATCTCATATGTATATACTGTATTTTATACTACTCTACTGTATCTTAGTCCATGCCGCTCTAACATCGCTTGTCCATATATGTATTCTTAATTAATTCCTTACTTAGATTTGTGTGTATTGGGTATTTGTTGTGAAATTGTTAGATATTACTTGTTAGATATTACTGCACGGTTGGAGCTAGAAGCACAAGTGTTACGAACCCTGTGGCTTTAAAAGTCTAGGGTGGATGGAACACAGACCCGTAACATAATTCATGCAAATTAGAATCATGACATGGAAACAGTGAGAACAAAAACTACACCGACAACCATAAACTACCGTCAAACACAATACGTTTATTTTTGAATACACGGTAAAGGTTTGGGAAAAAGGGCTGAGCAGGAACCAAGAAATGAAACAATAATGTAAAAAAAAAACTAAACTGATCTTGCCTGCCTCAAGAACCGCTAAGCTACTGCTAATCATACAAAAATTACAGTGGGTGGTCCGCTCAGGTCTAACTAGTGTTTTTAGACAATTTTCTTCCTACGGGTAATGTATGCCCATGGGCAACTTGCTTAAATCCCCCTTTTCCCAGAAACACACAACAAAGTTACCAAACAGAGTAACCAGCAAATGAGTGAGTGAGTGAGTGAGTGAGTACACAAAACACAGGACACCACAGTATCCATACTCACATACGGAAATAGTCTCTTCCAACAAACACAACTGACTGGCTTTTAAAACAATGGGAGGTGTAAGTGAAAAACCAGAAACAGGTGGTGCAATACAGAGGAATGTCCACTGATTGGTCTACCTCAGCAATCAGCAGCCAAACGGATGTCGGACAGGTGGGACACCCCAACGACCACCAATCAGGAACATAAAGGACACCTGTGATTAGGGCAGAAGGAGAGGAAAACACAAAAACACACACAGGATACCTGTATCCGTAACAACAAGCATTTCGTAACATCTGCTAAACACGTGTATGTGACCAATACACATTTATTTGATTTGATTTCATAGTTCTGATGTCTACACTATTATTCTACAGTGTAGAAAATAGTAAAAATAGCTTTTTTCTAAAAACCTCTTTTGGCTTTGTCATTATGGGGTATTGTGTGTAGATTGATGACGACATTTTTTTCTTTCATCCATTTTAGAATAAGGCTGTAATGTATCAAAATGTGGAAAAAGTCAAGGGGTCTGAATACTTTCCGATATGCAGCACGTGAGTTTCAAGTTTGGGGAAGATAATTCTCACAATAAAAATGCACTTTTATAATAAAAGCATTACATGCATAATCGCATTTGCAGACATTTTTAAGAATTGTGTTTTCCCGCTAATTGATTACATTTTGGAAACTTTGCGCTTATAGCCTACTGCCGTGTGCTCATTGCTGTGCTTACAATGTGAAGAAATAGCCTAATAGTTTATCAACATTTTAAGCTAAACATTCTGTTGTGTCAGCCTCACTGCTTAAAAACGTTTTTTTGATGACATAGTCAGCCTATGTCAATCTACTATCCCCAATAGTACAAAAGTTGATAGGCTAAGGCCTACTCACCTTGTTGGCTGATGAAAAGTAAATGTGGACAGTTCTTCCAATATCTTCAATATGCGCCTTGGAACTGGATAAGGACGCGCGCAGTTGTGTCTGTCTTAACTTGTAGGGTGTGAGAAAGACCCGTTCACGTTACGGGAATTAGCTAACAAGAATTGAGCCATGTGAGTGAGAGGTCATTCGGAGCATGCAGCCGGGAGAAGGGAATTATAATTATTATATTCAGCCGAAGGACTCAACGGCCACTGGCCGCAAAAGGCATGGATTTTTTTAGGGGGCATTACGGCCAAACAAAGGGGATGCCGCCGGGAAATTCAAGGCATATACCACATCAGTCACCGGCTTCATCAGTAAGTGCATCGACGACATTGTCCCCACTGTGTCCGTACGTACATACCCCAACCAGAAGCCATGGATTACAGGCAACATCCGCACTGAGCTAAAGGGTAGAGCTGTCGCTTTCAAGGAGCGGGACTCTAAACTCAGTGTTCAACAACATAACGCCCTCAAAGCTCATCACTAAGCTAAGGACCCTGACACTAAACACCTCCCTCTGCAACTGGATCATGGACATCCTGATGGGCCTCCCCCAGGTGGTAAGGGTAGGCAACAACACATCTGCCACGCTGATCCTCAACACGGGAGCCCCTCAGGGGTGCTTGCTTAGTCCCCTCCTGTACTCCCTGTTCACCCATTACTGCATGGCCAAGCACGACTCCAACATCATTATTAAGTTTGCCAATGACACAACAGTGGTAGGCCTGATCACCAACAACGATGAGACAGCCTATAGGGAGGAGGTCAGAGACCTGGCAGTATGGTGCCAGGAAAACAACCTCTCCCTCAACGTGATCAAGACAAAGGAGATATTCGTGGACTACAGGAAAAGGAGGGCCGAGCACGCCCCCATTCTCATCGACATGGCTGTAGTGGAGCAGGTTGAGAGCTTCAAGTTCTTTGGTGTCCACATCACCAACAAACTATCATGGTTCAAACACACCAAGACAGTCGTGAAAAAGGGCACGACAACGCCTATTCCCTCTCATGAGACTGAAAAGATTTTGCATGGGTCCTCAGATCCTAAAAAAGTTATACAGCTGCACCATTGAGAGCATTCTGACTGGTTGCATCACTGCCTGGTATGGCAACTGCTCGGCCTCCAACCACAAGGCGCTACAGAGGGTAGTGCATACGGCCCAGTACATCACTGGGGCCAAGCTTCCTGCCATCAAGGACCTCTATACCAGGCGGTGTCAGAGGAAGGCCCAAAAAATTGCCAAAGACTCCAGCCACCCTAGTCATTGAATGTTCTCTCTGCTACCGCACGGCAAGCGGTACCGGAGCGCCAAGTCTAGGTCCAAAAGGCTTCTTAACAGCTTCTACCCCCAAGCCATAAGACTGCTGAACAGGTAATCAAATGTCTACCCAGACTATTTGAATTAACCCCCGCCCCCCCCCCCCCCCCCCCCTTTGTTTTTACACTGCTGCTACTCGCTTTTTATTTTCTATGCATAGTCACTTCACCCCTACCTACATGTACACTCCCTTTCAAAAATGTGCGGTCACTTAGAAATGTCCTTGTTTTTTGTCCATTAAATAACATCAAATTGATCAGAAATACAGTATAGACATTGTTAATATTGTAAATGGCTATTGTAGCTGGAAACGGCTGATTTTTTTATGGAATATCTACATTGGCGTACAGAGGCCCATTATCAGCAACCATCAGTCCTGTGTTCGAATGGCACGTTGTGTTTGCTAATCCAAGTTTATCATTTTAAAAGGCTAATTGATCATTAGAAAACCCTTTTGCAATTATGTTAGCACAGCTGAAAACTGTTGTGCTGATTAAAGAAGCAATAAAACTGGCCTTCTTGAGACTAGTTGAGTATCTGGAGCATCAGCAATTGTGGGTTTGATTCCAGGCTCAAAATGGCCAGAAACAAATAACTTTTTTCTGAAACTCGTCAGTCTATTCTTGTTCTGAGAAATGAAGGCTATTCCATGCGAGAAATTGCCAAGAAACTGAAGATCTCGTACAACACTGTGTACTACTCCCTTCACAGAACAGCGCAAACTGGCTCTAACCAGAATAGAAAGAGGAGTGGGAGGCCCCGGTGCACAACTGAGCAAGAGGACAAATACATTAGAGTGTCTAGTTTGAGAAACAGATGCCTCACAGGTCCTCAACTGGCAGCTTCATTAAATAGTACCCGCAAAACACCAGTCTCAACGTCAACAGTGAAGAGGTGACTCCGGGATGCTGACCTTCTAGGCAGAGTTGCAAAGAAAAAGCTATATCTCAGATTGGCCAATAAAAATTAAAGATTAAGATGGGCAAAAGAACACAGACACTGGACAGAGGAAAAAAGTGTTATGAACAGATAAATCGATGTTTGAGGTGTTCGGATCACAAAGAAGAACATTTGTGAGACGCAGACCAAATGAAAAGATGCTGGAGGAGTGCTTGATGCCATCTATCAAGCACGGTGGAGGCATTGTGATGGTCTGGGGGTGCTTTGGTGGTGGTAAAGTGGGAGATTTGTACAGGGTAAAAGGGATCTTGAAGAAGGAAGGCTATCACTCCATTTTGCAACGCCATGCCATACCCTGTGGACGACACTTGATTGGAGCCAATTTCCTCCTACAACATGACAATGACCCAAAGCACAGCTCCAAACTATGTAAGACCTATTTAGGGAAGAAGCAGTCAGCTGGTATTCTGTCTATCATGGAGTGGCCAGCACAGTCACCGGATCTCTTCCCTATTGCGCTGTTGTGGGAGCAGCTGGTACGTAAGAAGTGCCCATCAAGCCAATCCAACTTGTGTGAGGTGCTTCAGGAAGCATGGGGTGAAATCTCTTCAGATTATCTCAACAAATTGACAACTAGAATGCCAAAAGTCTGCAATGATGTAATTGCTGCAAATTGAGGATTATTTGACCAAAGCAAAGTTTGAAGGACACATTTGTTATTTCAATTAAACATCCTTATTTCTAACCTAGTCATTTTGCTATATTTCCTATTCAAACTCATTTCATGTATGTTTTCATGGAAAACAAGGACATTTCTAAGTGACCCCAAACCTTTGACTGGGAGTGTACATATTACCTCAATTACCTCGACTAACCTGTACCCCCGCACATTGACTCAGTAATAGTACCCCCAGTGGGGAGAACAAGTATTTGATACACTGCCGATTTTGCAGGTTTTCCTACTTACAAAGCATGTAGAGGTCTGTAATTTTTATCATAGGTACACTTCAACTGTGAGAGACGGAATCTAAAACAAAAATCCAGAATGATTCATTGTATGATTTTTAAGTAATTAATTTGCATTGTATTGCATGACATAAGTATTTGATACATCAGAAAAGCAGAACTTAATATTTGGTACAGAAACCTTTGTTTGCAATTACAGAGATCATACGTTTCCTGTAGTTCTTGACCAGGTTTGCACACACTGCATTAGGGATTTTGGCCCACTCCTCCATACAGACCTTCTCCAGATCCTTCAGGTTTCGGGGCTGTCGCTGGGCAATACGGACTTTCAGCTCCCTCCAAAGATTTTCTATTGGGTTCAGGTCTGGAGACTGGCTAGGCCACTCCAGGACCTTGAGATGCTTCTTACAGAGCCACTCCTTAGTTGCCCTGGCTGTGTGTTTCGGGTCGTTGTCATGCTGGAAGACCCAGCCACGACCCATCTTCAATACTCTTACTGAGGGAAGGAGGTTGTTGGCCAAGATCTCGCGATACATGGCCCCATCCATCCTCCCCTCAATAAGGTGCAGTCGTCCTGTCCCCTTTGCAGAAAAGCATCCCCAAAGAATGATGTTTCCACCTCCATTCTTCACGGTTGGGATGGTGTTCTTGGGGTTGTACTCATACTTCTTCTTCCTCCAAACACGGCGAGTGGAGTTTAGACCAAAAAGCTCTATTTTTGTCTCATCAGACCACATGACCTACTCCTATTCCTCCTCTCGATCATCCAGATGGTCATTGGCAAACTTCAGACGGGCCTGGACATGCGCTGGCTTGAGCAGGGGGACCTTGCGTGCGCTGCAGGATTTTAATCCATGACGGCGTAGTGTGTTACTAATGGTTTTCTTTGAGACTGTGGTCCCAGCTCTCTTCAGGTCATTGACCAGGTCCTGCCGAGTAGTTCTGGGCTGATCCCTCACCTTCCTCATGATCATTGATGCCCCACGAGGTGAGATTTCATTGATGCCCCACAAGGTGAGACCGAGGGTGATTGACCGTCATCTTGAACTTCTTCCATTTTCTAATAATTGCGCCAACAGTTGGTCTACAATTTTATCTTTGATGTCCTTACACAGCTCTCTGGTCTTGGCCATTGTGGAGAGGTTGGAGTCTGTTTGAATGAGTGTGTGGACAGGTGTCTTTTATACAGGTAACAAGTTCAAACAGGTGCAGTTAATACAGGTAATGAGTGAAGAACAGGAGGGCTTCTTAAAGAAAAACTAACAGGTCTGTGAGAGCTGGAAATCTTACTGGTTTGTAGGTGATCAAATACTTATGTCATGCAATAAAATGCACATTAATTACTTAAAAATCATACAATGTGATTTTTTGGATTTTTGTTTTAGATTCCGTCTCTCACAGTTAAAGTGTATCTATGATAAAGATTACAGACCTCTACATGCTTTGTAAGTAGGAAAACCTGCAAAATCGGCAGTGTATCAAATACTTGTTCTCCCCACTGTACGTCTATCGACAGTGACATAATAAACATTCTATTGAAATAGTTACTTGCATAGTGGAGTCTTTTGTTTAGACATGTAGCTGGCTATCTAAACAATGAACCATAATCCCAACTCATAACTTTAATACCCTGCATGAATCTGCAGGTAGCTAATCAAACAGGTTCAACATTAGCTAGCTTACATTAGGCTTTAACTAGCTCTGAGATACAAATAATATTACTACACAGATCATACATGTAATGTTAGCTAGCTAGACTATCTTACCCGTATACATGGATGGACGCTTCTCCCTCTCTGTCACGGATGCCATGGTTGCTCTTAGTTTGAAGATGTAATCCGTAGACAGGTGTTTTATACGACAGTCTTCTATGTGTTCTCTTTTTGACTTCATCTGCATATTGCAATCAAATGGCTGAATTTTCTCCATCTCCTTAGCTATCATACTCTAATTCCACTGATTTCAAAACACGGTCCTCCAGAAAGTGGAGAGCAACACTTATGCAGTTCTACTAAGTGATATCTTTAAAAAAAGACGCGTTAGAAAGGATTACCTACACATACTGACCAGCTCATGTTATAGACCGAAGCGTGCTACATGGCAAACCAATCCGAACACATCTGTTGGCATGTCCAGCCCACTCATTATCTCAGCCAATCATGGCTAGCGGGAAGGTTGCTGTCTTTTTCCATGGCTAAACCAACTAGGCTCATCATTTAACAATTGTATTCGTATTTACAGATGGCATACAAGTTTGTTATTAAGGCACATGAAAGTTCACGTTCCAGAAGGCATTTCTGCCAAAGAAATGCATTTTGATTTTTAAAAGAAGTTTACGTTCAAATGGCGCTCCTCTGAGGTAGTGAAACGCAACATATGCCTAGTTTCTAATAAACAAATAAAACAGAAACACCTTAATTACATAAGTATTCAGACGCTTTGCTATGAGACTCGAAATTGAGCTTAAGTGCATCCTGTTTCCATTGATCAACCTTGAGATGTTTCTACAACTTGATTGGAGACCACCTGTGGTAAATTCAATTGATTGCACATGATTTGGAAAGGCACACATCTGTCTATATAAGGTCCCACAGTTCACAGTGTGTGTCAGAGCAAAAACCAAGCCATGAGGTTGAAGGGATTGTCCGTAGAGCTCCGAGACAGGATTGTGTTGAGGCAGATCTGGGGAAGGGTACCAAAAAATATCTGCAGCATTGAAGGTCCCCAAGAACACAGTGGCCTCCATCATTCTTAAAAGGAAGAAGTTTGGAACCACCAAGAATCTTCCTAGACATGGCCGCCTAGCCAAATTGAGCAATCGGGGGAGAAGGGCCTTGGTCAGGGAGGTGACCAAGAACCCGATGGTCAATCTGACAGAGCTCCAGAGTTCCTCTGTGGAGATGGGAGAACCTTCCAGAAGGACAACCATCTCTGCAGCACTCCATCAATCAGGCCTTTATGGTAGTGGCCAGATGGAAGCCACTCCTCAGTAACAAGCACATAACAGCCTGCTTGGAGTTTGCCAAAAGGCACATAAAGGACTCTCAGACCATGAGAAACAAGATTCTCTGGTCTGATGAAACCAATATTGAACTCTATGGCCTGAATGCCAAGCGTCTGGGAACCTCAGGATGACAAATCAGAGCAAGATTACTGAATGTTAGTACATTATTTACCAACAACCTTTTGTTGTTGTGCACTATCCTCAAACAATAGCATGGTATTTGTTTTGCTGTAATAGCAACTTTAAAGTGGACACTGCAGTTAGATTAACAAGAATTTAAGCTTTCTGCCCATATAAGAAATGTCTATGTCCCGGAAAGTTGGCATTGTTTACAACGCCATTCTAGTCACATATCGCATATTGAGCAGCAACCGTCCCGGTATAGGGACAACGATCCCGTAGAGGTTAATTATGTAGCCTAATATCTTTGTCATTACAAGATGGAAAAGAAAGGATAATGAAATTGATAAAGAAATGTGTGAGTAAGATATGACTAAAATGTCACACCCTCAGATAAACTAATAATGTATGACTATTAGTAGACTAGAGCTTAGAGAGTTAATCAAATGTGCTTATATAAGATGCATATTTGCCCAGCAACAGAATATTTGTGTCTTGTAATTAGGCAAGCAGAAGTGCAAAGCGTTGAAACCAATACAGTGGGGGAAAAAAGTATTTAGTCAGCCACCAATTGTGCAAGTTCTCCCACTTAAAAAGATGAGAGAGGCCTGTAATTTTCATCATAGGTACACGTCAACTATGACAGACAAATTGAGAATTTTTTTCTCCAGAAAATCACTTTGTAGGATTTTTTATGAATTTCTTTGCAAATTATGGTGGAAAATAAGTATTTGGTCACCTACAAACAAGCAAGATTTCTGGCTCTCACAGACCTGTAACTTCTTCTTGGTCCTCTGTAGCTCAGCTGGTAGAGCACGGCGCTTGTAAGCCAAGGTAGTGGGTTCGATCCCCGGGACCACCCATACACAAAAATGTATGCACGCATGACTGTAAGTCGCTTTGGATAAAAGCGTCTGCTAAATGGCATATTATTATTATTATTATTCTTTAAGAGAACGGTGAGCAAAAATCTCAGAACCACACGGGGGGACCTAGTGAATGACCTGCAGAGAGCTGGGACCAAAGTAACAAAGCCTACCATCAGTAACACACTACGCCGCCAGGGACTCAAATCCTGCAGTGCCAGACGTGTCCCCCTGCTTAAGCCAGTACATGTCCAGACCCATCTGAAGTTTGCTAGAGTGCATTTGGATGATCCAGAAGAGGATTGGGAGAATATCATATGGTCAGATGAAACCAAAATATAACTTTTTGGTAAAAACTCAACTCGTCGTGTTTGGAGGACAAAGAATGCTGAGTTGCATCCAAAGAACACCATACCTACTGTGAAGCATGGGGGTGGAAACATCATGCTTTGGGGCTGTTTTTCTGCAAAGGGACCAGGACGACTGATCCGTGTCAAGGAAAGAATGAATGGGGCCATGTATTGTGAGATTTTGAGTGAAAACCTCCTTCCATCAGCAAGGGCATTGAAGATGAAACGTGGCTGGGTCTTTCAGCATGACAATGATCCCAAACACACCACCCGGGAAACGAAGGAGTGGCTTCGTAAGAAGCATTTCAAGGTCCTGGAGTGGCCTAGCCAGTCTCCAGATCTCAACCCCATAGAAAATCTTTGGAGGGAGTTGAAAGTCCGTGTTGCCAAGCGACAGCCCCAAAACATCACTGCTCTAGAGGAGATCTGCATGGAGGAATGGGCCAAAATACCAGCAACAGTGTGTGAAAACCTTGTGAAGACTTACAGAAAACGTTTGACCTGTGTCATTGCCAACAAAGGGTATATAACAAAGTATTGAGAAACTTTTGTTATTGACCAAATACTTATTTTCCACCATAATTTGCAAATAAATTCATAAAAAATCCTACAATGTGATTTTCTGGAAAAAAATTCTCATTTTGTCTGTCATAGTTGACGTGTACCTATGATGAAAATTACAGGCCTCTCTCATCTTTTTAAGTGGGAGAACTTGCACAATTGGTGGCTGACTAAATACTTTTTTTCCTCACTGTAACAGGAGACCAGTTTCAAAAACAGATGTCCCCACACAGGGAAGGGGAGTGAGAGGCTTGCAGAATATTGTGAGAACAGCGATAACTATGTATGGGAAGAGAGAAAAAATGCAGCCTGCCCGAGCAAGGAGTTGGCTATGATAAGAACATGCGTGTGTGTGTGTGTGTGTGTGTGTTTGTGTGTATGTGTGACCTGATGGTCAGGAGAGCAGAGGATAACCACATGAGCTAAACCCAGGTGTGAGTTTACAAGATGTGTACAGTGGAAAAATACAGCCCGCCTAAAGCAGGGTGGGATTTTTCCTCTGACATGTGTGTATAAAAAGTTTGTGCGTCCATTTTGGGACAGAGGTTGACCATTGCAGAAAGGGGTCTTTGTTTAATTCATTATTTAAACTAGAGATTTACAACCTCTGGAAATTATTCAAAGATTTAAGAAGTAGTTGACTTCAACCATTGAGATAACAAAATTCTCGTGACAGAAATGTAACAAGTCCTTTCAGATCAGGTGTGACTGTAATGCGATGGCTTCAGAGTCAGAAAATGCCAGCCTATTCTGTATGTAGTGCACTACTTTTGACTAGGGCCGACAGTGCTCTGTTCAAACATGCACTATATAGAGAGTAGGGTGCCATTGCAGACGCAGCCTGAGTCTGTCCTTTCTCCCTGAAGCAGTAGACTAGAGCTCAGCCACATCCAGGCAAGGACAGGACAGCCATCTTATAACACCTACCCATTAATAACATAACCTTCAAGGGACAAGGATTCCTTCAGCAGTTCCACTAATTTCTGCTAGCCAGACACTGTCACTCAATCTCTATTAATTATTAAACCCCCCAGGAGAGAGGGATGGAATGAGGGCGAGGAAGGAGAGAGAGGGAAGGATGGATGAGAGAGAGAGGGTAAGTCTCTCATGGTTCGACACATACTGAGAGCCGGATAATGTATCTGTAGTGTCTCTAATATATCTCACACTGACTTGTAATGTCGAACACGCTCAGGTCAACTAGCCGTGCATGGAATAGTAAAACGGGGCTGTGACGAAGTGCAGCTTATCTAAGCGCTTATCACGACCACGGTACCCTATGACAGGGGCAGTGGAGTTAGGTGGATGGGAGAGAGAAGGGAGTTATTGGAACAGAATGAGTGATAGAGAGAGGAGTGTAGAGGAAAGGAAAGAAAGAAGGGAGATGATAGAAAAGGAGGGAGAGAGGAGAGGAGCGAGGGTAGGAAAGAAGAGAGGAGGAGAGGAGAGAGAGGGAAAAAGGAGAGAAGAGGAACTGGTACAGAATGAAAGTGATAATGCATAGCATTAGTGCTACTATTACAGAGGGATAAAGCATCTGCACAGAACCTCATCTCTTTATCTCTCTACACCTCTCTAATCTGTCATTAATTGAAGACAGGAAGAGATGAGGAGGGAGGGATGGGATCGCATTTACGGAGGAAGCGAGAGAGTGAGAAAGAAAGGGATGAAGGGGAGAGATAAGGTTTGGAATATGGAGAGAAGGAACTAGAAAAAAGGGTGAGATGAGGAGAGGAAAATAGGAAGAGAGAGAGCGAAAGTGAGAGAGAGCTGAGGTTAGAGGAGGGGGTGGAGGTACGATTTGTTCCAGCTGCACTTGATCGATCTGTTCTAATAGCCAGGTGTCTGTGTTGCAATAATCCCGTACTAACCCTCACCATGGGCTATTATCCTGTCTCCCTTCTGACTCCCCCCATCTCCCCACAGTCTCCCCCCTCTCTGTCCCCCACACTGTAAACCTCAAGGCATTTTTTAAATCTGTGTTGAGTGATTGATTGATTAATCTTATGCTACACAAATATAAACAAAATACATTTTTCTAAACTAATCCAGTCATTAAGTAGATTTTTTGCACCCGTTACTGAAATGGTTGTTCCAGTTTAAATAGCTTAGGTAGTCTCCTCACACTGTTTCTAATCCTGGCAGTTATTATGAATACAGGTTACGGCTCAATATTTTATTTTACTGTTGGATATCTTAACTCTGGCTGGATTCCAACGGGTTTCCTCAAAAGTTTTGAGTAATGACAGCACATTGGGGGTTACAGTGCACCCCATTGTGCTGTCATTACTCAAAACTTTTTAGGAAACTCGTTGCACATAATATATCTGAGTACAGTTACTTAAAGTGATTTTGTAGTCATTACTCAAACCAATAGTGATTGTGACCCAGTAGGGTAGGGGTATTCAACTCTTACCCTGCGAGGTCCGGAGCCTGCTGGTTTTCTGTTATACCGGAAAAATAATTGCACCCACCTGGTGTCCCAGGTCTAAATCAGTAGTGATGGGAAACCGAGGCTTTCTGATGGCTTCGGCGCTTTCACCAAATTATGTTGAAAATGGTTAATTACTAGGAACTTCATTATCTGTTCACAATGCACATTAGTGACATCTTCTGGTCAGCTATAAATAGCAGTGTGATTATCCGATAGACAGGTTTTTTTACCTCTGTTTTTATCAAAACTCTGTGGCGCAGAGGTAAGTTGTTGGCTTTAGAAACCTACAGTGCATTCGGAAAGTATTCAGACCCCTTCCCTTTTTCCACATTTTGTTACGTTACAGCCTTATTCTAAAATTGATTTGTTTTTTTATATCCTCACCAATCTACACACAATACCCCATAATGACAAAGCGAAAACAGGTTTGTAGAAATGTTTGCAAATTTATCAAAAATAAATAAATATAAATAACTCATTTACATAGGTATTCAGACCCTGTGCTATGAGACTCGGAATTGAGCTCAGGTGCATCCTGTTTCCATTGATCATCCTTGAGATGTTTCTACAACTTGAATGGAGTCCACCTGTGGTAAAATGAATTGATTGGACATGATTTGGAAAGGCACACACCTGTCTATATAAGGTCCCACAGTGCATGTCAGAGCAAAAACCAAGCCATGAGGTCGAAGGAATTGTCCGTAGAGACAGGATTGTGTCGAGGCACAGATCTGGGGAAGGGTACCAAAACATTTCTGCAGCATTGAAGTTCCCCAAGAACACAGTGCCCTCCATCATTCTTAAATGGAAGAAGTTTGGAACCACCAAGACTCTTCCTAGAGATGGGCGCCCGGCCAAACTGAGCAGTCGGGGGAGAAGGGCCTTGGTCAGGGAGGTGATCAGGCATTTATTGTAGAGTGGCCAGACGAAGCAGACGAAAAGGCACATGACAGCCAGCTTGGAGTTTGCCAAAAGGCACATAAAAGACTCTCAGACCAATGATTTTATTTTATTTTTATTTATTTATTTCACCTTTATTTAACCAGGTAAGCCAGTTGAGAACAAGTTCTCATTTACAACTGCGACCTGGCCAAGATAAAGCAAAGCAGTGCGATAAAAACAACAACACAGAGTTACACATGGGATAAAACAAAACATACAGTCAATAACACAATAGAAAATATATATACAGTGTGAGCAAATGTAGTAAGTTATGGAGGTAGGGCAATAAATAGGCCATAGTGCAAAATAATTAGAATTTAGTATTAACACTGAAGTGATAGATGTGCAGAAGAAGATGTGCAAATAGAGATACTGGGGTCCAAATGAGCAAAATAAATAACAATATGGGGATGAGGTAGTTGGGTGGGCTAATTACAGGTTCAGTGATCGGTAAGCCGCTCTGACAACTGATGCTTAAAGTTAGTGAGGGAGACTCCAGATTCAGAGATTTTTGCAGTTCGTTCCAGTCATTTGCAGCAGAGAACTGGAAGGAATGGCGGCCAAAGGAGATGTTGGCTTTGGGGATGACCAGTGAGATATACCTGCTGGAGTGCATACTACGGGTGGGAGTTGCTATGGTAACCAATGAGCTAAGATAAGGCGGGGATTTGCCTAGCAGTGATTTATAGATGACCTGGAGCCAGTGGGTTTGGCGACGAATATGTAGTGAGGGCCAGCCAACGAGAGCGTACAGGTCACAATGGTGGGTAGTATATGGGGCTTTGGTGACAAAACGGATGGCACTGTGATAGACTACATCCAATTTGCTGAGTAGAGTGTTGGTGGCTACTTTGTAAATGACATCGCCAAAGTCAAGGATCGGTAGGATAGTTAGTTCCACTCATATTTGGCAGCATGAGTGAAGGAGGCTTTGTTGCGAAATAGGAAGCCGATTCTAGATTTAACTTTGGATTGGAGATGCTTAATGTGAGTCTGGAAGGAGAGTTTACAGTCTAACCAGACACCTAGGTATTTATTTGTAGTTGTCCACATATTCTAAGTCAGACCCGCTGAGAGTAGTGATTCTAGTCGGGCAGGCGGGTGCAAGCAGCGTTCGATTGAAGAGCATGCATTTAGTTTTACTAGCGTTTAAGAGCAGTTGGAGGCTACGGAAGGAGTGTTGTATGGCATTGAAGCTCGTTTGGAGGTTTGTTAACACAGTGTCCAATGAAGGGCCAGATGTATACAAAATGGTGTCGTCTGTGTAGAGGTGGATCTGAGTCACCAGCAGCAAGAGCGACATCATTGATATACACAGAGAATAGAGTCGGCCCGAGAATTGAACCCTGTGGCACCCCCATAGAGACTGCCAGAGGTCCAGACAACAGGCCCTCCAATTTGACACATTGAACTCTATCTGAGAAGTAGTTGGTGAAACAGGCATGACAGTCATTTGAGAAACCAAGGCTATTTAGTCTGCCAATAAGAATGCGGTGATTGACAGAGTCGAAAGCCTTGGCCAGGTCGATGAAGATGGCTGCACAGTACTGCCTTTTATCGATCACGGTTATAATATCGTTTAGGACCTTGAGCGTGGCTGAGGTGCACCCATGACCAGCTCGGAAACCAGATTGCATAGCGGAGAAGGTACGGTGGGATTTGAAATGGTCGGTGATCTGTTTGTTAACTTGGCTTTCAAATACTTTCGAAAGGCAGGGCAGGATGGATATAGGTCTGTAACAGTTTGGATCTAGAGTGTCACCCCCTTTGAAGAGGGGGATGACCGCTGCAGCTTTCCAATCTCTGGGGATCTCAGATGATACGAAAGAGAGGTTGAACAGGCTAGTAATAGGGGTTGCTACAATTTCGGCTACTAATTTTAGAAAGAAAGGGTCCAGATTGTCTAGCCCAGCTGATTTGTAGGGGTCCAGATTTTGCAGCTCTTTCAGAACATCAGCTATCTGAATTTGGGTGAAGGAGAAGCAGGAGGGCATGGGCAAGTTACAGCGGTAAGCTGGTGGCCGGGGTAGGGGTAGCCAGGTGGAAAGCATGGCCAGCGGTAGCAAAATGCTTATTGAAATTCTCGCTTATCGTAGATTTATATGTAAAAGTTGCATATCGCGGGGGCTGCTCGATGCTAATGCAGTACGAAACAAGATTCTCTGGTCTGATGAAACCAAGATTGGACTCTATGGCCTGAATGCCAAGCGTCATGTCTGGAGGAAACCTGGCACCATCCCTACGGTGAAGGATGGTGGTGGCAGCATCATGCTGTGGGGATGTTTTTCAGGATCGAGGGAAAGATGAATGTAGCAAAGTACAGAGAGATCCTTGATGAAAACCTGCTCCAGAGCACTCAGGACCTCAGACTGGGGCAAAGGTTCACCTTCCAACAGGACAATGACCCTAAGTACACAGCCAAGACAATGCAGGAGTGGCTTTGGGACAAGTCTCTGAATGTCCTTGAGTGGCCCATCCAGAGCCCGGACTTGAACGCGATCGAACATCTCTGGAGAGTCCTGAAAATAGCTGTGCAGCGACGGTCCCCATCCAACCTGACAGAGCTTGAGAGGATCTACAGAGAAGAATGGGAGAAACTCCCCAAATACAGGTGTGCCAAGCTTAGTCATACCCAAGAAGACTCGAGGCTGTAATCGCTGCCAAAGTTGCTTCAACAAAGTACTGAGTAAATGGTCTGAAATCTTAATTAAATGTGATATTTCCGTTTTTTACTTTTTATAAATTTACAACAGAAAATCTTCAAACCTCTTTTTGCTTTGTCATTATGGGGTATTGTGTGTAGATGATGGGGGGAAAAAAACCATTTAATCAATTTTAGAATAAGGCTGTAACGTAACAAAATGTGGAAAAATGTAAGGGTTCAAAATACTTTCTGAATGCATTGTATAATCTGTTGGAATACCAGGTTTTCATCTTACATTATGCTTCCCTTTTTTGCATTCAAGTTGACTGTTTTTCAAAAACTTTATCTATGGCATTATTTAGGATGCTTATACTATACTAGATAAAACAAATTATTTGAACAACAGTGCAGAAAATATTGTTTCATGTTAAAAGAAATCTAAACAGTGTGCCTTCAACAGTATTCAACCCCATACCCTCAACGCCCTGAATGTGCCTTAGTTCCTTATGCTACCTGCTAAGCCACCGGTTAAACTTTTTGTACAAAATCCTAACTATATTTATAAGCACAGTGTCCAGTAGAGGTCGGTGTTTGAAAGCAGCTTGGAATCGAAGAATGCACCGGAACCATGGTGAAATCAGTGGGATCTCGCATTTTGCAACATACGGTTTGAAAAAGCACGTGATCAAAATAAGCTTCGGACGTCACTGATGACGTACTTCTGATAAAGTGATATATACGCATCGGCAAACTGCTTTGAAGTTAGCTGTTTAGCGATTTTCAACGCATGCCTTGGAGTTCCAGTATCAAACGTTTCATCATCATGAAGTGCTTTGAGAGACAAGTCTAGGATCATATCACCTCCACCTTACCTGTCACCCTAGACCCACTTCAATTTGCATACCGCTCCAATAGATCCACAGACGATGCAATCGCCATCGCACTGCACACTGCCCTATCCCATCTGGACAAGAGGAATACCTATGTAAGAATGCTGTTCATTGACTACAGCTCAGCCTTCAACACCATAGTACCCTCCACGCTCATCATTAAGCTCGGGGCCCTGGGTCAGAACCCCGCCCTGTGCAACTGGGTCCTGGACTTCCTGACGGGCCGTCGCCAGGTGGTGAAGGTACGAAACAACACCTCCACTGCGCTGATCCTCAACACAGGGGCCCCACAAAGGTGTGTGCTCAGCCCACTCCTGTACTCCCTGTTCACCCATGACTGCGTGGCAACGCACGCCTCCAACTTGATCATCAAGTTTGCAGACGACACAACAGTAGTAGGCCTGTTTACCAACAATGACGAGACAGCCTACAGGGAGGAGGTGAGGGACCTGGCGGAGTGCTGCCAGGAAAATAACCTAAACATCAACAAAACGAAGGAGCTGATTGTGGACTTCAGGAGACAGGTCCCTCACCACATCGACGGGACCGCAGTGGAGAAGGTGAAAATCTTCAAATTCCTTGGCATACACATCACTGACAATCTGAAATGGTCCACCCACAAAGACAGTGTGGTGAAGAAGGTGCAACAGTGCCTCTTCAACCTCAGGAGGCTGAAGAAATTTGTCTGGGAACCTAAGACCCTCACAAACGTTTACAGATGCACCATTGAGAGCATCCTGTTGGGCTGTATCACCGCCTGGCACTTAAAATGCACCACCCGCAACCGCAGGGCTCTCCAGAGGGTGGTGTGGTCTGCCCAACGCATCACCGGGGGCACACTGCCTGCCCTCCAGGACACCTACAGCACCTGATGTCACAGGAAGGTCAAAAAGATCATCAAGGATATCAACCACCCAAGCCACGGGCTGTTCACCCCGCTATCATCCAGAAGGCGAGGTCAGTACAGGTGCATCAAAGCTGGGACCGAGAGACTGACAATCAGCTTCTATCTCAAGGCCATCAGACTGTTAAATAGCCATCACTTGCCGGGCTCCACCCAGTTCCCTGCTCTGAACTTAGTCATTGTCACTAGCAGGCAACCACCTGGTTACTCAACCCTGCACCTTAGACATGGAATCACTAGTCACTTTAACAATGGAACACTGGTCCCTTTACTAATGTTTACATACTGTTTTACACGTTTCATATATATATACTATATTCTAATGCATTCTAGTCATTGCCACTCCGACATTGCTCGTCCTAATATTCATATATTTCCTGTTAGTGACAGAGACATGGTTGTTGAATTCATTCATTTTCATCAAGTGAGTTCCTAGGTGAATGTTATCATTATAATTAAACTCTTTATGAAAATACAGTACAGATCTCATTAGGCATTATTTTGAGGCCTAGCTTTACCCTAACTCAGTGGCCTGAAACTCATGGTATGCAGGCCACATCAGGCCTACAAGTAGGGTTGCAAAATTCTGGTAAATGTCCTCAAATTCCAGGAATCTTCCAATCGGGATTTCTGGAAAATGTGTAATTCGTATTGGAATCCAGCCGGAGTTCGGCTATCCAACATTTCAAATTGTTATTCACCCGCAACCTTGATTCATAGTGACTGCCAGGGTTAGGAACAGTGTGAGGAGACTAACTACAGCATTTAAACTGGAACAACCATTTCAGCAAAAGGTGCAAAAAATCTAACGAAATTATTGGATTAGTTGTTTATCTTTGTGTAGCATAAGATGAATCAGTCAATCACTCAATGAACATGCAAAAACATAGATATTAAAAACAATTTCAAATTTTTTTTTTTGTATTTTTTTGTTGTTGTATTTTACCCTCTTTTTCTACCCAATTTCGTGATATACAATTATTATCCAATTACGATCTTGTCTCATTGCTGCAACTCCCCAACGGGCTTGGGAGAGATGAAGGTCCCACAAAAACATTTGAAGGAATAATGACTTTTCAGTGACTTTGACTTCAACTTACTAGAAGTATTTGAGTTAAAAATGCCCTGGGGTTTACAGTGTACAGGAGAGAGGCTGTGGGATCAATCCAATCATATTGTCCTATCATATTAACAAGCATGCACGCACGCACACACACACACTCACACACACACACACACAAAGAAAGGCTGGTTTAAAAATAACCCAGCGCTGGGTAAATAGTGGACAGAACACACGTTGGGTTATTTTTGACCCAGCAAGTTGGGTCACTTAGTTGTGTTATTGAGTTAATCAATCAATCAATCAATTTTATTTTATATAGCCCTTCGTACATCAGCTAATATCTCGAAGTGCTGTACAGAAACCCAGCCTAAAACCCCAAACAGCTAGTAATGCAGGTGTAGAAGCACGGTGGCTAGGAAAAACTCCCTAGAAAGGCCAAAACCTAGGAAGAAACCTAGAGAGGAACCAGGCTATGAGGGGTGGCCAGTCCTCTTCTGGCTGTGCCGGGTGGAGATTATAACAGAACCATGTCAAGATGTTCAAAAATGTTCATAAGTGACAAGCATGGTCAAATAATAATCAGGAATAAATCTCAGTTGGCTTTTCATAGCCGATCATTAAGAGTTGAAAACAGCAGGTCTTGGACAGGTAGGTGTTCCATAACCGCAGGCAGAACAGTTGAAACTGGAATAGCAGCAAGGCCAGGCGGACTGGGGACAGCAAGGAGTCACCACGGCCGGTAGTCCCGACGTATGGTCCTAGGGCTCAGGTCTCTCAGTTGGCTTTTCATAGCCGATCATTAAGAGTTGAAAACAGCAGGTCTGGGACAGGTAGGGGTTTCGTAACCGCAGGCAGAACAGTTGAAACTGGAATAGCAGCAAGGCCAGGCGGACTGGGGACAGCAAGGTGTCAGCATGCCCGGTAGTCCTGACGTATGGTCCTAGGGCTCAGGTTCTCAGAGAGAAAGAGAGAACGAGAGAATTAGAGAGAGCATACTTAAATTCACACAGGACACTGGATAAGACAGGAGAAGTACTCCAGGTATAACCAACTAACCCCAGCCCCCCGACACATAAACTACTGCAGCATAAATACTGGAGGCTGAGACAGGAGCGGTCCGGAGACACTGTGGCCCCATCCGAAGAAACCCCCGGACAGGGCCAAACAGGAAGGATATAACCCCACCCACTCTGCCAAAGCACAGCCCCCGCACCACTAGAGGGATATCCTCAACCACCAACTTACAATCCTGAGACAAGGCCGAGTATAGCCCACAGAGGTCTCCACCACAGCACAAACCAAGGGGGGGCGCCAACCCAGACAGGAAGATCACGTCAGTAACTCAACCCACTCAAGTGACGCACCCCTCCTAGGGACGGCATGAAAGAGCACCAGCAAGCCAGTGACTCAGCCCCTGTAACAGGGTTAGAGGCAGAGAACCCCAGTGGAGAGAGGGGAACCGGCCTGGCAGAGACAGCAAGGGCTGTTCGTTGCTCCAGAGCCTTTCCGTTCACCTTCACACTCCTGGGCCAGACTACACTCAATCATATGACCTACTGAAGAGATAAGTCTTCAGTAAAGACTTAAAGGTTGAGACCGAGTCTGCGTCTCTCACATGGGTAGGCAGACTGTTCCATAAAAATTGAGATCTATAGGAGAAAGCCCTGCCTCCCGCTGTTTGCTTAGAAATTCTAGGGACAATTAGGAGGCCTGCGTCTTGTGACCGTAGCGTACGTATTGGTATGTACGGCAGGACCAACTCGGAAAGATAGGTAGGAGCAAGCCCATGTAACGCTTTATAGGTTAACAGTAAAACCTTGAAATCAGCCCTTGCCTTAACAGGAAGCCAGTGTAGGGAAGCTAGCACTGGAGTAATATGATCAAATTTCTTGGTTCTAGTCAGGATTCTAGCAGCCGTATTTAGCACTAACTGAAGTTTATTTAGTGCTTTATCCGGGTAGCCGGAAAGTAGAGCATTGCAGTAGTCTAACCTAGAAGTAACAAATGCATGGATTAATTTTTCCGCATCATTTTTGGACAGAACATTTCTGATTTTTGCAATGTTACGTAGATGGAAAAAAGCTGTCCTTGAAACAGTCTTGATATGTTCGTCAAAAGAGAGATCAGGGTCAAGAGTAACGCCGAGGTCCTTCACAGTTTTATTTGAGACGACTTTACAACCATCAAGATGAATTGTCAGATTTAACAGAAGATCTCTTTGTTTCTTGGGACCTAGAACAAGCATCTCTGTTTTGTCCGAGTTTAAAAGTAGAAAGTTTTCAGCCATCCACTTCCTTATGTCTGAAACACAGGCTTCTAGCGAGGGCAATTTTGGGGCTTCACCATGTTTCATTGAAATGTACAGCTGTGTGTCATCCGCATAGCAGTGAAAGTTAACATTATGTTTTCGAATAACATCCCCAAGAGGTAAAATATATAGTGAAAACAATAGTGGTCCTAAAACGGAACCTTGAGGAACACCGAAATGTACAGTTGATTTGTCGGAGGACAGACCATTCACAGAGACAAACTGATATCTTTCCGACAGGTAAGATCTAAACCAGGCCAGAACTTGTCCGTGTAGACCAATTTGGGTTTCCAGTCTCTCCAAAAGAATGTGGTGATCGATGGTGTCAAAGGCAGCACTAAGGTCTAGTAGCACGAGGACAGATGCAGAGCCTCGGTCTGACGCCATTAAAAGGTCATTTACCACCTTCACAAGTGCAGTCTCAGTGCTATGATGGGGTCTAAAACCAGACTGAAGCATTTCGTATACATTGTTTGTCTTCAGAAAGGCAGTGAGTTGCTGCGCAACAGCTTTTTCTAAAATTTTTGAGAGGAATGGAAGATTCGATATAGGCCGATAGTTTTTTATATTTTCCGGGTCAAGGTTTGGCTTTTTCAAGAGAGGCTTTATCACTGCCACTTTTAGTGAGTTTGGTACACATCCGGTGGATAGAGAGCTGTTTATTATGTTCAACATAGGAGGGCCAAGCACAGGAAGCAGCTCCTTCAGCAGTTTAGTAGGAATAGGATCCAGTATGCAGCTTGAAGGTTTAGAGGCCATGATTATTTTCATCATTGTGTCAAGAGATATAGTACTAAAACACTTAAGTGTCTCTCCCGATCCCAGGCCCTCGCAGAGCTGTGCAGATCCAGGACAGCTAAGCCCTGGAGGAATACGCAGATTCAAAGAGGAGTCCGTAATTTGCTTTCTAATGGTCATGATCTTTTCCTCAAAGAAGTTCATGAATTTATTACTGCTGAAGTGAAAGCCATCCTCTCTTGGGGAATGCTGCTTTTTAGTTAGCTTTGCAACAGTATCAAAAAGAAATTTTGGATTGTTCTTATTTTCCTTGATTAAGTTGGAAAAGTAGGATGATCGAGCAGCAGTGAGGGCTCTTCGGTACTGCACGGTACTGTCTTTCCAAGTTAAGGTCAGAAGACTAGAGGCGTGGCTTTGTAGGGAAGTGGCTTTCAGATAGTTAATTTTGGCCACCCGTGAGAGAGATTGTAATTCCCATTAATCTGTTCTGTTGTATTGTCTACAAATGTTAAAGTTGAATACTGAAACTTTTGTATCTTAATGAGGCTTACATAAGTACAGATCCTCAAGTGCCTATGCGTATACCAATGTTGGGATAGCTGTCAATTTATTATGATACTTAAATCATAATGTTATCAACTGTATATTAAAATATGAAATGTACAAAAATATTGAAGGTAAATTTGAATTTGCAGTGTAGAAATATAACATGATGAAAAGGAATGAAAATAACCTATGGATTACATTTAAAAAATACCCATCTGCTGGGTCATGAAAGTGGATAAAACCGAATTGATGATTACATTAACCCATGTTTTGGTAATCCAAAGGCATGGTCTATTGGGGCTGTGTCTTTCAGATATTTATTTTTGGCCACCCGTGAGATAGATTGTAATTCCAGTTCATCTGTTCTGTTGTATTGTCTACAAATGTTAAAGTTGAACACTGAAACTTTTGTATCTTAATGAAGCATACATAAGTACTGTTCCTCAAGTTCCTATGCTTATACCAATGTTGGGATAGCTGCCAATTTATTATGATACTTAAATAATAATGTTATCAACTTTATATTAAAATATGGCGCCGGTGGGGATGGCTGCCGTTTTACGGGCTCCTAACCAACTGCTATTTTGTAAATTTTTTCGCTTTGTTTGTAACTTATTTTGTAACTTATTTTGTACATAATGTTGCTGCTACCGTCTCTTATGACCAAAAAGAGCTTCTGGACATCAGAACAGCAATTACTCACCTCGAACTGGAAGAAGATTCTTTCTTTAACGAGTCCGATGCGAAGGATATACTGCTTTCTCGAGACCAGGCCCAAATCCTGGTAATTTGCTTGAAGAAAAGACGGAGAAAAAGGGGACGGAGGTCAGGCTGCCTTCTGAGAATTAGTAGGCGAGTGAGTAAACCTCCACTACCATCTGTTCTATTGGCCAACATGTAACCATTGGAAAATAAAATGGACAATCTACGATTAAGACTATCCTACCAAAACTGTAATACATGATGTTTCACAGAGTCGTGGGTTTTCAGTGCATTGGCAGGACAGAGAAGCTACGTCTGGTAAGATGAGGGGAAGGGGTGTGTGTCTATTTGTCAATAACTGGTGCGTGATGTCTAATATTAAAGAAGTCTCGAGGTATTGCTCGCTTGAGGTAGAGTACCTCATAATTAGCTGTAGACCACACTATCGACCAAGAGAGTTCACATCTATATTATTCGTAGCCGTCTATTTACCAGCACAAACCGATGCTGGCACTAAGACCGCACTCAATGAGCTGCAAACAAGAAAATGCTCACCCAGAAGCGGCACTCCTAGTGGCTGGGGACATTAATGCAGGCAAACTTAAATCCTTTTACCAGATTCTACCAGCTTGTCACATGTGCAACCAGAGGGGGAAAATACTCTAGACCACCTATACTCCACACACAGAGATGCACACAAAGCTCTCCCTCGCCCTCCATTTGGCAAATCTGACCATAATTCTATCCTCCTGATTCCTGCTTACAAGCAAAAACTAAAGCAGGAAGTACCAGTGACTCGCTCAATACGGAAGTGGTCAGATGACGAGGATGCTACGCTACAGGACTGTTTTGCTAGCACACACTGGAATACTTTCCGGGATTCATCCAATGGCATTGAGGAGTATTCCACCTCAGTCACTGGCTTCATCAATAAGTGCATCGACGACGTTGTCCCCACAGTGACTGTACGTACATATCCCAACCAGAAGATTACAGGAAACATCTGCACCGAGCTAAAGGCTAGAGCTGCTGCTTTCAAGGACCGGGACACTAATCCTGAAGCTCATAAGAAATCCCGCTACGCCCTCAAACAAACCATCAAACAGACAAAGCGTCAATACAGGATTAAGATTGAATCCTACTACACTGGATCTGACGCTCATCGGATGTGGCAGGGCTTGCAAACTATTACGGACTACAAAGGGAAACCCAGCCACGAGCTGCCCAGTGACGCGAGCCTACCAGACGAGCTAAATGCCTTTTTATGCTCGCTTCGAGGCAAGCAACACTGAAGCATGCATGAGAGCACCAGCTGTTCTGGATGACTATGTGATCATGCTCTCGTTAGCCGATGTGAGCAAGACCTTTAAACAGGTCAACATTCACAAAGCCGCGGTGCCAGACAGATTATCAGGATGTGTAATCAAAGCGTGCGCAGACCAACTGGCAGGTGTCTTCACTGACATTTTCCCTGACCGAGTCTGTAATACCTACATGTTTCAAGCAGACCACCATAGTCGCTGTGCCCAAGGAAGCGACGGTAACCTGCCTAAATGACTATCGCCCTGAAGCACTCACGTCGCTAGCCATGAAGTGCTGGTCATGGGTCACATAAACACCATCATGCCGGAAACCCTAGACCCACTCCAATTCACAAACCGCCCCAACAGATCCACAGATGACGCAATCTCATTCGCACGCCACACTGCCCTTTCCCACCTGGACAAAATGTGAGAACGCTGTTCATTGACTACAGCTCAGCGTTCAACACCATAGTGCCCACAAAGCTCATCACTAAGCTAAGAACCCTGAGACTAAACACCTCCCTCTGCAACTAGATCCTAGACTTCCTGATGGGCCACCCCCAGGTGGTAAGGGTAGGCAACAACACATCTGCCACGCTGATCCTCAACACTAGGGCCCCTCAGGGTGCGTGCTTAGTCCCCTCCTGTACTCCCTGTTCACCCACGACTGCATGGCCAAACACGATTCCAACACCATCATTAAGTTTGCTGACGACACAACAGTGGTAGGCCTGATCACCGACAACGTTGAGACAGCCTATAGGGAGGAGGTCAGAGACCTGGCAGTGTGGTGGAAAGACAACAACCTTGCCCTCAATGTGAGTAAGACAAAGGAGATGATCGTGGACTACACGAAAAGGTGGGCCAAACAGGCCCCCATTAACATCGACAGGGCTGTAGTGGAGAGGGTTGAGAGTTTCAAGTTCCTTGGTGTCCACATCACCAACAAACTATCATGTTCCAAACACACCAAGACAATCGTGAAGAGGGCACGACAACACCTTTTCTCACTCAGGAGACTGGAAAGATTTGGCATGGGTCCTCAGATCCTCAAAAAGGTCTACAGCTGCACCATACAGATTATCCTGACCGGTTGCATCACCGCCTGGTATGGCAACTGCTTGGCATCAGACCGTAAGGTGCTACAGAGGGTAGTGTGTACGGCCCAGTACATCACTGGGGCCAAGCTTCCTGCCATCCAGGACCTATTACTAGGCGGTATCAGAGGAAGGCCCAAAGAATTGTCAAGTCTAGGACCAAAAGGCTCCTTAACAGCTTCTACCCCCAAGCCATAAGACTGCTGAACAATTAATCAAATGGCCAACCGGACTATTTACATTGACCCCCCCACCCACAATTTTCATTTTTATTTAAGTTAAATTTGAATTTGCAGTGTAGAAACATAACATGATGAATAGGAATTAAAATAACCTATGGATTACATTAAAAAAGACCCATCTACTGGGTCATGAAAGTGGATAAAAACCGAACTGATGGTTAGGTTAACCCATGTTTTGGTAATCCAAAGGCGTGGTCTATTGGGGCTGTGTCTTTCAGATAGATTTTGTGCCCAATGGAAATGAATGGTAAATAATGTATTGTGTGATTTTAGAGTCACTTTTATTGTAAATAAGAATAGAATAGAATGTTTCTAAACACTGCTACATGAATGTGGATGCTACCATGATTATGGATACTCCTGAATGAATTGTGAATAATGATGAGTGAGAAAGTTACAGATGCGCAAATATCATACCCCTAAGAAATCCTCATCCTCACCACTACAATAACAGGGGAGGTTAGCATTTTTTTGGGGGTATGATATTTGTGCGATGATCTTCTATGTAGAAGAACTTCTTACTTTCTAACGACTCTTGTGTAGCTTGTGAGCATCATAGAGCAAAACATGTGCGTGTTCGTGAGAGTCTCAGCTTTTCGGACACCACAGACAAAAATAAATACCAGGCCCTGGGCCCCTTCGGGATCCACCCTTGTCTCACAAACACTGCTCTAGCTCAGCGGCCGTTAAAGCTGCACTGCGTATGTATGTTTGTATAGGTGTTTTAGGAGACCACAGTGGCTAGAATACAGTATTTTCTTTAGATTATGTGAGGTAGGCTACAGGGTTATAACTTCATTATAGATATCTAGCTAACGGCCTTAACGTGAATTTCTCTGCCTGGTAAAATATTAGATTGCAATGTGTCGATAGCTAGCAAGCTAACTTTATACATTAGCTAGTTATCTCACTTGTGGAAAAAAGCAGATTAAAAACAATGCATTTTGATTCTCAAAGCGCTGCATTCATGGAAAATAGCTTGGCTTTGGCTTACTTGGTAACGTTAGTCATTTTCCCTTCTGACTTCAATACCAGGTAGGGCTCCTTGCATTCTCGAGAGCTACCTGGTAGTCCTCCTTAGCTAGCTAGCTACCTAGTTAGTTAGCTAGTTATGTTTTTCAAACAGACCTTGTTTTGTGAAATATGTGTAAGTACACGTGCCTGATTTAGATTGCCCAGTGCAGTAAAAACAAACAAAGCTCCCATTATTTGATGTAATAGACTGTAATGTGAACAAGACAAGTGGAGCCAAATGTGCACCAAAGTAAACAATAAATAAATTGTACCATGAGTATGATGTAGGCTACTCTAATCATAGACAACACATTCAATTTAATAATAGAAAATAATAATCAAGAACTACTGCATTATTTCATTGGATATCTATACGAGTGGTGATTTTATTAGCTACATTGTTAATCAAGATGTTGTGTGATACTTGACCCTTCTGCATCAGAATCATTATAAATTATAGGCTACATAAAATAACATGTATTGAAAAATAAAATATATTCCTAACAGTGTTGTTTACATGTGTTTTTTCTGTAGGATTCCAGTTTTGAACAGCAGCAGTCCCCATTTACCGTGGGCAGAGAAGCTAGAAAAAGGGGGAGAGGAAGAGGTAGGGGTAGGACTGCAGAAAGAATTGGAGAGGAAGACCGTGAGAGGGATGCCCGACTGACAGAAGAGAGGCTGGCCCAGATGAAGGTTGGTGAAAATATTTCACAACATTCAAATCATATTACACAATATTTTACTTCATTCTGTAATGATGCTTTTTATTTTATAACTATCAATACCCAAACCGAGGACAGCCCGCTGGTGCACCTGCCTGAATTGCCGGGAGATGCCCACTGACCGGGAGAGGAAGTCCTGAGTCCAGGGTCCTGACAGATGTGTGAGCAGGAATGGCACACATGGAACTTTTTTGTCTGGAGGAGGGGATTTTGCAGCTAGTCTGAATTGTCAGAAATGACATGTTGGCGTTGGGTGATCTGCAGGATCCAGGCACAGACCACAAGGAGTACCAACATGACAATATGTTGTTTGGCATTATGGAGCCCTGGGACAAGGGAACAGAGTGGTGATCCCTAGCTGTTGTGTCTGGCATCATCGAAACAAGTATGCTGATCCCCTAGGGCAATACACAGGCTTCATTCCTAATAGGCTGTAGAGCTCTGATGTCCTCACTCCGGAAGACAGCACAATAAATCAACCTCCGGTGCCAAGACAAGGAAGCCAATAACAATATGGGCAAATTGTCTTTCATGTACTGTCCGGCAGTACTGACAGAGACAGCATCAAATTCACAGACTGCTAAATACTTGAATCCCAAAAATATAACACACAACTGCTGCAATTTCAACACTGCACTATTCTATTTATTTATTACCAAGTATGTTTACATAACAATTGAACACTTTCCACTACACTCCAATATTGTTAATTTGTATCCCAATTAGGAAAAATATTCCATTCGGTGATATCATTGTAAATAGTTTTGTTTGTGTAATTTTTTTACTACTTCTGGGCAATAGGAGTTCAGTACTGTACCATTTCAGTATTTCATAGGAATGTTATCTTGTCTTATCTGTCTTGTGGCAGTTTTGCACAACTGCTATTGCTTCGTTTTTTTTTTTTTTTTTACTTACACTGTGTTTTTTCTTATTTTGAGAAAGATACAGAGACTATCTTGTATAATAAACCTTTATTTGACCTGATCTGTGTAATCGTCCAGACTTGTTTCATACTGTACTTACACCTGAGTAGTCCATCCCTATTCCTGAACACCTACCCTCATGTAGGTTAGGTAGTTTTTCAGGGAAGTCAGGAACCAATATACACAATCAGGTAGGAGAGTAAAGGATAGCTTTTTCAAACAGAAATGTGCATCCTGTAGCACTAACTCCAAAAGGTTTTGGGACACTGTAAAGTCCATGGAGAATAAGAGCACCTCCTCCCAGCTACCTTCTGCACTGAGGCTAGGAAACACTGTCACCACTGATAAATCTACTACAATCGAGAATTTCAATAATCATTTTGCTACGGCTGGCCATGCTTTCCACCTGGCTACCCCTACCCAGGCCACCAGCTCTGCACCCTCCGCTGCAACTTGCCCATGACCCCCCCCCCCCTTCTCCTTCACACAAATTCAGATAGCTGATGTCCTGAAAGAGCTGCAAAATCTGGACCCCTACAAATCAGCTGGGCTAAACAATCGGGACCCTTTCTTTCTAAAATTAGCCGCCGAAATTGTCGCAACCCCTATTACTAGCTTGTTCAACCTCTCTTTCGTATCATCTGAGATCCCCAGAGATTGGAAAGCTGCCGTGGTCATCCCCCTCTTCAAAGGGGGTGACACTCTAGATCCAAACTGTTACAGACCTATATCCATCCTGCCCTGCCTTTCGAAAGTTGTTGAAAGCCAAGTTAACAAACAGATCACCGACCATTTCGAATCCCACCATACCTTCTCCGCTATGCAATCTGGTTTCCGAGCTGGTCATGGGTACATCTCAGCCACGCTCAAGGTCCTAAACGATATAATAACCGCAATCGTAAAAGACTACTGTGCAGCCGTCTTTCTCGACCTGGCCAAGGCTTTTGACTCTGTCAATCACCGCATTCTTATTGACAGACTAAACAGCCTTGGTTTCTCAAATGAAATGTAGGTGACCAAATACTTATTTTCCACCATAATTTGCAAATAAATTCATTAAAAATCCTACAATGTGATTTTCTGGATTTTTTTTTCTCAATTTGTCTGTCATAGTTGACGTGTACCTATGATGAAAATTACAGGCCTCTCTCATCTTTTTAAGTGGGAGAACTTGCACAATTGGTGGCTGACTAAATACTTTTTTCCCCACTGTAATAATAAGCCATTTAGCAGACGCTTTTATCCAAAGCGACTTACAGTCATGCATGCATACATTTTTGTGTATGGGTGGTCCCGGGGATCGAACCCACTACCTTGGCATTACAAGCGCTGTGCTCTACCAGCTGAGCTACAGAGGACCACATATACTACCCACCATTGTGACCTGTACGCTCTCGTTGGCTGGCCCTCACTACATATTCGTCGCCAAACCCACTGGCTCCAGGTCATCTATAAATCACTGCTAGGCAAATCCCCGCCTTATCTTAGCTCATTGGTCACCATAGCAACTCCCACCCGTAGTATGCGTTCCAGCAGATATATCTCACTGGTCATCCCCAAAGCCAACACCTCCTTTGGCCGCCATTCCTTCCAGTTCTCTGCTGCAAATGACTGGAACGAACTGCAAAAATCTCTGAAGCTGGAGCCACTTCTCTCCCTCACTATCTTTAAGCATCAGTTGTCAGAGCAGCTTACCGATCACTGCACCTGTATACAGCCCATCTGTAATTAAACCCACCCAACTACCTCATCCCCATATTGTTATTTATATTGTTATTTATTTTCCTCATTTGCACCCCAGTATCTCTATTTGTACATCATCTTCTGCACATCTATCACTCCAGTGTTAATACTAAATTGTAATTATTTTGCACTATGGCCTATTTATTGCCTTACCTCCATAACTTACTACATTTGCACACACTGAATATAGATTTTCTATTGTGTTATTGACTGTACGTTTTGTTTATTCCATATGTAACTCTGTGTTGTTGTTTTTATCGCACTGCTTTGCTTTATCTTGGCCAGGTCGCAGTTGTAAATGAGAACTTGTTCTCAACTGGCTTACATGGTTAAATAAAGGTGAAAAAAAAAAAAATTAGAGTTAAAGCCTTCAGGAGCATAGATGTCCAGGAAGAGAGTAGTTTAGTAAATAATTCTAAAACCATTCCAAAAGTACAATGATGATTTCTATATGCTACATAAAGAATGCACAAATATTGTTTCTCACACAAGTTTAAGGTTGCCCACATAAACGTCTCTTATTCACTTATGATTCACACGTTTGGTTGTTGGCCCCCCTCTTTTAACAACTCTTCTAAGTACTCTAGATTTGCACACTTCCCTGCAGCCACCAAGTCTGAAAACAATATGGAGAGCTCAGGTCCTCCCCTGTTCAAAGGTGTACTAACTGCAGGGGGGCATCCTGTGTTGTGTGGTGGTCTCTCCTTGAAGCTATACTTCAGGCCATGTCCTTAGGAATAGAGACGAGATAATTAGAGCCAGCATTGATCTTGTAGAGTTTTAGATGTCCACAAAGACATTTCTGATAACAAATATTTTGTTTGCACATTAGTTTTTCTTTTTAAACATACCTCTCCTCTGTGGACTTGAGCCTGCATCAGCTCAGCCTTTGTCGGTGCTGGTACTTCAGGGAGTAAACCGAGTCGTCTTGGGTCATCTGGTCTCAGGATCCTTCTCCTTGGTAGCCCTGATTTAAGGACCCAGTCTTCTTATCAACACTGTTCTCTGGAGTTCAGGGATGTAGATGTAGTCCTTTGCGGATTTCAATGTGTAGACACTCCACCTTCGATACTTTTTATTGTAGAGTTTCCTGTAGCTGAAAGATGGAATAATATGTGGTTAGTATTTTGTCTACGGAATATCATTACTATCAGTGCATCATCATCTATCAACATCTATTGTACTGTATTGAGTTCTAATAATGTATATATTTTTTGCTTTTACATCATACAAATGTTTTTCACAATTGAGACAATGATTAAGTCATACATCTTGTTGCCCTCCACATTATCTATGGCTGAACGATGGTTGTAGTAAAGTGCTACCAGTAGGGTTCTAACCTCATAGACCGGAGGAGAGAAAGCAAATATTTTGCTGGCGTACATGAGTATGTGGTTCTGAAAGGACTCCAACTCAGATGTAGACCTAAGTTAGATAGAAAACAAATCAAACATGTTCCATCAATCCTTATCCCAATCTGGAATACAACTGTACCAATTGCCAACTATGACAGACTTGCCTTTGATGACCATATAGTATTCGATTTCCAGGGTAAATAAATTCAGTTAAGTAAGTCTTCTTTGGATCATTGGAGAATGAGGCTATTAGGCAGAATGAATAATGATTTCTTACCTAAAGTTGAGGTACTTCTCAATATTTTTCAGCCAACGCGCATTCAAAACAATTTGGGTCAGTGACTGATGTGCCGAAGATCCAAGGAACATTCTCCTCCAGATTAAATTAAATAAACCTAAAATGTAGCCATCATAACAGAAACATTTGCACAATTCAAGTCAAGCGCAAAGCAATAGAGGCATTTCACTGAGATGTTAGAAGATTGGCTTAACTGGACAAATATAGAATTTCCAGGGAAGAGTTGGGCTTATTAGGGATATCTCACCCATTCCAAAATGAATGCTGTACCCCTGGAGTTCACCTTGAGCTCGAACAGTGGAAAGCCATCACACTCTACACCAGTCTCATAGTTTTTGTACAGTTGAAGTCGGAAGTTTACATTCACTTAGGTTGGAGTCATTAAAACTCGTTTTTCAACCACTCTGCACATTTCTTGTTAACAAACTATAGTTTTGGCAAGTCGGTTAGGACATCTACTTTGAGCATGACACAAGTAATTTTTCCAACAATTGTTTACAGACAGATTATTTCACTTATAATTCAATGTATCACAATTCCAGTGGGTCAGAAGTTTACATACATTAAGTTGACTGTGCCTTTAAACAGCTTGGAAAATTCCAGAAAATGATGTCATGGCTTTAGAAGCTCCTGATAGGCTCATTGACATCATCTGAGTCAATTGGAGGTGTACCTGATGATGTATTTGAAGGCCTACCTTCAAACTCAGTGCCTCTTTGCTTGACATCATGGGAAAATCAAAAGAAATCAGCCAAGACCTCAGAAAAAATATTGTAGACCTCCACAAGTCTGGTTCATCCTTGGGAGCAATTTCCAAACACCTGAAGGTCCCATGTTCATCTGTAAAAACAATAGTACGCAAGTATAAACACTGTGGGACCACGCAGCCGTCATACCGCTCAGGAAGGAGACTCGTTCTGTCTCCTAGAGCTGAACGTAGTTTGGTGCGAAAAGTGCAAATCAATCCCAGAATAACAGCAAAGGACCTTGTGAAGATGCTGGAGGAAACAGGTACAAAAGTATCTATATCCACAGTAAAACGAGTCCTATATCGACATAACCCGAAAGGCCGCTCAGCAAGGAAGAAACCACTTCTCCAAAAACGCCATAAAAAAGCCAGACTAAGCTTTGCAACTGCACATGGGGACAAAGATCGTACTTTTTAGAGAAATGTCCTCTGGTCTGATGAAACAAAAATAGAACTGTTTGGCTATAATGACCATCGTTATGTTTGGAGGAAAAAGGGGGTCCCTTTGCTAGCCGAAGAACACCATCCCAACCGTGAAGCACGGGGGTGGCAGCATCATGCTGTGGGGGTGCTTTGCTGCAGGAGGGACTGGTGCACTTCACAAAATAGATGGCATCATGAGGAAGGAAAATTATGTGGATATATTGAAGCAACATCTCAAGACATCAGTCAGGAAGTTAAAGCTTGGTCACAAATGGGTCTTCCAAATGGACAATGACCCCAAGCATACTTCCAAAGTTGTGGCAAAATGGCTTAAGGACAACAAAGTCAAGGTATTCACAAAGCACAAAGCCCTGACCTCAATCCTATAGAACATTTGTGGGCAGAACTGAAAAAGCGTGTGCGAGCAAGGAGGCCTACAAATCTGACTCAGTTACACCATCTCTGTCAGGAGGAATGGGCCAAAATTCCCCCAACTTATTGTGGGAAGCTTGTGGAAGGCTACCCGAAACATTTGACCCAAGTTAAACAATTTAAAGGCAATGCTACCAAATACTAATTGAGGGTATGTAAACTTCTGACCCACTGGGAATGTGATGAAAGAAATAAAAGCTGAAATAAATCATTCTCTCTATTATTATTCTGACATTTCACATTCTTAAAATAAATTGGTGATCCTACCTGACCTAAGACAGGGAATTTTTACTAGGATTAAATGTCAGGAATTGTGAAAAACTGAGTTTAAATGTATTTGGCTAAGGTGTATGTAAACTTCCGACTTCAACTGTATGTGCACTTGTGTATAGGAAGCTTAAGAAAAGTAGCAAGCTGCCTCAAGTTCTCGTAGTAGGTGATAGACGCATGCTGTCCGATAATGTCATCTTCACACAATACTTTGCTGGTGCCCTGGAAAAGAAGGCACATCCAGTTCTGGACACTACATGATCCACTGCATCATGTACGGATTTATTAAGCTCAATGACAGGAAGTGTCTCTGTGCATGGTGGATTCTGAAGCGCACCGCCAGTTCTGTGTTGACACAGGCAACCACAATTGTTTTTGTATGGAAACAAAAACATAAACTCATACTGTGACTGCAACTCACAAAAAGAGGGGGAACATAACCATAATAGGAGCTATCATCGGAGCTGTCGTCCTCTGGTTCCCAATCCTCATCGGAAGTCTCTCACTGGTTATCAGAAGGCACCCAGGTCTCGTCTTCACAGTCTATACAATAAAACATACAGTACATACAGTTATATCACAAACTCTAGGTAGATTTTGCTCATCCATTTAAATGCAAGGACGTGTATCAGGTGAACAAATACAGCTCATATTTACAATTTTTTCCTTAAATTGTTGGCCTCATCGTCATCTACAATCACAGGGTCCTCACAAATGCTCACATTTGTCACGCTAAAAATGAAAAAGTCAAGTAAAGAGGCTGGGGGCAGAAGAGAGTTAAGGAGGAGGGTGAGGAGGGGCAGAAGAGAGGAAAGGCTGATGGCATAGAAGGGAGGCGAAGGGAGGGAGGATGTGGACGGTGGATCATTACAAACAGTGCCTTCGGAAAGTATTCAGACCCCTTGACTTTATCCACATTTTGTTACATTACAGCCTTATTTTAAAATTGATTAAATTGTTTTTTCCCCTCATCGATCTACACACAATACCCCATAATGACAAAGCAAAAACAGGTTTTTATAAATGTTTTATAATTTATAAAAGACATTAAAAAAAACATTTACCTAAGTAAAACGGAAATATCACATTTATATAAGATTTCAGACCCTTTACTCAGTACTTTGTTGAAGCACCTTCTGCAGCAATTACAGCCTCGAGTCTTCTTGGGTATGACTAAGCTTGGCAGTCGGTGTCCTGTTGGAAGGTGAACCTTCACCCCAGTCTAAGGTCCTGAGCGCTCTGGAGCAGGTTTTCATCAAGGATCTTTCTGTACTTTGTTCCGTTAATCTTTGCCTCGATCCTGACTGGTCTTCCAGTCCCTGCCTCTGAAAAATATCCCCACAGCATGATGCTGCCACCACCATGCTTCACCGTAGGGATGGTGCCAGGTTTCCTCCAGATGTGACGCTTGGCATTCAGGCCAAAGTGTTCAATCTTGGTTTCATCAGACTAGAGAATCTTGTTTCTCATGGTCTGAGAGTCTTTAGGTGCCTTTTGGCAAACTCCAAGCAGGCTGTCATGTGCCTTTTACTGAGGAGTGGCTTCCATCTGGCCACTCTACCGTAAAGGCCTGATTAGTGGAGTGCTGCAGATATGGTTGTCCTTTTGGAAGGTTCTCCCATCTCCACAGAGGAACTCTAGAGCTCTCTCAGCGTGACCATCGGGTTCTTGGTCACCTCCCTGACCAAGTCCCTTCTCCCCCGATTCCTTCGATCTCATGGCTTGGTTTTTGCTCTGACATGCACTGTCAACTATGGGACCTTATATAGACAGGTGTGTACCTTTCCAAATCATGTCCAATTAATTGAATTTACCACAGGTGAACTCCAATCAAGTTGTAAAAACGTCTCAAGGATGGTCAATGGAAACAGGATGCACCTGAGCTCAATTTCGAGTCTCACAGCAAAGGGTCTGAATATTTATGTAAATAAGGTATTTCTGTTTTTTATTTTTTTATAAATTTCAAAAAACCAGTTTTTCGCTTTATCATTATCGGGTATTGTGTGTAGATTGCTGAGGAAATTATTTTCTTCAATCCATTTTAGAATAAGGCTGTAACGTAATTTTTTTTTGAAAAAATCAAGGGGTTTTAATACTTTCCGAAGGCACTGTAGACATGGGCTGTGTTCTACATTGATCAGAGAGCAAGTATAATAACCCTTTTAAAGGATGCCTGCGGCTCCGAAGGCGAGACAGGGAGAAACAACACACTTGTCAATACCGTACTAAACTGTAACGTAGTGACTTTCAGTGGTGTAAAGTACTTAAATAAAAAATACTTCAAAGTACTACTTAAGTAGTTGTTTTGGGTATCTGTACTTTACTTTACTATTAATATTTTTGCCAACTTTTACTTTTACTTCACTACGTTCCTAAAGAAAATAATGTACTTTTTACTCCATACATTTTCCCTGACACCCAAAAGTACTCATTACATTTTGACAGAAAATTTGTCAAATTCACGCACTTATCAAGAGAACATCCCTGGTCATCCCTACTGCCTCTGATCTGGCAGACTCACTAAACACAAATTCTTCGTTTGTAAATTATGTCTGAGTGTTGGAGTGTGCCCCTGGCTATCGGTCAATAAAAAATTACAATTAAATTGTGCCGTCTGGTTTGCTTAATATAAGGAATTTCAAATGATTTATACTTTTACTTTTGATAATTAAGTATATTTTAGCAATTCCATTTATTTTGATACTTAAGTATGTTTAAAACCAAATGCTTTTAGACTTTTACTCAAGTAGTATTTTACTGGGTGACTTTCACTTTTACTTGAGTCATTTTCTATTAAGGTATCTTTACTTTTATTCAAGTATGACAATTGAGTACTTTTTCCACCGCTGGCGACTTTGAATAAACAGGACTGTTAATTTCTTTGTTAAATATGAGCGGCTCTGGCGTGGCGTGTTTCATGGTATGATGTGGAGACTACCCAAAACAAAATGCTGAATTATAAACAACCCAATTTGGGTAAATATTGGACAGAACACACATTGGGTTATTTTTACCAAGCCAGTTGGGTCACAAACAACCCATTGTTTTATTTAAATTGGGTTGTTGATGCTGGCTTATTGAGCTATGATGCACCAGTTCAGAGCGGAAGACTGGAGGTGTGACTTAATAGGGGCGTAGCTTTTGGAGCGTTATATTTTGGCCACCCGTGAGACGTTAATCTGTTCTGTTGTATTATCAACACATGTTAAGGCTGAGCAAAGCTTTTGCAGCTTTAATAAGATTTGCACATGATTATGAGTTCCTTAAATGCATATCTCAACGTTGGGATAGTTTCCATTTTGTTATATTAAAATAATAATGATATACATTTTATGTTAAAATATGTACTGTGCAAAAATATTGAAGAAAAATTCAAATTTGCAGTGTACAAACATAACATGAACATGAATGACATTTACTCTCATTGGGGGCCAAAAATAACTATCTGAAAGCCACAGCTCGCAGTGGGGGTAGGCTGTGCGGGTAGGCTAGTCTACATGATGAGATTATTATGGATAAGAGCGAGAACATCAAACGGCAGTCAAGCATCGATCAACATGTCACCAGAATAATACCCTCAATATTTATTGGAAAGGAGCATCAAGATCACCTTTCTCTTTCACAACCGTGTGAAGTTCATCATAGCCTAATAAACTGCATGGTTTCCCGAGTCGCAGTGGGAGGACCACACACCATGTCATTGCGTGACTCAAAGTTTACTTCATTTTGATGGTTGTTATATCGATATTTGCGCATAAAGGCATTTCCACCGCCATTTCTTGCATAATTAATTTTACAGACACAAAAAGATCACACCATGTTGAACTGTCGTGATTTTTTAAATACGGTATGGCTTTACTCGCATAAAAAACTGTGCATGGAAATGTGGTTAATGATATAGATTTTTTGATATACATCTCCCATTTGGCATGTCTCTTGTGCTGTGGTTCACAGCAGCACTGATGGATGTGTTGACATGACAACTGCATCAGCGTTTTGAATGACCCTCCCCCCCTTTTGTTCCATGCTGGCTGAAGACCTAGCTAGCCAGCAACTAGCTAACATCAGAGTCAGAGGAAAGGCACATTTAGGCACCAGTAGAGTAGCTATCTAGCTACATAAACCACACCCCTCTGCAAACACGCCTTCTCCAATGTTGGTTACAAGGCGGTACTTATTTAAATTAGGTAAGAGATTATTATGTTACCATTGGTGTATTAAAATGAGAGTTAAGGTGATGTTACCTTGTTCCCTTAATAATAAATCCAAGTGTTTGACATTGGAGGGGACCAGTAACTTTATGATCAAACTCTATCAATGTAGAAGCAACAGTCATTTTTCATACAGTACCTTGGTCATCATACTTTGATCTGGTTTCATCAATTTATTTGTATTTTTTATTAACCTTTATTTTAACAGGGTGTCATATTGAGACCAAGTCTCTTTTTCAAATGAGCCCTGCACATTACAAACACACACATCAATATATAACACAATAAAAATACTAAATTACAAAACATGATCATAAAAAACAAACTCAATCTTCACTTAGAGCATTCCCCACTAATGTTTTAAATTCCCTAAAGGGCAACAGGCATTCAAGCCTGAGCCTCCCCTGTAACACATTCCACATCTGTGGAGCATGAAAACTAGAAGCAGCTCTCCCTAAATCAGAAGCCACCCTTGGAACCTAGAGCACTATCCAATCTTGTGCTCTTGTACTGTATTCTATTGTTCTGACCTTGACGAGTGATGTCAGATACATCAAACGTTTCTGCAGGAGTAATTTGGAAATAAACAAAAGAGAATGGTGCTCTCTTCTTACATACACAATGGTGAGTTCTAAAATTTCACCAGTAATGAATCTAAAGGCACAATGGAAAACATCATCTAGAGGTGCGGAAGCTGCTGCGTATGTAAAAGTGGCCTGGACAACTTCCTTTCTATTATCAAAAGATAGTCATCCTCTATATCTGTAAAATAATCCAATTTTGATCTTCAATTTCTTTACCAGCTCAGTAACATGCATTTTAAATGCCAATTCATCATCTAGCCAGATACCAAGATCTTTATAAGAGGGGACTCATTCAATTGGTTTTCTGTTCAGGGTAGTAATTTCAAGGTCACTTAAGTCTAAGTTATGTGACCTAAAAAAAGTACTAACTAACCGTGTAGCTCAGTTGGTAGAGCATGGCGTTTGTAACGCCAGGGTTGTGGGTTCGTTTCCCACGGGGGACCAGTATGAAAAAAAAAAATTATGCACTCACTAACTGTACGTCGCTTTGGATAAGAGTGTCTGCTAAATGACTAAAATGTAAAATGTAAGGTTGAAGAGTGACTTTTGTAGCGCTTGGAAATCAGACTGAAAAGGTGCAACAGAGTACACTACTGTATCATCCGAATATACTTTTTTTTCACATATCATCCAATTTCATGAAAAACATGATTTGGACTGTTCATGACCTTTAACATGTTTTGACAATACAACAGAACAGATTAAGCAGAATGACATTCACTCTCACAGGTGGCCAAAAATAACTATATGAAATCCACGCCCCTACTAAACCACACCTCCAGTCTTCTGATCTGACCCGGTGGATCATCAGCTCAATAACCCAACTAAAGCCTTGTTCACATTGCAGGCCTTAATGTTCAAATCAGTTTTGCTTTTCAAATCAGTTTTGGAATACTTACTGTCCAAACAGCAAGTTACAAGTGACCAAATCGGATATGTGTGTGTTCAGACAGCAGTTATTTACTGACGTGGCTATGCTAGTTGTCATAGTAACGACGGGTGTGTGTACAGTGGGGTAGGCTGATTGGTGGTGGTGCTCGTGCTTCCTTTCACTTAAAAGCTATGTAGCAAGCTAAGGTGACAGCAATGCCTGCCATGGACGTTTCCCAGTTTCTTTGAATGTTCAAAATCATAGTGTAAGGACACTTTTAAAGCCTCAAAGGATAAGATGACCCAACTTTCAAAAATAGTCATTTTTGGCTAGCCACAGCAGTCAACTAGCTAGTTAGGTAGCTGTTTCAGTTTCTAGCACATTCACTAATTTGTTTGTAAACAATTAACAAGCTAGTTACTGTCAACAGAGTAGCTAGCAAGCAACAACTTGTGCCAAATAACTGTCTAAAAACCACTTGAGGGCAAATAAATCAGATTTGACCATTCAGACAATTAACAAGACCAGAAATCACAAAGGTAGTTTGAAAAGTGGCTTGAAATATGTGCTTTTTGGCTGTTCAGACTGCAGGAAAAATAACAGATTCAAATCGGATATGCAGAAAAATTGATTTTGAGTCACTTCAAACTGTCAATGCGAACAAGGATTAAGTGACCCAACTGGCTGGGACAAAAATAACCCAATGTGTGTTCTGTCCACTATTTACCCAGCACTGGGTTGTTTTCAACCCAAAATTTTTTTTGGGGTGTAACTGAATGTTGACTCAGGTGTTAACCGGGTTTAATGGTGGTGGTTTGGGGGTTTGGCTATGGCCGTGACTTTGGGCAGGTTACTTTGGCAGATTGACTGCCCAGTTTAGGTGTTGTATTGATTTGAGTCTCATAAAATATTCTGCACTATATATATATATATTCTGCACTGTCTTAATACACTGGACAAAATATAAATGTAAAGTGTTGGTCCCATGTTTATCAGCGGTTTGCTGATGTCAACATTGTGAACATAGTGCCCCATGCTGGCGGTGGGGTTATGGTATGGGCAGGCATAAGCTACGGACAACAAACACAATTGCATTTTTTCGATGGCATTTTGAATGCACATTGGCCCATTGTGAGGCCCATTTTGTTTAAGGTATCTGTGACCAACAGATGCATATCTGTATTCCCAGTCGTGAAATCAATAGATTAGGGCCTAATGAATTTATTTCAATTGACTGATTTTGTCATATGAACTGTAACTCAGTAAAATCTTTGAAATTGTTGCATTTTGTGTTTATATTTTTGTTCAGTATATGTCGCATAATATACTCCACAGCATTGTGGCATCTTGTTGTGCCCCAGATCACCTATAGCTCTTATAGTGTGGTCTATAATTTCTTATAGTGTATGAATATCATTAACCCTACTAGACAAGAATGTCACCGTGCAGACATTCATCCCACTGACTCGAAGGAATTAAATGGGTATCAAACAAGGTTTCTGGAGGCCTGTCGAAAGAAAGGAATAAAGAGAAGATGCATAAAGGCTGAGGAGAGAGAAAGAGGAGTATGTGTTGCGCCACTGCAGTGGTGTTAGATAAAACCACCTCAATAAAGCAGAGCAGGAGAAGCTGAGAGATGGAAGGAAGCATTTAAGTGTTCTGTTTACCTGGACCATTGGACCATTTCTCTAATTGTGTTGCTGTGCTACTGTTCATGCGAGAGATAAAGTAATATAAGAAATATAAATAAATATATAATGATGGGGGAATGTAATTGCCTGTCGTGGGGAGGATTCCAACAGGAAGCATTAGTATCCAATTTGCAACAATAATGGCCTTCCCATTATAGCTGTTTGGTTCCTTCATTTCAGTCCATCCCCCAGCAGACGCATTTTGCCAGTTAAGGCAAAAGGGTTTTTATACGTTTTATTTGTATTTTGTATTGGTCCTCTTGGAGGACAAAAGTAATTTGAGTTTGTTTACAACTATTTTGTTACATATACATTATTCATTCATTTCTCATATATGGTGCTTCTATACACAGTATTACATGGTACTTAGACGTATACATGATATATGGTGTTTTCGGTCCTAACTTTTACAGATCATGATATTTTAATCCCACACCTCAGCTACTCTCAGCCCACCCATCCCACCTGTCTTTGTAGACCACCCTCTCTTGATATGTGCCACATATTTTTCAACTGTGCTGTGATGTCTTACATGCATTCTCAACCTTTCTTATCTCAAAGTATCCACAGATTGCAAATTAAAGATGAATTTTTTTTCTAGGAGTATAATTATATTGTCAATTGATTGAATATGGCTTTCCAAATTGGCCAAAAATGCTAGTTGTAGGGTTAGTTTTAGGTGAGTGTTGTGATTATTCAGCCACTCCTGAACCTGTGACCAGAAACAAGCTACATGGGGGCAATACCATGTTATGTCTCTTCACAGAAATATCTGCAGAGCTGAGATGGTTGTATGCCCCATACACAGTGGGGAGAACAAGTATTTGATACACTGCCGATTTTGCAGGTTTTCCTACTTACAAAGCATGTAGAGGTCTATAATTTTTATCATAGGTACACTTCAACTGTGAGAGACGGAATCAAAAATCCAGAAAATCACATTGTATGATTTTTAAATAATTAATTAGCATTTTATTGCATGACATAAGTATTTGATACATCAGAAAAGCAGAACTTAATATTTGGTACAGAAACATTTGTTTGCAATTACAGAGATCATACATTTGCTGTAGGTCTTGACCAGGTTTGCACACACTGCAGCAGGGATTTTGGCCCACTCCTCCATACAGACCTTCTCCAGATCCTTCAGGTTTTGGGGCTGTCGCTGGGCAATACGGACTTTCAGCTCCCTCCAAAGATTTTCTATTGGGTTCAGGTCTGGAGACTGGCTAGGCCACTCCAGGACCTTGAGATGCTTCTTACGGAGCCACTCCTTAGTTTCCCTGGCTGTGTGTTTCGGGTCGTTGTCATGCTGGAAGACCCAGCCAAGACCCATCTTCAATGCTCTTACTGAGGGAAGGAGGTTGTTGGCCAAGATCTCGCGATACATGGCCCCATCTATCCTCCCCTCAATACGGTGCAGTCGTCCTGTCCCCTTTGCAGAAAAGCATCCCCAAAGAATGATGTTTCCACCTCTATGCTTCAGGATGAAAAACAGAGGTGTTTCGGCCATACAGGACCGGAATTGAAGAACCTTGATCTAGATGGTCATTGGCAAACTTCAGACGGGCCTGGACATGCGCTGGCTTGAGCAGGGGGACCTTGCATGCGCTGCAGGATTTTAATCCATGACGGCGTAGTGTGTTACTAATGGTTTTCTTTGAGACTGTGGTCCCAGCTCTCTTCAGGTCATGGACCAGGTCCTGCCGTGTAGTTCTGGGCTGATCCCTCACCTTCCTCATGATCATTGATGCCCCACAAGGTGAGATCTTGCATGGAGCCCCAGACCGAGGTTGATTGACCGTCATCTTGAACTTCATCCATTTTCTAAAAATTGCGCCAATAGTTGTTGCCTTCTCACCAAGCTGCTTGCCTATTGTCCTGTAGCCCATCCCAGCCTTGTGCAGGTCTACAATTGTATCCCTGATGTCCTTACACAGCTCTCTGGTCTTGGCCATTGTGGAGAGGTTGGAGTCTGTTTGAATGAGTGTGTGGACAGGTGTCTTTTATACAGGTAACAAGTTCAAACAGGTGCAGTTAATACAGGTAATGAGTGAAGAACAGGAGGGCTTCTTAAAGAAAAATTAACAGGTCTGTGAGAGCCGGAATTCCTACTGGTTGGTAGGTGATCAAATACTTATGTCATGCAATAAAATGCAAATTAATTACTTAAAAATCATACAATGTGATTTTCTGGATTTCTTTTCCCGATTCCGTCTCTCACAGTTGAAGTGTACCTATGATAAAAATTACAGACCTCTACATGCTAAGTAGGAAAACCTGCAAAATCGACAGTGTATCAAATACTTGTTCTCCCCACTGTATATAACATTCTGTTGGTGGCAAGAATTTTGTATAATAATTTTAATTGAAAAACTTGAAGTTTTGAATCAAGCGTTGTTTTGTGTAACCGTTCATAAACCATGTGCCATGGAATCTGAACATCGAAAATCTCTTCCTAGCTTTTCTGCAACCTGTTTGGCGCAGCTGTCAATATTTTGGTCCACAATTGAAACTGGTATAATTATGTTAGCACAGCTGAAAACTGTTGTGCTGATTAAAGAAGCAATAAAACTGGCCTTCTAGGGACTAGTTGAGTATCTGGAGCATTAGCAATTGTGGGTTCTATTACAGAATCAAAATGGCAAGAAACAAATAACTTTCTTCGGAAACTCGTCAGTCTATTCTTGTTCTGAGAAAAGGCTATTCCATGCGAGACATTGCCAAGAAACTGAAGAGCTCGTACAACGCTGCGATCTACTCCCTTCACAGAACTGCGCAAACTTGCTATTTTGAGCCTGTAATCGAACCAAGAATTGCTGATGCTCCAGATACTCAACTAGTCTCAAGAAGGCCAGTTTTATTGCTTCATTAATCAGCAGAACAGTTTTCAGCTGTGCTAACATAATTGCAAAAGGGTTTTCTAATGATCAATTAGCCTTTTAAAATGATAAACTTGGATTAGCAAACACAAAGTGCCATTGGAACACAGGACTGATGGTTGCTGATAATGGGCCTCTGTACGCCTATGTAGATATTCCATAAAAGTTTCCAGCTACAATAGCCATTTACAACATTAACAATGTCTACACTGTTTTTCTGATCAATTTGATGTTATTTTAATGGACTATATATTTTTCTTTCTAAAACAAGGAAATTACTGAGTGACCCCAAACTTTTGTACGGTAGTGTATAACAGTACCAGTCAAAAGATTGGACACACCTACTCATTCCAGGGTTTTTCTTAATTTTTACTAATTTCTACATTGTAGAATAATAGTGAAGACATCAAAACTATGAAATAACACATATGGAATCATGTAGTAACCAAAAAAGTGTTAAACAAATCAAAACATATTTTATATTTGAGATTCTTCAAATAGCCACCCTTTGCCTTGATGACACCTTTGCACACTTGGCATTCTCTCAACCAGCTTCAGGAGGTAGTCACCTGGAATGCATTTCAATTAACAGGTGTGACATCTCAAATAAGCAAAGAGAAATGACAGTCCATCATTACTTTAAGACATATAGGTCAGTCAATCCGAAAAGTTTATTCAAGTGCAGTCGCAAAAACCATTTAGCGCTATGAAGAAACTGGCTCTCATGAGCACCGCGACAGGAATGGAAGACCCAGAGTTACTTCTGCTAAGGAGGATATGTTCATTAGAATTACCAGCCTCAGAAATTGCAGCCCAAATAAATGCTTAATGAGTTCAAGTAACAGACACATCTCAACATCAACTGTTCAGAGGGGACTGTGTGAATCAGGCGTTCATGGTCAAATTGCTGCAAAGAAACCATTACTAAAGGACACCAATAAGAAGAAGAGACCTGCTTGGGCCAAGAAACACGAACAATGGACATTAGACCGGTGGAAATTTGTCCTTTGGCCTGGAGTCCAAATTTGAGATGTTGATTCCAACCGCCGCGTCTTTGTGAGACACGGTGTGGGTGAACGGATGATCTATGCACGTGTAGTTCCCACCGTAAAGCATGGAGGATGAGGTGTTATGGTGTGGGGGTGCTTTGCTGGTGACACTGTCTGTGATTTATTTAGAATTCAAGGCACACTTAACCAACATGGCTACCACAGCATTCTACAGCGATACACCATCCCATCTGGTTTGGGCTTAGTGGGACTGTCATTTTTTTTAAAACAGGTCAATGACCCAACACACCTCCAGGCTGTGTAAGGGCTATTTTACCAAGAAGGAGAGTGATGGAGTGCTGCATCAGATAACCTGGTCTCCACAATCCCCCGACCTCATCCCAATTGAGATCTTTTGGGATGAGTCGGACCGCAGAGTGAAGGAAAAGCAGCCAACAAGTGCTCAGCATATGTGGGAACTCGTTCAAGACTGTTGGAAAAGCATTCCAGGTGACTACCTCATGAAGCTGGTTGAGAGAATGCCATGAGTGTGCTAAGCTGTCATCAAGGCAAAGTGTGGCTATTTGAAGATTCTCAAATATAAAATATACTTTGTTTAACACTTTTTTTTTTTACATGATTCCATATGTGTTATTTCATAGTTTTGATGTCTTCACTATTATTCTACAATGTAAAAAATAGTAAAATTAGCTGTGTTCAAACTTTTGACTGGTAGTGTATATGTAGGATTTGTGGTATGTTACCTGAAAAAAATTACTGGGCAATGTTCTTATGGTCCCCTTTCAAACAGCCAAAGCTCTAAATTTAACAGTTCTTCACATTCACAACAGAAAGTTAGCAGCTCGCCATGCTTGTAAATAATGTATTTAAAAAAATACTTTGTGAATAAAAAGTTGTCTACACTTAAAATCAAAACATTATTAGATATGTTCTGGTAATTATATGAGCAGGCTAGACAGCTAGATTGCTAACAAGCTAATGTAACAATAGCAACAAAATATAACATTGTCTAGAGAAAGTTGCTTTTAGTTGTCTGGCTTGCTAAGATTGACATATCCTTTTTGGAGCAAAAGTTAGAGCAGATGCTATTTGGACCAGGCTGCTGTGACGTCATGCAGACTGCCGTTTTTGTGTTTATACTTTTTTATAATGACAAGAACAAGTTTGATGTCTGAAAACAACAATAGAACGTTCATGATTTAACGCGTGCCAAAGAAGGTAAGATGTAAGGTTGTCAGGACATTTAAACACAGTGCCTTTAGAAAGTATTCATTCCCGTGACTTATTCCACATTTTGTTGTGTTACAGCCTGAATTTATAATTGATTAATTCATTTTTTTCTCACCCATCTACACACAATACCCCATAATGACAAATTGAAAGCATGTTTTTATACTTTTTTGCAAATGTATTGATCTTGAGAAAATATTTACATAAGTATTCATACCCATGAGTCAATACTTTGTAGAAGCACCTTTAGCAGCAATTATAGCTGTGAGTATTTCTGGGTAAGTCTCTAAGAGCTTTCCACACCTGGATTGTGCAACATTTGCACATTATTCTTTTCAAAATTCTTCAAGGTTCTTGTTCATTGATAGACAACCATGTTCAGGTCTTGCCATAGATTTTCAAGCAGATTTAAGTTAAAACTGTAACTCGGCCACTCAGGAACATTCTCCTTGGTAAGCAATTCCAGTGTAGATTTGGGTTTGTCTTTTAGGTTATTGTCCTGCTGAAAGGTGAATTCATCTCCCAGTGTCTGGTGCAAAGCAGACTGAGCCAGGTTTTCCTCTAGGATTTTGCCTGTGCTTAGCTCCGTTCTGTTTCTTTTTTATCCTGAAAAACTCCACAGTCCTTAACGATTACAAGCATACCCATAACATGATGCATCCACCACTCTGCTTGCAAATATGGAGAGTGGTACTTAGTAATGTGTTTTATTGGATTCGCCCCAAACATAACACTTTGTGTTCAGAACAAAAAGTTAATTTCTTTGCCACAGTTTTTGCAGTATTACTTTCAGGGGCGCAACTTTGGTTTTAGAAGTGGGGTGGACATAATTATGATATTTATTTTTTTATCCAGTCAGATAAACATTCCAAACAGCCTACCCGACCGCTCGGAGGCGTCCACATGGTCCTAAATCACTCCGTTGCCTCGTTTTGTATCACAATCCCTGTTCCCAGTGTAAGTTGCACCCCTGATTACTTTAGTGCCTTATTGCATTGTTTTGGAATATTTTATTCTGTACAAGTTTCCTTCTTTTCACTCTGTCAATTAGGTTAGTATTGTGGAATATCTACAATGTTTTTTTGATCCATCCTCAGTTTTCTCCTATCACAGTGATTCAACTCTGTAACTGTTTGAAAGTCACCATTGGCCTCATGGTGAAATCCCTGAGCGGTTTCTTTCCTCTCCGGCAATTTTTAATTAATAACTTCACAATGCTCAAAGGGATATTGAATGTCTAAATTTTTTAACTAATCTACCAATAGGTGCCCTTCTTTGCGTGGCATTGGAAAACCTCCCAGGTCTTTGTGGTTGAATCTCTGATTGAAAGTCACTGCACCACTGAGGGACCTTACAGATAATTGTATGTGTAGCGTACAGAAATTAGGTTGTCATTGAAAAATCATGTTAATCACTATAATTGCACACAGCGTGAGTCCATGTAATTTATTGCATGAGTTGTTAAGCAAATCTTTACTTTAATGTAAAATATACTGTGTCAGTAAAATGTATGTAGGTTCAGAACTTTTGTGAAACAGCACAGTTAAAAATATATGGCAAATAGAAATCAAACTGGATGGTCTTCAGAGATAGATGGGAGTGGTTGAGGGTAGCTGAAGGATGGGATTAAAAACAAACAAAAGATAACTATTGTAAATGTATACAGTGAGGGAAAAAAGTATTTGATCCCCTGCTGATTTTGTACGTTTGCCCACTGACAAAGAAATGATCAGTCTATAATTTTAATGGTAGGTTTATTTGAACAGTGAGAGACAGAATAACAACAAAACAATCCAGAATAACGCATGTCAAAAATGTTATAAATTGATTTGCATTTTAATGAGGGAAATACGTTTTTGACCCCCCTCTCAATCAGAAAGATTTCTGGCTCCCAGGTGTCTTTTATACAGGGAACAAGCTGAGATTAGGAGCACACTCTTAAAGGGAGTGCTCCTAATCTCAGTTTGTTACCTGTATAAAAGACAGCTATCCACAGAAGCAATCAATCAATCAGATTCCAAACTCTCCACCATGGCCAAGACCAAAGAGCTCTCCAAGGATGTCATGGACAAGATTGTAGAACTACACAAGGCTGGAATGGGCTACACGACCATCGCCAAGCAGCTTGGTGAGAAGGTGACAACAGTTGGTGTGATTCTTCGCAAATGTAAGAAACACAAAATAACTGTCATTCTCCCTCGGCCTGGGGGTCCATGCAAGATCTCACCTCGTGGAGTTGCAATGATCATGAGAATGGTGAGGAATCATCCCAGAACCACACGGGAGGATCTTGTCAATGATCTCAAGGCAGCTGGGACCATAGTCACCAAGAAAACAATTGGTAACACACTACGCTGTGAAGGACTAATCCCATAGAAAATCTGTGGAGGGAGCTGAAGGTTCGAGTTGACAAACATCAGCCTCGAAACCTTAATGACTTGGAGAAGATCTGCAAAGAGGAGTGGGACAAAATCCCTCGTGAGATGTGACAACTACAAGAAACGTCTGACCTCTGTGATTGCCAACAAGGGTTTTGCCACCAAGTACTAAGTAATATTTTGCAGAGGGGTCAAATACTTATTTCCCTCATTAAAATGCAAATCAATTTATAACATTTTTGACATATATTTTTCTGGATTTTGTTGTTGTTATTCTGTCTCTCACTGTTCAAATAAATCTACCATTAAACTTATACTGATCATGTCTTTGTCAGTGGGCAAACGTACAAAATCAGCAGGGGATTAAATTATTTTTTCCCTCACTGTACAGTGCATTTGGAAAGTATTCAGACCCCTTTACTTTTCCACATTTTGTTATATTACAGTCTTATTCTAAAATGGATTAAATAAATAAAAATCCTCATCAATCTGCACACAATACCCCATAATGACAAAGCGAAAACAGGTTTTTAGAAATGTTTTCAAATGTATTTACATAAGTATTCAGACCCTTTGCTCTGAGACTCGAAATTGAGCTCAGGTGCATCCTGTTTCCATTGATCATCCTTGAGATGTTTCTACAACTTGATTGGATTCCACATGTGGTAAATTCAATTGATTGGACATCATTTGGAAAGGCACACACCTGTCTATATAAGGTCCCACAGTTGACCGTGCATGTCAGAGCAAAAACCAAGCCATGAGGTCGAAAGAATTGTCCGTAGAGCGCCGAGACAGGATTGTGACGAGGCACAGATCTGGGGAAGGGTACCAAACAATTTCTGCAGCGTTGAAGGTCCCCAAGAACACAGTGGCCTCCATCATTCTTAAATGGAAGAAGTTTGGAATCACCAAGACTCTTCCTAGAGCTGGCCGCCCAGCCAAACTGAGCGATCTGGGGAGAAGGGCTTTGGTCAGGGAGGTGACCAAGAACCCGATGGTCACTCTGACAGAGCTCTAGAATTCCTCTGTGGAGATGGGAGAACCTTCCAGAAAGACAACCATCTCTGCAGCACTCCACCAATCAGGCCTTTATGGTAGATTGGCCAGACGGAAGACACTCCTCAGTAAAATGCACATGACAGCCCGCTTGGAGTTTGCCAAAAGGTACCTAAATAACTCTCAGACCATGAGAAACAACATTCTCTGGTCTGATGAAACCAAGATTGAACTCTTTGGCCTGAATGCCAACCGACACATCAGGAGGAAACCTGCCACCAACCCTACGGTGAAGCATGGTGGTGGCAGCATCATTCTGTGGGGATGTTTTTCAGTGGCAGGGAGACTAGTCAGGATCGAGGGAAAGATGAACGGAGCAAAGTACAGAGAGATCCTTGATGAAAACCTGCTCCAGAGCGCTCAGGACCTCAAACTGGGGTATGGTTGGGGTGGTGGTGAATAACTATCTAATGAAGATATATTAGTGTTTTATTTTTCGTAAATTTGCAATAAATGTTAGCATTTTTATACCACTGACATTACAGAGTATTTTGTTTAGATCATTGACCAAAATTGCCATTTAAATCCATTTTAATCCCACTTTGTAACGCTACAAAATGTGGAAAAGGTCAATGAGTGTGAATACTTTCTGAAGGCACTGTACATTCTTGCAGTTGCATGAGATAGCACAATTGTCACAGCAGTCATGTTTGGGTGATATTGGTTGCGTGAGAGTTTCACCTGCCTGCAGCTGGTACAGTTTGACATATACAGTTGAAGTCGGAAGTTTACATACACCTTAGCCAAATACATTTAAACTCAGTTTTTCACAATTCCTGACATTTAATCCTAGTAAGAATTCCCTGTCTTAGGTCAGTTAGGATCACCACTTTATCTTAAGAATGTGAAATGTCAGAATAATGGTAGAGAATTATTTATTTTTAGAGCTTTTATTTCTTTCATCACATTCCCAGTGGGTCAGAAGTTTACATACACTCAATTAGTATTTGGTAGCATTGCCTTTAAATTGTTTAACTTGGGTCAAATGTTTCAGGTAGCCTTCCACAAGCTTCCCACAATAAGTTGGGTGAATTGTGGCCCATTCCTCCTGACAGAGCTGGTGTAACTGAGTCTGGTTTGTAGGCCTCCTTGCTCGCACACAATGTTTCAGTTCTGCCCACAAATGTTCTATAGGATTGAGGTCAGGGCTTTGTGATGGCCACTCCAATAGCTTGACTTTGTTGTCCTTAAGCCATTTTGTCACAACTTTGGAAGTATGCTTGGGGTCATTGTCCATTTGGAAGATCCATTTGCGACCAAGCTTTAGCTTCCTGACTGATGTCTTGAGATGTTGCTTCAATATATCCACATAATTTTCCTTCCTCATGATGCCATCTTTTTTATGAAGTGCACCAGTCCCTCCTGCAGCAAAGCACCCCGACAGCATGATGCTGCCCCCCCCTTGTGCTTCACGAATGGGAAGGTGTTCTTCGGCTTGCAAGCGACCCCCTTTTTCCTCCAAACATAACGATGGTCATTATGGCCAAACAGTTCTATTTTTGTTTCATCAGACCAGAGGACATTTCTCCAAAATATACGATATTTGTCCCCATCTGCAGTTGCAAACCGTAGTCTGGCTTTTTTATGGCGGTTTTGGAGCAGTGGCTTCTTCCTTGTTGAGCGGCCTTTCAGGTTATGTCGATATAGGACTTGTTTTACTGTGGATATTGATACTTTTGTACCTGTTTCCTCCAGCATCTTCACAAGGTTCTTTACTGTTCTTCTGGGATTGATTTGCACTTTTTTTCTGAAGTCTTGGCTGATCTCTTTTGATTTTCCCATGATGTCAAGCAAATACACACTGAGTTTGAAGGTAGGCCTTGAAATACATCCACAGGTACACCTCCAATTGACTCAAATTATGTCAATTAGCCTATCAGACGGTTCTAAAGCCATGACATCATTTTCTGGAATTTTTCAAGCTGTTTAAAGGCACAGTCAACTTAGTGTATGTAAACTTCTGACCCACTGGAATTGTGATACAGTGAATTATAAGTGAAATAATCTGTCTGTAAACAATTGTTGGAAAAATTACTTGTGTCATGCACAACGTAGATGTCCTAACCGACTTGCCAAAACTATAGTTTGTTAACAAGAAATTTGTGGAGTGGTTGAAAAACTAGTTTTAATGACTCCAACCTAAGTGTATGTAAACTTCCGACTTCAACTGTATGTGACTGACCTGCTCGATTCGGTCTTTTGAAGCAAAATGTGAAATTGTGTTTTTTACATTGGATAAAAGTAGAGACTCAGAGGTAGAAAATGGTATATCATACACTACAGTTGAGGAACAATGGGAAAGTAATTATGCTTTGAAAGTTGATAAATTTGTGACCTCACTTTTGAGAAAATTGACCTTAAATATGTTGTTAACCTACTGGAGAGCTCTTCTTTGTCTACACCCATTCAGCATCGTTCACACCCTCTTAAACTGTAGCCCCACCCATCTCTTTAAGGATTAACATGTGAGGACATGTACTAAACAACCAAAGATTTCAAGACTAAAGTCTGGTTTATACTAAGGTTGTGTTCGTAAATTCAACCTGGAGTGCCAGAGTGCGCTCTGGGCGTTCGTAAGCTTAGAGTGTTGTCAGATTGTCCGTTCGTAAATTCAGAGCATTTCACTCTCCGAGCAGTCAGAGCGCACACTAGACGCTCAGGCCGAGGAGTAGGGTTGATCTGAGCGTTCTGACCTACCAACAGCAGTCAAACACCCAAGCTAGCTGGCTAACGTTGATTAGCTTGCTAGCTACTTCCAGACACAAATGAGAGAACAGCTCACTCTGACCATTTTATTCGCCCTAGCAGAACTGGTTAGGCTGTTTTTATGTTATCCAGTGCGTTGGTGACTGTAACTGTGCTGCTGGCAACAATTTAATTACGCTTTTTTGCCAATGGTTACTGACACCGGCCATATTCAATGGGTGTTGAGCGTTCGTAAATTCGTCAGTTATTCTGCGCTCTGGCACACTCAGACGAGAGTGCTCTGAAATTGGAGTAGATAGCCAGAGCGAATTTACCAGCTACGTCTATCGATAGTTGTCGCAGTGACATCATCAACATTCTATTGAAATGGTTACTTGCATAGTGGAGTCTTTTTTTAGACATCTAGCTAGCTAGCTAAACAATGAACCATCATAATGCCAACTCATAACGTTACTACCCTGCATGAATCTGCAGGTAGCTAACCAACCAGGTTAAATGTTAGTTAGCTAGCTAACATTAGGCTATAACTAGCAATGTAAATGACTCTGAGATACGAATAATATTACTACACAGATCATACACATATCGTTAGCTAGCTAGCTAACAGCACGCTTTAACTTGAAATGAAAAATACTTTCTGACAAAATTAGAAACGTGTAATATCTGAAAATGTAGCTAGACTATCTTACCCGAATACATGGATGGACGCTTCTCCCTCTCTGTCACGAATGCCATGGTTGCCCTTAGTTTGAAGATGTAATCCAGAGACAGGTTTTATACAACAGCCTTCTGTGTGTTCTCTTTTAGACTCCGTCTGCATATTTGCAATCAAATGCCAGAATTTTCTCCATCTCCTTAGCTATCATACTCTAACTCCACCGGGCATTTCACTAATTTCAAAACTTGGTCCTCCAGAAAGTGGAGAGCAACACTTTTGCATTTCTACTACATGATATCTTTCAAAAAAGCTGTGTTAGAAAGGATTAGCTACACATACTGACCAGCTCATGTTATAGGCAGAAGCGTGCTACATGGCAGACAAATCTAAACTCATCTCGTGGCATGTCCAGCCAACCCATTATCTCAGCCAATCATGGCTAGCGGGAAGGTTTTGTGGCTAAACCAACTAGGCTCTTAATTGAACAATTTTATTCATATTTACAGATGGCATACACATTTGTTATTAAGGCATATGAAAGTTCATATGTTCACTGGGGCCAAGCTTCCTGCCATCAAGGACCTATATACTATGTGGTGTCAGAGGAAGGCCCAAAAATTGGCAAAGACTCCAGTCACCCATGTCATAGACTGTTCTCTCTGCTACCGCACGGCAAGCGGTACCGGAGCGCAAAGTCTAGGTCCAAAAGGTTCCTTAACAACTTCTACCCCCAAGCCATAATACTGCTGAACAATTAATCAAATGGCCACCTGGACTATTTGCATTACCCCTACCTACATGTAAAAATTACCTCGACTAACCTGTACCCCCGCACATTGACTCCGTACCGGTACCCCCTGTATATAGCCTCATTATTGTTATTTTATAGCTTTTTATTTTTTATATATATTTTTTTACTTTATTTTTTTTCTTAAAACTGCATTGTTGGTTAAGGGCTTGTAAGTAAGCATGTCACGGTAAGGTCTACACCTGTTGTATTCGGCACAAGTGACAAATACGATTTGATTTGATTATCAAGTGCTTGTCGAATTGTGAATGAGAGACTGATGAAGTGTGTGCAGCCTGCGCAAATAACAAAGCAGAGCTCATGCCTTTCATGCAACTTTTTTCAAATCATTATTAGAGTAACATCATGCAGCCTTAGAATGTATTAAAAATCAAAACATATAGCCCAACGTTTGTATCACAACTAAAGTTGGATAAAAAAGTTGGTGCTAAACCGTGTTATTGGAGGCTGGCATGTTAGTTGGCTATGGCGTCATAGGATTCGGTGCCCTGGACGGTTTTCACGAAAGAATACTGTACTAAGTTAGCGAGCTGAGTTACAGTCTATTCCTAGAAAACATTGAACCGCTGTAGTTTACAACAATTATAAATTCTAAAGTGGAAGTTGGGAGAGTTACATTTGAGTGTTTCAGTGAAACGTAAGTGAGGGAGGCCCCGCTCTCTCGCTTTCCCAGATGTTTAGTTCATTTAATTCCGATCACCTTTGCATTATTGTAGCCTTTTTCTGTAGCCTGTCAACTATGTGTCTGTCTATACCTGTTCTCTCCTCTCTGCACAGGCCATACAAACGCTTCACACCGCGTGGCTGCTGCCACTCTAATCTGGTGGTCCCTACGCGCACGACCCACATGGAGTTCCGGGTCTCCGGCAGCCTCTGGAACTGCAGTTCTGCGGCCAACAAGGCAGAGTTCATTTCAGCCTATGCTACCCTCCAGTCCCTCGACTTCTTGGCGCTGACGGAAACATGGATTACCACAGAAAACACTGCTACTCCTACTGCTCTTTCCTCGTCTGACCATGTGTTCTCGCATACCCCGAGAGCTTCTGGTCAGCGCGGCGGTGGCACAGGAATCCTCATCTCTCCCAAGTGGACATTCTCTCTTTTTCCCCTGACCCATCTGTCTATCTCCTCATTTGAATTCCATGCTGTCACAGTCACTAGCCCATTCAAGCTTAACATCCTTGTCATTTATCGCCCTCCAGGATCCCTTGGAGAGTTCATCAATGAGCTTGATGCCTTGATAAGATCCTTTCCTGAGGATGGCTCACCCCGCACAGTTCTGGGTGACTTTAACCTCCCTACATCTGCCTTTTACTAATTTCTCTCTGCCTCCTTCTTTCCACTCCTTTCCTCTTTTGACCTCACCCTCTCACCGTCCCCCCCTACTCACAAGGCAGGCAATACGCTTGACCTCATCTTTATTAGATGCTGTTCTTCTACTAATCTCACTGCAACTCCCCTCCAAGTCTCCGACCACTACTTTGTATCCTTTTCTCTCTCGCTCTCCTCCAACACTACTCACTCTGCTCCTACTCTGATGGTAATGTGCCGTCTCAACCTTCGCTCTCTCTCTCCCGCTACTCTCTCCTCTTCCATCCTATCATCTCTTCCCTCTGCTAAATCCTTCTCCCTCCGATCTCCTCATTCTGCCTCCTCAACCCTCCTCTCCTCCCTTTCTGCATCTTTTGACTCTCTATGTCCCCTATCCTCCCGGCTGGCTTGGTCCTCCCCTCCTGCTTCGTGGCTTGACGACTCATTGCGAGCTCACAGAAGAGCGCTCCGGGCAGCCGAGCGGAAATGGAGGAAACCTAGACTCCCTACGGACCTGTCATCTTTTCACTCCCCCCCTCTACTTTTTCTTCCTCTGTTTCTGCTGCTAAAGCCACTTTCTACCACTCAAAATTTCAAGCCTCTGCCTCTAACCCTAGGAAGCTCTTTGCCACCTTCTCCTCCCTGCTGAATCCTCCTCCTCCTCCCCCTCCCTCCTCCCTCTCTGTGGATGACTTCGTCAACCATTTTGAAAAGAAGGTTGACGACATCCGATCCTCATTTATTAAGTGAAATGACACTGCTGGACGTGCTCACATTTCCCTACCCTATGCTTTGACTTCTTTCTCCCCTCTCTCTCCAGATGAAATCTTGCGACCAACAACCTGCCCGCTTGACCCTATCCCCTCCTCTCTTCTCCAGACCATTTCCGGAGACCTTCTACCTTATCTCACCTCGCTCATCAACTCATCCTTGACCGTTGGCCATGTCCCTTCCGTCTTCAAGAGAGCGAGGGTTGCACCCCTCCTCAAAAAACCTACACTCAATCCCTCCGATGTCAACAACTACAGACCAGTATCCCTTCTTTCTTTTCTCTCCAAAACTCTTGAGCGTGCCGTCTCTAGCCAACTCTCCTGCTATCTCTCTCAGAATGACCTTCTTGATCCAAACCAGTCAGGTTTCAAGACTGGTCATTCCACTGAGACTGCTCTTCTCTGTGTCACGGAGGCTCTCCGCACTGCTAAAGCTAACTCTCTCTCCTCTGCTCTTATCCTTCTAGTCCTATTCGCTGCCTTTGATACTGTGAACCATCAGATCCTCCTCTCCACCCTCTCCGAGTTGGGCATCTCCGGCGCTGCTCACTCTTGGATTGCGTCCTACCTGACAGGTCACTCCTACCAGGTGGCCTGGCGAGAATCTGTCTCCGCACGACGTGCTCTCACCACTGGTGTCCCCCAGGGCTCAGTTCTAGACCCTCTCTTATTCTCTCTATACACCAAGTCACTTGGCTCTGTCATATCCTCACATGGTCTCTCCTATCATTGCTATGCAGACGACACAATAAATGTTCTCCTTTCCCCCTTCTGATAACCAGGTGGCGAATCGCATCTCTGCATGTCTGGCAGACATATCAGTGTGGATGTCGGATCACCACCTCAAGCTGAACCTCGGCAAGACGGAGCTGCTCTTCCTCCCGGGGAAGGACTGCCCGCTCCATGATCTCGCCATCACCGTTGACAACTCCATTGTGTCCTCTTCCCAGAGTGCAAAGAACATTGGCGTGACCCTGGACAACACCCTGTCGTTCTCCGCTAACATCAAAGCGGTGACCCGATCCTGCAGGTTCATGCTCTACAACATTCGCAGAGTATGACCCTAGCTTACACAGAAAGCGGCACAGGTCCTAATCCAGGCATTTGTCATCTCCCGTCTGGATTACTTTAACTCGCTGTTGGCTGGGCTCCCTGCCTGTGCCATTAAACCCCTTAAACTTATCCAGAACGCTGCAGCCCGTCTGGTGTTCAACCTTCCCAAGTTCTCTCATGTCACCCCGCTCCTCCGCACACTCCACTGGCTTCCAGTTGAGGTTCGCATCTACTACAAGACCATGGTGCCTGCCTATGGAGCTGCGAGTGGAACGAGACCTCCTTACCTTCAGGCTCTGAACAGACCTTAAACCCAAACGAGGGCACTACGTTCATCCACCTCTGGCCTGCTAGCTCCCCTACCTCTACGGAAGCACAGATCCCGCTCAGCCCAGTCAAAGCTATTCGCTGCTCTGGCACCCCAATGGTGGAACAAGCTCCCCCACGACGCCAGGACAGCGGAGTCACTGACCACCTTCCGGAGACACTTGAAACCCTACCTCTTTAAGGAATACCTGGAATAGTATAAAGTAATCTTTCTTCACCCACCCCCCATAAAAAAAAGGTGGTTGTCCCACTGACTATCATAAGTTGAATGCACCAATTTGTAAGTCGCTCTGGATAAGAGCGTCTGCTAAATGATGTAAATGTGAATGTAAAATAAATAACTCTAAATTAAGCATATAGGAAGACCTGTTTCTTTGTTAACTGATCAACACAGAATAGAGGCATGTGCGCACTCCCTCAAATTGTTTGAAACCCTTCGTCTTCAAAAAGTATCTTAAATAAGCCCACAGAACCCCCACCCCTCCCCACCTCGCACCCCCTCCCCATCCCCCCGGTTCTACCAGTGGTGAGCACAAGAACATTTGAATGACGTCAACATTTCTCAATCAAAGTTTGTATTACAGATGTAGCCTATTAATAAGATAGTAACACAAGACCATTCAGTGCTTTCAGGATCTGTCATAGTGACAACTACAAATAATACAATGAAAAATAATATAAAAGCTCATATTTGAATATAGCGATTCAACAGCACATATTTTACAGCATGTCATTGCTCGCCTCATTGCTCAAGCGTATCGCCTTGATTGTGTAAGGCGTAGATATAAAGATGAGACGAACAACTTCTCTCTTTGGTGATTAATATTTAATTCAACTGCTTGCTCCACATAGAACATGACAACCTGGAAACATGCATGAACCCCAATAACCTTTCCCCAGGTCAAGTATTCCATAGAGTAGCCTAGGCTTCCAGGCCAGTGAGGTGAAAGCCTGGTAGAGGTTACCCATTCAGTGATTATGCCCTCTCCTGGCGAGGAGACATTAGAATATCACTTCACACAATTGTAACATACATCTTGTAGTTTACCTTAAATTTGATGTAATGACAAAAGTGAAATGGCACATTCTGATCGTCATCCCAATCATATGCATCTGCTATCACCAGATAAGTTTTTCTACAAATATAAATAACATATTTGTGAAACAACCAAAATCACTCACTTCACAAGGCTTGGTGGAGTGGCACACTGTAGGCTTAGGCTACCCTTCAAATGCAGGCCTACATATTAGGCCTACACTCATTATTGTATTGTGTTGTGAAGAGAAGACCAGGCAAAACCTTGTAAATGAAGATGACACATATATTTTATGAGGAGCTTCTTGTTGGAGTCCCTCTTGGAGACCGACACATAGGCTACTGTCACTGCTACCATAAATAATCATCCATTGGTTGGTGGATATAAAGTTTAAGATATTTGATATGCTGATGAGGAATTTTGTTCCAGGAAATAATGACTGTCATCTGGTGAGCTTACACTCTAAAGAATGCTGGGTTAAAACAACCCAGCGCTGGATAAATAGTGGACAGAACACACGTTGGGTTATTTTTGACCCAGCCAGTTGTATCACTTAGTTGGGTTATTGAGCTATGATCCACCAGGTTAGAGCAGAAGAATGGAGGTGTGGCTTAGTAGGAGAGTGGCACTCAGATAGTTATTTTAGGCAAACTGTGAGAGTAAATGTCATTCCGGTTCATCTGTTACGTTGTGTTGTCAACATATGTTTAGGTTGAGCACTGACAATTTTGTAGTTTGTTGAGACTTGCACAAGTTGAATTTCTCAAGTGCCTATGTAAATCCCAATGTTGGGATAGTTACCACTTTGTTATGATATTTAAATGTTATTGTTAACTGTACATTAAAATACAACATGTGCAAAAATATTGAAGGGATATTTTAATGTGCAGTGCACAAACATAACATGATGAACAGGAATGACATTTACTCTCATGGGTGAAAACAAAAATGTGCTTTTGGTTTTAATTTAGGTTAGGGTTAGCCATAAGATTAGAGGTAGTGCTATTTATGTTGGATACCGGAGCTCCGAGGCATGTGTCGAAATCGCTAAGCAGTTTACTTTGAAGCAGTGTGCCGATGCTTGTATCACTTTATCAGAAGGACGTGATCATTGACATCCGAAGCTTTTTTTTGTCAAACAACCTCCTGATTGGTTTGCTATTGGTTTCGGTAGAAGAGAAAAAGGCTACCCTGCACAAGCGCTATTTTGACCAGCAGGTGTCACTAGTGAACACTGTGTTGATCAAAACCTCGAGTAATTAACCTATTTTTTAAACAGTTGGTTGGAAATGATCAATGCTTCAGGAAGCCTAGTTTCCCCATCACTAGTTAAAAGTGTGGTTAGAGTTAGGGTTAGGTTTAAAATCACATTTTAAGAAGAGACATTTTAGAAATAAACAGGGTTTATGACTTTGTGGCTGTGGTAACTAGTGACGACCAGGCACAACTCCGAAGTTATTAATCTGTCAAGAGGAGTAAAACAAGGTTGTCCACTATCGGCATATCTATTTATTATGGCCATCGAAATGTTAGCTATTAAAATCAGATCGAACAATAATATCAAGGGCCTAGAAATCCAGGGCTTAAAAACAATGGTGTCATTGTACGCTGATGATTCACGTTTTCTTTTAAATCCACAATTTGGATACCTCTACAGCCTCATAGAGGATCTAGATAATTTTTCTAAACTCTCTGGATTACAAACGAATTATGATAAATGTACTATATAATCTAGATAATCCGTGGAAAGAACGTGGAAAGGAAATCACCTTGATTATCTCTTTAGTCATATCCCAGTTTACCTATTTACTTATGGTCTTGCCTACATCTAGCGACCTGTTTCTTAAATTATATGACCAAAATGTTTCCATTTTATTTAGAACGGCAAGCCAGACAAAATTAAATGGGCCTATTTATATCATGAATATGAATTCAGAGGGCAGAAATGATAAAATATTAAAGTATTAGACCTCTCACTAAAGGCTTCAGTTATACAAAAGTTATACTTAAATCAAAACTGGTTCTCTAGCAGATTAGCAAGAATGTCTCACCCCATGTTCAAGAATGGCCTTTTTCCCTTTATTCAAATTACAACCTCTCACTTTCAGTTATTTTAAAATGAAATTATCTCCAAAATATCGCTCTTTTTAAAACAAGCCATAGAAAGTTGGTTGCAATTTCAGTTTAATCCACCAGAAAATACAGAACAAATATTACAACAAATATAATACTAATTGATTTTTAAAAAACTATTTTTGGAAAAAATGCTTAGAAACTGTATAATCTTTGTAAATGATATCATAAATAGGACTGGTGGAGTTATGTCACACATGCAGCTAACAAAATATATGGAAATGTCTGCTCAACTTAAAATTGCAACCAACTAATTGCAGCATTACCACAAAAATGGAAAAGCAAGTGGAAAGGGGAGAAAGTAAGGAATTTGTCTGTCAGCCCTGCATTAAAGACCAAAAATGGCTAAAGAAAATTGTATACCAGTTTATTTTAAGGACAAAAAAATTGACAGCTGTGCCATATAGATTGTCCTGGTGAAAAACAAATGATAGTCCCACTAAGTGCAAACCAGATGGGATGGCATATCGCTGCAGAATGCTGTGGTATCCATGCTGGTTAAGTGTGGCTTGAATTCTAAATAAATCACAGACAGTGTCACCAGCAAAGCACCCCCACACCTCCATGTCCATGCTTCACGGTGGAAACCACACATGGGGAGATCATCCGTTCATCATCTCTGCGTCTCACAAAGACACAGCGGTTGGATCCAAAAATCTCACATTTGGACTCATCAGACCAAAGGACAGATTTCCAACAGTCTAATGTCCATTGCTCGTGTTTCTTGGCCCAAGCAGGTCTCTTATTATTATTGTTGTCTTTTAGTAGTGGTTTCTTTGCAGCAATTCGACCATAATAATGGTGCCATAATAATGGCGCCGGAGAAGATGGCTGCCGTTTTACAGCCCAATTGTACTATTATGTGTGTTTTTCCGCGTTATTTGTAATTTATTTTGTACATAATGTTTCTGCCATCGTCTCTTATAACCAAAAAGAGCTTCTGGATATCAGGACAGCGATTACTCACCTCGTATTGGACAAAGATTTTTTATTCAACGAGGCGGCCGCGAAGGTTATCATCCAGACACCCGACAAGGCCCAAATCCCTGTCATTCGTGTGAGGAAGAGACGGAGATATCGTGGACGTAGATCGGGGTGCCTTGTAAGGATCCGACGGTGAGCGAGTAAACTGCCTCTTCCATCAATCCTATTAGCCAACGTTCAATCATTTGAAAATAAATTGGATGACCTAAGATTACGGTTATCCTACCAATGGGACATTAAAAACTGTAATATCTTATGTTTCACCGAGTCGTGGCTGAACGACGACATGGATATCATACAGTTATCGGGCTATACGCTACATCGGCAGGATGGAACGGCTGACTCCGGTAAGACAAGGGGTGGTGGTCTGTGTATATTTGTAAACAACATCTGGTGCACAAAACCAAATACTAAGGAAGTCTCGAGGTTTTGCTCGCCTGAGGTAGAGTATCTTATGATAAGCTGAAGACCACACTATTTACCAAGAGAGTTTTCATCTATATTTTTCATAGCTGTCTATTTACCACCACAAACCAATGCTGGCATTAAGATTGCACTGAATGAGTTGTACAAGGCCATAAATCAACAGGAAAACGCTCATCCAGATGCAGCGCTCCTAGTGGCCGGGGACTTTAATGCAGGGAAACTTAAATCCGTTTTACCTTATTTCTACCAGCATGTTAAATGTGCAACCAGAGGAAAAAAAACACTAGACCACCTTTACTCCACAAACAGAGACGCATACAAAGCTCTCCCTCGCCCTCCATTTGGCAAATCTGACCATAACTCTATCCTCCTGATTCCTGCTTATAAGCAAAAACTAAAGCAGGAAGCACCAGTGACTCGGTTAATAAAAAAGTGGTCAGATGACGCAGATGCTAAGCTACAGGACTGTTTTGCTAGCACAGGCTGGAACATGTTCCGGGATTCTTCAGACAGCATTGAGGAGTACACCACATCAGTCACTGGCTTCATCAATAAGTGCATCGATGATGTCGTCCCCACAGTTACCGTACGGACATACCCCAACCAGAAGCCATGGAATACAGGAAACATCCGCACTGAGCTAAAGGGTAGAGCTGCCGCTTTCAAGGAACGGGACTCTAACCCGGACGCTTATAAGAAATCCTGCTATGACCTCCGACGAAACATCAAACAGGCAAAGAGTCAATACAGGACTAAGATTGAATCGAACTACACTGGCTCTGATGCTCGTCGGATGTGGCAGGGCTTGAAAACTATTACAGACTACAGAGGGAAGCACAGCCGCGAGCTGCCCAGTGACACAAGCCTACCAGACGAGCTAAACCACTTCTATGCTCGCTTCGAGGCAAGCAACACTGAAGCATGCATGAGAGCACAAGCTGTTCCGGATGACTATGTGATCACGCTCTCCGTAGCCGATGTGAGTAAGACTTTTAAGCAGGTCAACATTCACAAGGCCGCAGGGCCAGACGGATTACCAGGACGTGTACTCCGAGCATGTGCTGACCAACTGGCAAGTATCTTCACTGACATTTTCAACATGTCCCTGACTGAGTCTGTAAAACCAACATGTTTCAAGCAGACCACCATAGTCCCCGTGCCCAAGGACTCTAAGATAACCTGCCTAAATGACTACCGACCCGTAGCACTGACGTCTGTAACCATGAAGTGCTTTGAAAGGCTGGTCATGGGTCACATAAACAGCATTATCCCAGAAACCCTAGACCCACTCCAATTTGCATACCGCCCCCACAGATCCACAGATGATGCAATCTCTATTGCACTCCACACTGCCCTTTCCCATCTGGACAAGAGGAACACCTACGTGAGAATGCTATTCATTGACTACAGCTCAGCATTCAACACCATAGTGCCCTCTAAGCTCATCACTAAGTTAAGGATCCTGGGACTAAACACCTCCCTCTGCAACTGGATCCTGGACTTCCTGACTGGCCACCCCCAGGTGGTAAGGGTAGGTAACAACACATCTGCCACACTGATCCTCAACACGGGGGCCCCTCAGGGGTGCGTGCTCAGTCCCCTCCTATACTCTCTGTTCACCCATGACTGCATGGCCAGGCACGTCTCCAACACCATCATTAAGTTTGCTGACGACACAACAGTGGTAGGCCTGATCAACGACAACGATGAGACAGCCTATAGGGAGGAGGTCAGAGACCTGGCCGTGTGGTGCCAGGACAACAACCTCTCCCTCAACGTGACCAAGACAAAGGAGATGATTGTGGACTACAGGAAAAAAAAGAGGACTGAGCATGCCCCCATTCTCATCGACGGGGCTGTAGTGGAACAGGTTGAGAGCTTTAAGTTCCTTTGTGTCCACATCACCAACAAACTATCATGGTCCAAACACACCAAGACAGTCGTGAAGAGGGCACGACAAAGCCTATCCTCCTCAGGAGACTGAAAAGATTTGGCATGGGTCCTCAGATCCCCAAAAAATTATACAGCTGCACCATTGAGAGCATCCTGACTGGTTGCATCACCGCCTGGTATGGCAACTGCTTGGCCTCCGACCGCAAGGCACTACAGAGGGTAGTGCGTACGGCCCAGTACATCACTGGGGCCAAGCTTCCTGCCATCCAGGACCTCTATACCAGGCGGTGTCAGAGGAAGGCCCTCAAAATTGTCAAAGACTCCAGCAACCCTAGTCATAGACTGTTCTCTCTGCTACCGCACGGCAAGCAGTAACGGAGTGCCAAGTCTAGGTCCAAAATACTTCTCAACAGCTTCTACCCCCAAGCCATAAGACTCCTGAACAGCTAATCATGGCTACCTGGACTATTTGCACTGCCCCCCACCCCATCCTTTTTACGCTGCTGCTACTCTGTTAATTATTTATGCATAGTCACTTTAACTCTACCCACATGTACATATTACCTCAACTACCTCAACTAGCCGGTGCCCCCGCACATTGACTCTGCAACGGTACCCCCCTGTATATATAGCCTCCCTACTGCTACTTTATTTTACTTCTGCTCTTTTTTTTTTCTCAACACTTTTTTTGTTGTTGTTTTATTTTTACTTTTTTTGTTAAAAATAAATGCACTGTTGGTTAAGGGCTGTAAGTAAGCATTTCACTGTAATGTCTGCACCTGTTGTATTCGGCGCATGTGACCAATAAAACTTGATTTGATTTGATTTGATTTGAAGGCCTGATTCACACAGTCTCCTCTGAAAGTCCTTTCAAAGTTCTTTAAATGTTCCTGATTGACTGAATTTCATGTCTTAAAGTAATGATGGGCTGTCGTTTCTCTTTGTTTATTTGAGCTGTTCTTGCCATAATATGGACTTGGTCTTTTACCAAATAGGGCTATCTTCTGCATACCCACCCTACCTTGTCACAACACAACTGATTGGCTCAAATGCATTAAGAAGGAAATAAATTCCACAAATTAACATTTAACAAGGCACACCTGTTAATTGAAATGCCTTTCAGGTGACTACCTCTTGAAGCTGGTTGAGAGAATGCCAAGAGTGTGCAAAGCTGTCATCAAGGCAAAGGGTGGCTACTTTGAAGAATCTGAAATATAAAATACGTTTTGATTTGTTTAACACTTTTTTGGCTACTACATGATTCCATATGTGTTATTTCATAGTTTTGATCTCTTCACTATTATTATACAATGTAGAAAATAGTTAAAATTAAGAAAAACCCTTGAATGAGTAGGTGTGTCCAAACTTTTAGCTGGTACTGTATTTTTACAAAAAATATATGACGCAAACAATTACATTGATGGAAGCCAAAATCCATCTGCAATATTAAAGCTGATCTACCCTCTATAAATAAATAAAAAAGCCATTAAGCAAACTCGACACTCTGTCATTGACCTCCATACAAAACTCCTCGCTTGGAGAAAACCCCCCGAAAGAAACAGCACCTGAAGGAGAATACAGATTTTGGGCCCAGTTATCCCTCTCGCTTCGCCTCTTGCTCTTTGGCTTCCAAAATATTAATGTAGTCAACTGGGTGGGACTTCCAATTTCATTGGCTGAGCCCTCCTGGTTGAAGTCATGTCCAACCGGGTCATTAGGAGGGATCATCCAATCGTGAAGAAGAAAACTACTTCAAATTGGAGATTGCATGAACATCAACTGCTCCCCGGGCGCCGATGATGTGGACGTCGATTAGGGCAGCCCCCCGCACCTCTCTGATTCCGAGGGGTTGGGTTAAATGCGGAAGACACATATCAGTTGAATGCATTCAGTTTTGCAACTGACTGGGTATCCCCTTTCCCTTCATTTCCACAGACGCTATAATGGCACAGATACAAAGATGAGTCCTGTATCCAGCTCTATGAGATTACATTTAAAAAAAGACCCATCTGCTGGGTCAACCCTGCATGAAAGTGAATAAAAACCCAACTGATGGTTAAATTAACCCATGTTTGGATAATCCAAAGGTGTGGCCTTTTCAGGGCGTGGCTTTCAGATAGTTATTTTTGGTCATTCATGTTAAGTTTATATACTACATTTACATCATTTAGCAGACTACAAATAAAAACATTCCTTCAATATTTTTGCACATCACATATTTAAATATACATTTAAAAACACTACTTAAATATTATAACACAGTGATAAGTACCCTAACATTAGGATATGCATAGGCACTTAAATAAACTCATACATTTGTGTAAACCGTATTAATGCTGCAAATGTGCCCGTGCAAAACCTTACTGTGTGTACTGACAATACAACAGAACAGATTAACCAGAATAACATTTACACTCACGGGTGCCCCAAAAATTGAAAGCCACGCCCCTACTAAGCCACGCCTCCAGTCTTCTGATCTGATCCGGTGGATCACAGCTCAACAACCCAGCATCAACAACTAGCGACACTCCGGTATGCTCCGACAGCACTACATCCCTGGTTTCTACGTAACCTTATGAGTGTTTGTGTCCTGTTTTTCCTGTCTCTTTCTGTCAGATTTCCAGGTCTCTGCCCTTTCCAAGTCTTTGACAAGGCAGTTGCTGATAACGAATCAGAGGACAGGGACGAGTGAGCAGGGTTTCATCATGCTATTGTGCCTGTGTGTGTGTGCGCATGCATGCGTGTGATATCTTTACAGCTGTAATCAGGATAAAGTAGGGCCTGTTTATTAAAGCCCTAAGGCCTGGACATGGCACAGCTAGAGTAACTGGGACAAACTCCTCTAATCTCTAAGAGTGGTTTTGTGTGTCAGTGCAGACAGAGAGAGAGAGAGAGAGAGAGAGAGAGAGACGGTTCTGAGGTCTGGGGTCCGCTCACCAACCAAGAATTCACAAAATGGGACAAACACCAAATTGAGACTCTGCATGCAGAATTCTGCAAAAACATCCTCCGTGTACAACGTAAAACACCAAATAGTGCATGCAGAGCAGAATTAGGCCAATACCCGCTAATTATCAAAATCCAGAAAAGAGCCGTTAAATTCTATAACCACTTAAAAGGAAGCGATTCCCAAACCTTCCATAACAAAGCCATCACCTACAGAGAGATGAACTTGGAGAAGAGTCCCCTAAGTAAGCTTGTCCTGGGGCTCTGTTCACAAACACAAACAGACCCCACACAGCCCCAGGACAACAACAACAACAACACAACTAGACCCAACCAAATCATGAGAAAACAAAAAGAGAATTACTTGACACATTGGAAAGAACAAACAAAAAAACAGAGCAAACTAGAATGCTATTTGGCCCTAAACAGAGAGTACACAGTGGCAGAATACTTGACCACTGTGACTGACCCAAACTTAAGGAAAGCTTTGACTATGTACAGACTCAGTGAGCATAGCCTTGCTATTGAGAAAGGCCGCCGTAGGCAGACCTGGCTCTCAAGAGAAGACAGGCTATGTGCACACTGCCCACAAAATGAGGTGGAAACTGAGCTGCACTTCCTATGTTTATTTATTTTCCCATTTGTACTTTAACTATTTGCACATTGTTACAACACTGTATATATACATAATATGACATTTGAAATTTTTTACTATCTACTTCACTTGCTTTGGCAATGTTAACACACGTTTCCCATGCCAATAAAGCCCTTAAATTGAAATTGAAATTGAAATTGAGTTGTTGAATGGAGAGATGGTGTGTCTCTCCAAAAAACAGATGAGATGAGATGTATATTTGCCCAGCAGGTGGGGGTGGAAAGATAGAGGGATTGAAGGATAGCAGGGCTCTCTGGACAACAAAGGAACATTGACAGATTAGCTAAAAATGGAAAGAACAACATCCCTTCATCCAAGAGCTCTCTCTCTCTCTCGCACTCTCTCTCTCTCTCTCTCTCTCTCTCTCGCGCGCTCTCTCTCTCGCAATCTCTAGTCTTCTCCACCATCGTCAAGGTGACAAAAGAAGATAGTTCCATCTGAGTGTGATTTCCCACTTCATCCTGTATGTCTGAATGTGTGAAGAACAAAACGCTTGAGAAATAGCTGTGATCCGAGATTATAAATATTCACACACACACTCACTGGTGGTGCCCATTTTACATCTCCTTATTCCCTCACTTTACAGTTTTTCTCGATTGCTAAGACACGTTTCTTGAAAGCTGCTCTCCTTTTCTCTTAACTGGGAACACAAAACCCAATTTTCAAGCTACATTCACAAAACCTCAGACTCTTCTTGCAAAACCAAACTTTCACCTCAAAACAGTTCAATCTGTGCTCAAAACTGAACTATGTTGTCAAATCGTGCCCCGAGTCAATCAAAATAAAAAACACTACTGAACAGTCACTAAACACTACGTAGAAAAATAGAAAACACAATGCTCAGGACATGAAGCTGGAGAAATACATGTTTATTGTTCACTGTAGGCTAAATGCATGTTGCAAAACAAAAAGAAACTGTGCATTTAGCACTTGTACAAAAAGACAAAACAGAAATCTTGTGCATTTACATGTAGCACTTGTAAAAACAAACAGAAATCTTATGCGTTTGCCACTTGTGTACAGTAAGCCCATGTAAAAATAAAGTACAAAAATATACAAATAAGTGCATTACTCAGCCACAGCATCATGTGTCCGTACTGGGTCAGGCCACAGGACTTCATCCACATTACAGGCCACATTTTTTCTGGCCAGGCAACGGGGGAAAAAACACCTGGCATGCCGTATCCAGGCTTGGCATGCCTCCACACCTATGTCACCACAGGCAAGTCCCATGGCTTGCAGGAGATTTACCCTGGTGTAAGGTTGGCGTTCATATACCTTCCACCGCCATGAGGAGAAGAATTCCTCAATGGGGTTTAGGAAAGGGGAGTACGGTGGAAGGCAAAGATTGATAAAACCTTGGTTCATATTGTACCACTCTCTAACCTGGAGGGCTCTGTGAAAACTCACATTGTCCCAAACAACAACATAGATGGGATGCTCATCCTGCTGCCCTAACAAAGCATTGAGGAAAATGAGGAGCTGGTGAGTGTTGTAGGGCCCCAGGTTGGCATGATGGTGGACAACCCCATGATTGCTGATGGCAGCACATAATGTGACATTGCCACCACGCTGCCCAGGAACACCAACAATGGCCCGATGGCCAATCACATTACGGCCTCTCCTTCTCCTTTTGGTGAGATTAAACCCAGCTTCATCCATGTAGATGTATTGATGGGGTCTTTCCATTGCATCCAGTTGAAACACCCTCTGTAGAAATAGATATAGTTTTGTAAGTGATATGGAAAAAGTGATTTAGGCCACTACAGTAAATCACTACTTAGAGTAATCAACATTGAATGTGTCTGGATATATGCCAACCTGTACATACTGGAATCTTTGCTCTTTGACTCTGTCTGAGTTGCGATCAAAGGGCACTCTGTATAGCTGTTTCATGCGCAGTCTGTTGCGCTTGAGGACACGATCAACAGTAGAGAGGCTGACACTGTTGATACCCTCAAAATTTAAATGGTCCTCAATGATCTTCTGCTGAATTTCGCTCAGTTTAATTAGGGTCTCTTGGTGTGGGGAGAACATACCTGTCCTCCCACCCCCATGTGGCAGTCTTTCAATTCTACAAAAAGAGAACATGGAGTTACAAAAAATATACATGGAATACTAGGCCTACAAACAGTTAGACCAACCCTCCATTACAATACTACAGTACATTGGTACAGTGATGTACTGAAACATATATTTACTTACAGTATACTGTGGTACAGTATATAGTATGTCATACAGTAATTGCTGTCAACATTTACATACTGTACTATAATGTCAAAAAAAGGTAATTACCTGTTCTCTTCTCTAAATCTTCGGATTATGGTGGACACAGTGAATCTACTGATGTTTGGTTGTACCCTTTGTCCAGCCTCCCTCATGCTCATACCATGGACAAGAACATGGTCAATCACAGTAGCTCTGATTTCATCAGATATTACTGTTCTTTGTCTTCGCTGACCACCTCGACCACCTCGACCTCCTCTCACACGAACTCTTCCTCTCAGATTTCTATCCATTGTAGGGCCTCACAAACCAGTGCTCTCTGAACTGGCTAACTGTATATGTTCCCTCACATCATTAGCCAGAAGTGTGATCAATTTTGAGTTGTTGTGTTCAAGTGGTGACACCTGTGCTCTAATTGTGTTTGACTTTTGTCACCTGTGCTCACCATTATGCAGCACGGGTGCATCACAATGAAAATGTGTTGGCAAGTTATGTCTAAACAGGTGAAAAGTGCTAATGGTTTTGCCAAAAGAGTGATTGATTCAATCAGTGGGTTCAGGCAACTGAGCATTTGGTTCAGACAATAGGGTTTAGTGTTTTAGCAATTGAGAAAAACTGTAAAACCTTTCCTGTGAAATGCGCAATAACTTCCTGGCAAACTGTAAAAAAAAATGTCCTGTAATTATTTACAGTAAATTACTGGCAACACAGTAGCCAGTAGGTTACTGTACATGTATAGTAAAATACTGGAATTACAGAAACCAGTAAATTACTGTAGATTTAAAGGACCTTTACTGAAACACAAATTTACAGCATATTACTGTAACACATGACAACAGCAACATGCTGTATTTCCAGTGCATCACTGGAAGTACAGTGGTTAGTAAACAGTTGCAGATGTACAGTCCACACAACTAGCACAAACAGTCGGTAGTATTTCTGTTACATGTATTTTGTATAGGTATTTCAATAGTTTTAATTCCTATTTTGTAAATCACTAGCCTAGTAAGTCATGTATTTAGTAATCAGTTACATTTTAATACATCCATTTAATATTTTCTAATTGTAGATGTTACTTGTAAGTAGCCCACTTTACTACAACAACATTATCGGTAACGGTAACATAATCTTGCTACTGTAATATTAATGTTCTTGTTTATCTACCTTAGTTTAATGTGTGGTCCTGTGTAGCTCAGCTGGTAGAGCACGGCGCTTGTAACGCCAAGGTAGTGGGTTCGATCCCCGGGACCACCCATACACAAAAATGTATGCACGCATGACTGTAAGTCGCTTTGGATAAAAGCGTCTGCTAAATGGCATACTATTACTACTATTAATGCACTGACTGTAAATCGCTCTGGATAAGAGCGTCTGCTAAATGACCTAAATGTAAAAATGAAAAGGCACACTGCTGGGTATTATTCGAATGAGTTCTGCCACCAAACAAGGCCAGATTTGATCAAAATACAAATAGTTTGAGGGCGGAGCTCATTAGAATAACCACAGCAGTGTGCTTTGCCAGTGTTCATTTTTACGTTTACATTTTGGTAAATTAGAAGACGATATTGTCCAGAACGACTTAACAGTCAGTGCATGAAACTGAGGTTGATGAAAAGAAAACACATCATAGTTATAGCAAGTAAAAGGTTTCTGTAAACCGTTACTGAGAATGTTGTTGTAGTTAAGTATACATTGGCCTTCAAGGTGTTTTATATTTATACCAAGATATATTTTTATTTCTCTTTCCTTATCTCTAGCTAGTGCCAAGTATGTTACTGTAATGTTCACAGTAACTTGCTACTGTATTATCAAAGCAATTATACGGTACAATACTGTGAAATTAGACAACTATACTGTAAGAAAGTAAATGCTATTGAAATCGTAATATTGGTGTTTCACTGTAATTATCTGGGAATTTGTATATTACAACAGATTCATTAATATTTGGTGTTTTATATTACTTGTACCTCTAGAGGCTTAAACAAAGGCTTTCAAACTAGCTGTGATTACAGTGCAAAACAGACCAAAAGGATTTGGCAAAACAATCAACCAGCAAAGGTTTCTGAAAATTAATTTACAAGTTAAAATGTCCTTCAATTTGTTAGTCAGTCATTCATGGTTGGTCTGGTGGAGTGGGTGATGGTGTGTTAGCGTCTTTGTATTGGGGAAGGGGAAGCGGTGGGGGCTGGCAGTTGCTGGATGGAGGTGGTAGTTGTGGTTGGTTGGTGCTGTGTCCGGGGTTCGTGCTGGTGTTAGGGCTGGGACCAGGAAAACCTGGTTTGGTGTTAGGGCCGTGTTGGGAAATGTACTGGCACCAGGGCTGGAAACCATGGGTTGGTGCTGGGTCTGGTGCTGAGCCTGGGGATCTGGGAAAACTTGGATTAGTGTTGGATCTGAGTCTAGGTCTGATCATTCTGTTGCATATTTGGATGAGGGCCTCTAATTGGTTCTTTGTGTTGTTGGGTGGTTCTTGGCTGTTCACAGGTATTGACATCCCTTCCTAATGACTGCTTGGTGGCACCCTGTACTGACTTGATGGTAGACTGGGGGGTGCTGAAAAGGGTGAAGGCGGGTCCGGGGGGTCTGGACTGAGGCTGGCTTGCTGCCGTGTTTCTCATAGGGGATAGGGGTTTTGCGGGTCATGTTTTCTGGCATTGGGGTTTGGGTTATGGGGTGGTCTCTTGTTGGTCTGTTGTTTGTCTTCTTTTCCATTTGGTTATTTTTGTCCAGTTTGGATCATCGTCGTCTAAGAACTGGAGATGTGAGGCGAAGGGTTCTTCCGGTTTTAAGGTCTCTCTCAAAACCGTCTCCCTTTTGACCAGGGTTTTGAGGGGTAGAGGTGGCAAGGAAGGGATTTGTTGCGGGGGGAAAAGGTGGAGTGGCCGGCAGGGATGGTGACCGTTTCTGGGACATCTTGGGTGGTGGTTTGGCGGTGCCTTTGGAAAGGTCTGGGTCTTCGTTGTTGTTGTCTGGTGGAGGGGATGGGGTGTTGGTGGGTTTGGAATTTGGGTTAGTGGGTTGGGGTTGGCTGGCGTATGAAGTGAGGAAGGTTCTGAAGAAGTGGCCCCCTTTCCCACACAGGTTTCAGGGGCGTTTGGTGGTACAGTCGGAGGTGGGATGGTTGTCTTTACAGATCTTCCAGATGATGGCTGTGCAGGCTGCAGACAGATGGCCCAGTTAGCCGCTGTTCCTGCACAGTGTGGGCATACCGTAGTAATGGACGAAGCCTCTGTTGTTTCCCAGTTTGATTGTGCTGGGGAGGTGTTGGACTCCGCCCACTCCAGTTGGGTCCAGTCTTAAACTTTTTACGTGTAAGTTCTAAATATTAATAACGTCAATTACAGAGTGAGTTATTTTTGCATGGGGTACCAGAATTCTATGCTGCTGTTGTAGAATTTGATTGTTGCATTTTACCGCTATTCTCTGCACCCCTCATTGCATCAAGACTGCAATGTCTGCTTCATATGAGGCTTTATATTTTAAAAAAATCTTCCTATAGTAGTAGCAGCGAGTATCTATAATATTATTGATAATTGTATAATTATTATTATCATCTATTACATTTATTATTACTTGAAAAAGAGATAGGGCATGAAACCTGAGGCGCTAAGTCTGGTGTATTTAATAATATGTCATTTAGCAGACGCTTTTATCCAAAGCAACTTACAGTCATGTGTGTATAAATTTTTACGTATGGGTGGTCCCGGGGATCGAACCCACTACCTTGGCGTTACAAGCGCCATGCTCTACCAATTGAGCTACAGAGGACCAATAGCATTCTGATATTGAGCTATTTGATACAATAGTGGCGAACAAACTAAGTGAGAGCGGGGTATGAGCATATATTAAATATGCTGACCATGGCTAAAGCCGGGAAATGCTGGCATCCTAAATACTTTTTGTTCATAAAAAAACAAAAACAAAAACATTTATTCTACTCTGGAAAAACTAGGCTATAGCAGTGGCTACATTTCATCATCATGTCAAGATATTATCATCATTGGACATGTAGCCTACAGATACCTGCCTCGTCACCAAGCAAGGAAGATAATTCGCAATCGAATGCGGTGAGTATTATGGCTTGGATAGGTTTTAGCCTGGTCAGGGCGGTGGATCAAGTCATACAAGCAACAAAGTGAGGTAGTTTGTGCGGGTGATCAGATTGAATGGTGCAATGCGTGTAATCAGCTATATTGTATTCAGAGACCGTGGCATGACTGAAGCGAGGTTGTCGATATAATGGGTTATCGTAAACTATGGAGCTAGACAGGATTATCTAGGTTTATGCTTTTGTGCCATCTACAGGCTGAATGTTACTTGTGTGGACAAGTTATCACTCTCCTTCCAATGGTTAGATTTGTATAAACTTTATTACAAAATATGCAGTATATCCTAGGAAAAGTTGATGTAATGTAACAACTCAAATCATGCTTTTTAGTCTACAGTAGTCTACAGGTTAGGATAAAGGTTGTTGGCTAGGGAAAATATGATTTTGAAAAGTTTGATTGAAATTGACAAAAACATAATTGCGAGAATCTATTACAAATCAAGGCATAGGCCTCCCGAGTGGTGCAGTGGTCTAAGGCACTGCATCGTAGTGCTGGCTGTGCCACTAGAGATCCTGGTTCGAATCAAGGCTCTAGCCACCCTTTGCCTTGATGACAGCTTTGCAACATCAAACCAGCTTCACCTGGAATGCTTTTCAACAGTCTTGAAGGAGTTCCCACATATGCTGAGCACTGGTTGGCTGCTTTTCTTTCACACTGTGGTCTGATTCATCTCAATTGGGTGGAGGTTGGGCGATTGTGGAGGCCAGGTCATCTGATGCAGCACCCTATCACTCTCCTTCTTGGTAAAATAGCCCTTACACAGCCTGGAGGTGTTTTGGGTCATTGTCCTGATGAAAAACAAATGATAGTCAAACTAAGCCCAAACCAGATGGAATGGCATATCACTGCAGAATGCTGTGGTAGCCATGCTGGTTAAGTGTGCCTTGAATTCTAAATAAATCACAAATAGTGTCACCAGCAAAGCACCCCCACACCATAACACCTTAAGCTCCATGCTTTACGGTGGGAAATACACATGCAGAGATCATCCGTTCACCCACACCGCGTCTTGCAAAGACACAGGGGTTGGAACCAAAAACCTCAAATTTGGACTCCAGACCAAAGGACACAATTCCACTGGTCTAATGTCCATTGCTTGTGTTTCTTGGTCAAAGCAGGTCTCTTCTTATTATTGGTGTCCTTTAGTAGTGGTTTCTTTGCAGCAATTCGACCATGAAGGCCTAATTCACACAGTCTCCTTTGAACAGTTGATGTTGAGATGTGTCTGTTACTTGAACTCTGAATAATTTATTTGGACTGCAATTTCTGAGGCTGGTAACTCTAATGAACTTACTATTTGAGCTGTTCTTGCAATAATATGGACTCTGACTTTTACCAAATAGGGCTATCTTCTGTATACCCACCCTACTTTGTCACAACACAAATTATTGGCTCGAAGGCATTAAGAAGGAAATAAATTCCACAAATTAACTTTTAAGAAGGCACACCTGTTAATTGAAATGCATTCCAGGTGAATATCTCTTGAAGCTGGTTGAGAGAATGCCAAGAGTGTGCAAAGCTGTCATCAAGGCAAAGGGTGGCTATTTGAAGAATCTCAAATATAAAATATATTTTGATTTGTTTAACACTTTTTTGGTTACTACATGATTCCATATATGTTATGTCATAGTTTTGATGTCTTCACTATTATTCTACAATGTAGAAAATAGTAAAAAATAAAGAAAAACCTTGAATGAGTAGGTGTGTCCAAACTTTTGACTGGTAGTGTATGTTATGTGTCTATCTTTTGTTGTGTATATATATTTTTTAAGAACATTTTTCCAATCCCCCCACCCACTATGCATCAAACACATCAAGTCATACATGTAACTTTTTTTCTTAATATCAGCATGAAGCAACAATTGTTGATTACTTTATTTTCTTTTCTTGTTCTGTTTTATTTCAGAAAAAGAGCCCAGGAGTCAAACAAAGAATTTCATTTCAGTTAAACAAACATACAGTGCACTTGGAAAGTATTCAGACCCCTTTACTTTTTCCACATTGTTACGTTACAGCCTTATTCGAAAATTTATTAAATCGTATTTTTCCCCTCATCAATCTACACACATGATGACAAAGCAAAAACAACTTTTTAGAATTTTGTGCAAAACCCCCCCTAAAAAAAACGGAAATATCACATTTACATTAGTATTCTGACCCTTTACTCAGTACTTTGTTGAAGCACCTTTACAGCCTTGAGTTTTCCTGGGAATGACGCTACAAGCGTGGCACACCTGTATTTGGGGAGTTTCTCCCATTCTTCTCTGCAGATCCTCTCAAGCTCTGTCAGGCTGGATGGGGAGCGTTGCTGCACAGCTATGTCCAGGTCTCTCCAGAGATATTTCATTGGGTTCAAGGCCAGGCTCTGGCTGGGCCACTCAATTACATTCTTCAAAGACTTGTCCCTAAGCCACTCCTGCTTTGTCTTGGCTGTGTGCATAGGGTCGTTGTCCTGCTGGAAGGTGAACCTTCGCCCCAGTCTAAGGTCCTGAGCGCTCTGGAGCAGGTTTTCATCAAGGATCTCTCTGTACTTTCCTCCGTTCATCTTTCCCTCGATCCTGACTAGTCTCCCAGTCACTGCCGCTGAAAAATATCCCCACAGCATGATGCTGCCACCACCATGCTTCACCGCAGGGATGGTGCCAGGTTTCCTCCAGAAGTGACGCTTGGCATTCAGGCCAAAGAGTTCAATCTTGGTGTCATCAGACCAGATAATCTTGTTTCTCATGGTCTGGGAGTCGTTTAGGCGCCTTTTGGCAAACTCCAAGCGGGCAGTCATGTGCCTTTTACTGAGGAAGGAATGGCTTCCGTCTGGCCACTCTACCATAAAGGCCTGATTGGTGGAGTGCTGCAGAGATGGTTGTCCTTCTAGAAGTTCTCCCATCTCCACAGAGGAACTCTAGAGCTCTGTCAGAGTGACCCTCTGGTTCTTGGTCACCTCCCTGATCAATGCCCTTGTCCCCCGATTGCTCAGTTTGGCTGGGCGGCCAGCTCTAGGAAGAGTCTTGGTGGTTCCAAACTTCTTCCATTTGATGATGATGGAGGCCACTGTGTTCTTGGGGACCTTCAATGCTGCGGAAATGTTTTGGTACCTTTCCCCTGATCTGTTCCTCAACACATTCCTGTCTCGGAGCTCTACGGAATATTCCTTCGACCTCATGGCTTGGTTTTTGCTCTGACATGCACTGTCATCTGTGGGACCATATATAGACAGATGTGTGCCTTTTCAAGTCAAGTCCAATCAATTGAATTTACCACAGGTGGACTCCAAACAAGTTGTAGATACAGTGGCTTGCGAAAGTATTCATCCCCCTTGGCATTTTTCCTATTTTGTTGCCTTACAACCTGGAATTAAAATTGATATTTTGGGGGTTTGTACCATTAGATTTACACATGCCTACCACTTTGAAGATGCACAATACTTTTTTTGGTGAAACAAACAAGAAATAAGACAAAAAAAACAACAGAAAACTTGAGCATGCATAACTATCCCCCCCCCCCCCCCCCAAAGTAAATACTTTGTAGAGCCACCTTTTGCAGCTATTACAGCTGCAAGTCTCTTGGGGTATGTCTCTATAAGCTTGGCGTATCCAGCCACTGGGATTTTTGCAACATTCTTCAAGGCAAAACTGCTCCAGCTCCTTCAAGTTGGATGGGTTCTGCTGGTGTACAGCAATCTTTAAGTCATACCACAGATTCTCAATTGGATTGAGGTCTGTGCTTTGACTAGGTCATTCCAAGACATTTAAATATTTCACCTTAAACCACTCGAGTGTTGCTTTAGCAGTATGCTTAGGGTCATTGTCCTGCGGGAAGGTGAACCTTCGTCCCAGTCTCAAATCTCTGGAAGACTGAAACAGGTATCCCTCAAGATTTTCCCTGTATTTAGCACCATCCATCATTCCTTCAATTCTGACCAGTTTCCCAGTCCCTGCCGATGAAAAACATCCCCACAGCATGATGCTGCCACCACCATGCTTCACTGTTGGGATGATTCTCGTGGTGATGAGAGGTGTTGGGTTTGCGCCAGTCATAGCGTTTTCCTTGATGGCCAAAAAGCTCAATATTAGTCTCATCTGACCAGAGTACCTTCTTCCATAAGTTTGGGGAGTCTCCCACATGCCTTTTGGCAAACAACAAACGTGTTTTCTTATTTATTTCTTTAAACAATGGCTTTTTTCTGGCCACTCTTCCATATAGCCAAGCTCTGTGGAGTGTAAGGCTTAAAGTGGTCCTATGGACAGATTCTCCAATCTCTGCTGTGGAGCTTTGCAGATCCTTCAGGGTTATCTTTGTTCTCTTTGTTGCCTCTCTGATTAATGCCCTCCTTGCCTGGTCCGTGAGTTTTGGTGGGCGGCCCTCTCTTGGCAGAATTGTTGTGGTGCCATATTCTTTCAATTTTTTTAAATAATGGATTTAATGGTGCTCTGTGGGATGTTTAAAGTTTCGGATATCTTTTTATACCCAACCCTGATCTGTACTTCTCCACAACTTTGTCCCTGACCTGTTTGGAGAGCTCCTTGGTCTTCATGGTACCGCTTGCTAAGGTGGTGCCCCTTGCTTAGTGGTGTTGCAGACTCTGGGGACTTTCAGAACAGATGTATATATACTGAGATCATATGACAGATCATGTGACACCTAGATTGCACACAGGTGGACTTTATTTAACTAATGTGACTTCTGAAGGTAATTGTTTGCACTAGATCTTATTTAGGGGCTTCATAGCAAAGGGGGTGAATACATATGCATGCACCACTTTTCCGTTATTAATTGTTTTGAAATTTATTAATTTCACTTCCACAATTTGGACTATTTTGTGTATGTCCATTACATGAAATCCAAATAAAAATCAATTTACATTACAGGTTGTAATGCAACAAAATAGGAAAAACGCCAAGGGGGATGAATACTTTTGCAAGGCACCGTACATCTCAATGATGAATACAGGATGCTCCTGAGCTCAATTTTGAGACTCATAGCAAAGGGTCTGAATACTTATGTAAATAAGGTATTTCTGTTTTTAATTTTGTATACATTTGCAAAAATGCATAAAAACCTGTTTTTGCTGTGCCATTATGGGTCATTGTGTTTAGAATTATGAGGCAACAAAATATTTCATCCATTTTAGAATAAGGCTGTAACGTAACAAAATGTGGAAAAAGTCAAGGGGTCTGAATACTTTCCGAATGCACTGTATTTTACTTCATTTTTGTGGGAACATTTCCCCAATTTCAATACATTTTACAATTAAATATTTCTAAATATCAAGATAAAGCAACAATTGTATCAGCCACTATAGGCCTACTTTCCACTCAGTAGTTCTTCAGGGTGTGGTTCTCGCCAAAGCAAGGAACTGCCCACAAGGCTGTGTGAAATGGTACAGACCACACAATTTGGTGGTCGGTTGATCTCCCTCTAGTGGTGTGGGGACTGTGCTTTGGTAAAGTGGGTGGGGTTATATCCTGCCTGCTTGGCCCTGTCCGGGGGTTATGTCGGACGGGGCCACGGTGTCCTCCGACCCCCCCCCGTCTCAGCCTCCAGTATCTATACTGCAATAGTCTATGTGCCGGGGGGATAGGGTCAGTCTGTTATCTGGTTCCTGTGTGAATGTGTGTATGCTCCCTCTAATGCTCTCTCTCTCCCTCCCCTCCAGGAGGATCTGAGCCCTAAGACGATGCCCCAGGACTACCTGGTCTGATGACTCCTGGCTGTTCCCAGTCCACCTGGTCGTGATGCTGCTCCAGTTTCAACTGTTCTGCCTGCGGCTATGGAACCGTGACCTGTTCACCGGACGTGCTACCTTGTCCCGGACCTACTGTTTTTGACTCTCTCTCTCTCTCTCTCTCTCTCTCTCTCTCTCTCTCTCTCTATCGCACCTGCTGTCTCGACCTCTGATTGACTCTGCTGGTCATCTATGAACGTTTGAACATCTTGAAGAACAATCTGACCATAATGGTCATGTACTATCTCCACCTTGCACAGCCAGAAGAGGACTGGCCACCCCTCAGAGCCTGGTTACTCTAGGTTTCTTCGTAGGTTCCTGCCTTTCTAGGGGGTTTTACCTAGCCACCATGCTTCTACATCTGCATTGCTTGCTGTTTAGGGTTTTAGGCTTGGTTTCTGTATAGCACTTTGTGACATCTGCTGATGTAAAAAGGGCTTTATAAATAAATGTGTTTGATTGATTGATTTATGTACTTGGTCATCTTCCTTTGTTTCTGTCGTCAGGTAGATGTTAGACACACCTTACAATGCCTCCTTGTGCTTTTCCATTGCAGGGTGGTCTGAGGGACATCACTTGGGAGGAGTAGAGGATTGTCAGAGGCAGGCCGGCCCCCAGTAGACGGATGACAAGGAGTGTGGTGGTCCTTAATGAGCTGCCGCATCAGGTATATCCTGTACTGCTGGTATGAGATCACCTGTCCTGTGACCTGCTAGTGGACAATGTGGCCGTTGAGGAGAGCTATGTCTATTAGGTGGAAAAATAGCTTCTTGTACCATTTAAAGGACTTTCTGGCACACTCAACAAAACTGTTCTGCATGTCCAACTGCTCCCATCTTCTTGTTCTACTCCAAGACACAGTCTTGTTTCATTTTCCTCTCTCCGGTGACATAGTCCAGTTTTCCTGTGTCCAACATTTTGGAGGTGTGCACAGTGGACAGAACATGGACATCGCGTTTATCGTGCCATTTCACTGCATTTCACTGTGCACAAGGGCCCTTTGTTCTCCCTCAAAAGGTACTGGAAAAGGGTAGGGCTACTGTACCAGTTGTCCACAAATACAGTGTGCCCCTTTCCGAGGTAAGGCTGCAGCATGGTGATCACCACTGATCCAGATATGCCAAGACCCTCAACATGCCTTATATCTGTGGTGGCGCCGGTGTGGATTATCAGGTGCTGTACATATGCACATAAAACATATAACTTGACTCCAAGTCTGTGGCGCTTTGATGCAATGTATTGCCGGAAAGCAAGCCTCCCCTTCCAAGCCATGAGAGACTCATCAATGCAAAAGTTATTGTGAGGCACAAACACTCTTCCAAATGCCCTGGTCAAGCTGCCCTGACATTCCTAATTTTGTGAAGGGGGTCAGCGTTGTTCACAAAGTGGAGTGCCCTCAGCAAGACAAGGAACCGATTCCGTGAGAAAAAGGGTTGGGAAAAAATTGTTCTGCAGCATGGTGTCATTGGTCCAGGAGTCCCTCACATAGCCCTTTTTCACTAGCCCCATCAGCAGCACCGTGACCAGGAAAGTATACATTTCACTGATGGTAGTGTTCACCCATTTTGAGAGCTTCCCTTTATTGTCAGGGGCAATCTTCTCTTTCAGTTCATGAGAATACCTGCAAACAAATTTGCATATTTAGTAGGCTAAAGTCATTTCTCTGTAATATTGTAATGGGTATATCTGTTGGTTTCCTGCACCACACTCTCCACTAATTCCTCATCAAGGAACAGTTTAAAACACTCTGCCTCTGAGTGGGTAGGCAGGTTGGCTTTGTATGCCAGACAGGGTGTCGTTGAAGTCTATCTCTGTGTGAAGTGACAGAATCTCCAGCAGCGGGGACCATCCTCCTCAATTTCAACCTCTTCTCCCTCACAGCCTACAAGATTGGCAGCAGTACCAGCATCTTGGGAAGGTGAGGGATGCTCATTTAATGCAAGCTTGGGGTGGGCACCATTGTCCTCAGACATCTCACGCTCACAGTCTAGAAGGTTGGGGGGGAGATATTCCTTGTCACTATCTGATTGATCCGGCCTACTTTCATACACAGGTTCTACATCAGAATTACAAAATATTTCCTTTTGAAACTGGACGTTATCTCTATACTCAATGGCTATCAGTGTCTGTCAAGAGTTACATTTTTCTGTCAGGACTGACTTAGATTGTAACTATGTGTTTGCCCCTATTTATTGATTATTCCCCATCATAGTAATATTTCCTCCATCATATCCCCCGATGATACCTTCCCCCATGGACTTGAAACCCCCCCACAAACCCCCCTATAAGGATTTCATCATCCATATCTGGCAACCCTGTTTAGCTTTGGCGCTATGGCTAGGCAGTAGGCTTGTATTTGGGTGATGATCTGTGAGGTGATAACACTGTATTTGCTTTGTGATTTGTCAAAAACGGCAAACGACTTGTCATGTCATGTTCTCCGTTTTTTATATGCACTGTAACAAGCACATCGCAGATTTGTAATATGCTGAAAAGTGGACAAACTAAGTTGATCTTTTTCGGGCAATGGGCGCTGCCATTATTGACTTTGTTTATTAGCGTCTTATAGTGAATGGCATTCTGGGATTAGGGAGTTTTTGCTTGTCAAACATAAACAAACATGGCTGCCATCATAAAGAATTTAGCCGCTGTTAGCTTAGCTGATACGTATCTCTTTTCAAAACAATGTTACATTTCTCCCATGTGCTCACCAGAGATGTGGTAGTAACTAACTTATGTTTTTTTGTCAACACAACCTGTTATTTAGACTGGTTTATGGAATGCGTTTGGCTGTGGATACAGTGGGGAGAACAAGTATTTGATACACTGCCAATTTTGCAGGTTTTCCTACTTACAAAGCATGTAGAGGTCTGTCATTTTTATCATAGGTACACTTCCACTGTGAGAGACGGAATCTAAAACAAAAATCCAGAAAATCACATTGTATGATTTTTAAGTAATTAATTTGCATTTTATTGCATGACATAAGTATTTGATACATCAGAAAAGCAGAACTTAATATTTGGTACAGAAACCTTTGTTTGCATTTACAGAGATCATACGTTTCCTGTAGGTCTTGACCAGTTTTGCACACACTGCAGCAGGGATTTTGGCCCACTCCTCCATACAGACCTTCTCCAGATCCTTCAGGTTTCGGGGCTGTCGCTGGGCAATACGGACTTTCAGCTCCCTCCAAATATTTTCTATTGGGTTCAGGTCTGGAGACTGGCTAGGCCACTCCAGGACCTTGAGATGCTTCTTACGGAGCCACTCCTTAGTTGCCCTGGCTGTGTGTTTCGGGTCGTTGTCATGCTGGAAGACCCAGCCACGACCCATCTTCAATGCTCTTACTGAGGGAAGGAGATTGTTTGCCAAGATCTCGCGATACATGGCCCCATCCATCCTCCCCTCAATACGGTGCAGTCGTCCTGTCCCCTTTGCAGAAAAGCATCCCCAAAGAATGATGTTTCCATCTCCATGCTTCACAGTTGGGATGGTGTTCTTGGGATTGTACTCATCCTTCTTCTTACTCCAAACACGGCAAGTGGAGTTTAGACCAAAAAGCTATATTTTTGTCTCATCAGACCACATGACCTTCTCCCATTCCTCCACTGGATCATCCAGATGGTCATTGGCAAACTTCAGATGGGCCTGGACATGCGCTGGCTTGAGCAGGGGGACCTTGCGTGCGCTACAGGATTTTAATCCATGACGGCGTAGTGTGTTACTAATGGTTTTCTTTGAGACTGTGGTCCCAGCTCTCTTCAGGTCATTGACCAGGTCCTTCCGTGTAGTTCTGGGCTGATTCCTCACCTTCCTCATGATCATTGATGCCCCACGAGGTGAGATCTTGCATGGAGCCCCAGACCGAGGGTGATTGACCGTCATCTTGAACTTCTTCCATTTTCGCGCTACGGCGAGTACGACGTCATCTATAATAATTTGGCTATTCTAAATTATTTTGACCAGCAGGTGCCACTAGTGTACACTGTGTTAATCAAAGCCTTGTGATATGAACCTATTTTTGATACTTTTTTTGTTGTTGTTGATATTTTCAAAGTGGCTAGAAATGTTCAATGCTTCAGGAAGCTTAGTTTCCCCATCACTAGTAAATATGCAGCAAAACAGCAATATAGTGCTTTATTGTTAAATTGTACTGTAATAAAATTACAGCAATTGCTAACAGTGAATATGCAATTATATATTACAGCATACCAATTAATATTTTATGTTTTATATCACTTGCAGAGGCCCAAACAAAGGCGTCCAAACTGGCCGTGAATACAGGGCAAAACAGACCAAAGGGACATGGGTAAAGACTTACCCAATAATAGGTTTAAGAACCACTACTGCTCTGATCTGTCCCTATACACATTTAATTGTTAGAGAACTACTACCGCATATCACTTCCATTGGTACAGGACTCGCACTGATGGGTGCAACAAACATAGCCACTTACAAGGCACAACTTTAAATATATGAATTATTGAGAAACAACAATACCATGCTCAAAAGGTTTTTGGCGCTCAAAAAATGCAGTATATCCTGAATTACAATACATGACTGGCAGCAATTGGCATTCTCACTCACAGGAGCAACAAATACATGATCTGACAAAGCACGGCTTATAATATGTTAATGAGCCAGAGACTTTCCCTGCCCACAACATTTTTACCCCAATGAACCATAATTAATACACTAAAACACATTTACAGTATTTTACTGTGCATTATATGGTGTTTTACTGTTGAAATTACAGAAATGTCTTACAGTGTGCTGTAAAACAAATGTACGGAATTTTACTGTGCATCCTACGGTAATCTACTGTATTACGTTTACACAGTATCATACTTTTGATTAATATAGTAAGCTACTGATAAAATTACAAAAAAGGCTAACAGTACACTCTTTCATGTCCACACCACTTTCTCCTCCCTCCCCCCTCAAATCCCATCCCTCTTTTTGTCTCTGTACCTATTCCAGTCCCTCCCTCCCTCCCTCTCTGCCTCCCTGCTTCACTGCCTGCCTGCCTCCCTCCCTCCCTCCCTCCCTGCATCCCTGCCTGCCTGCCTGCATGCCTCCCTCCCTCTATCAAATCAAATTTTATTTGTCACATACACGTGTTTAGCAGATGTTATTGCGGGTGTAGCGAAATGCTTGTGCTTCTAGCTCCGACAGTGCAGTAAAATCTAACAAGGAATATCTAACAATTTCACAACATATACCCAGTACACACAAATCTAAGTAAGGAATGGAATTGAAGAATATATACATACAGTTGAAGTCGGAAGTTTACATACACTTATGTTGGAGTCATTCAAACTAGTTTTTCAACCAATCCACAAATGTCTTGTTAACAAACTATAGTTTTGGCAAGTCGGTTAGGACATCTACTTTGTGCATGACACAAGTAATTCTTTCCGACAATTGTTTACAGACAGATTATTTCACTTATAAATCACTGTATCACAATTCCAGTGGGTCAGAAGTTTACATACACTAAGTTGACTGTGGCTTTAAACAGCTTGGAAAATTTCAGAAAATGATATCATGGCTTTAGAAGATTCTGATAGGCTAATTGACATCATTTGAGTCAATTGGAGGTGTACCTGTGGATGTGTTTCAAGCCCTACCATCTAACTCAGTGCCTCTTTGCTTGACATCATGGGAAAATCAAAAGAAATCAGCCAAGACCTCAGAAAGAAAATGGTAGCCCTCCACAAGTCTGCTTCATCCTTGGGAGCAATTTCCAAATGCCTGAAGGTACCACGTTTATCTGTACAAACAATTGTACGCAAGTATAAACACTGTTGGACCACGCAGCTGTCATACCGCTCAGGAAGGAGACATTTCTAGCCACTTCATCTCCTAGAGATGAACGTACTTTGGTGCGTTCAATCCCAGAACAACAGCAAAGAACCTTGTGAAGATGCTGGAGGAAACAGGTACAAAAGTATCTATAGCCACAGTAAAACAAGTCCTATATCGACATAACCTGAAAGGCCGCTCAGCAAGGAAGAAGCCACTGCTCCAAAACCGCCATAAAAATGCCAGACTACGGTTTACAACTGCACATGGGGACAAGGATCGTATTTTTTTGAGAAATGTCCTCTGGTCTGATGAAACAAAAATAGAACTGTTTGGCCATAATGACCATCGTTATGTTTGGAGGAAAAAGGGGGTGGCTTGCAAGCCGAAGAACACCTTCCCAACCATTCTCTCTACTATTATTCTGACATTTCACATTCTTAAAATAAAGAGGTGATCCTAACTGACCTAAGACAGGGAATTATTACTAGGATTAAATGTCAGGAATTGTGAAAAATTGAGTTTAAATGTATTTGGCTAAGGTGTATGTAAACTTCTGACTTCAACTGTATATGGACAAGTAATGACAGAGCGGCATGGACTAAGATACAGTAAAATATTATAGAATACAGTATATACAGTGGGGGAAAAAAGTATTTAGTCAGCCACCAATTGTGCAAGTTCTCCCACTTAAAAAGATGAGAGAGGCCAGTAATGTTCATCATAGGTACACGTCAACTATGACAGACAAAATGAGAAAAAAAAATCCAGAAAATCACATTGTAGGATTTTTAATGAATTTATTTGCAAATTATGGTGGAAAATAAGTATTTGGTCAATAACAAAAGTTTCTCAATACTTTGTTATATACCCTTTGTTGGCAATGACACAGGTCTTCACAAGGTTTTCACACACTGTTGCTGGTATTTTGGCCCATTCCTCCATGCAGATCTCCTCTAGATCAGTGATGTTTTGGGGCTGTCGCTGGGCAACACAGACTTTCAACTCCCTCCAAAGATTTTCTATGGGGTTGAGATTTGGAGACTGGCTAGGCCACTCCAGGACCTTGAAATGCTTCTTACGAAGCCACTCCTTCGTTGCCTGGGCGGTGTGTTTGGGATCATTGTCATGCTGAAAGACCCAGCCACGTTTCATCTTCAATGCCCTTGCTGATTGAAGGAGGTTTTCACTCAAAATCTCACGATACATGGCCCCATTCATTCTTTCCTTTACACGGATCAGTCGTCCTGGTCCCTTTGCAGAAAAACAGCCCCAAAGCATGATGTTTCCACCCCCATGCTTCACAGTAGGTATGGTGTTCTTTGGATGCAACTCAGCATTCTTTGTCCTCCAAATACGACGAGTTGAGTTTTTACCAAAAAGTTATATTTTGGTTTCATCTGACCACATGACATTCTCCCAATCCTCTTCTGGATCATCCAAATGCACTCTAGCAAACTTCAGACGGGCCTGGACATGTACTGGCTTAAGCAGGGGGACATGTCTGGCACTGCAGGATTTGAGTCCCTGGCAGCGTAGTGTGTTACTGATGGTAGGCTTTGTTACTTTGGTCCCAGCTCTCTGCAGGTCATTCACTAGGTCCCCCCGTGTGGTTCTGGGATTTTTGCTCACCATTCTTGTGATCATTTTGACCCCACGGGGTGAGATCTTGCGTGGAGCCCCAGATCGAGGGAGATTATCAGTGGTCTTGTATGTCTTCCATTTCCTAATAATTGCTCCCACAGTTGATTTCTTCAAACCAAGCTGCTTACCTATTGCAGATTCAGTCTTCCCAGCCTGGTGCAGGTCTACAGTTTTGTTTCTGGTGTCCTTTGACAGCTCTTTGGTCTTGGCCATAGTGGAGTTTGGAGTGTGACTGTTTGAGGTTGTGGACAGGTGTCTTTTATACTGATAACAAGTTCAAACAGGTGCCATTAATACAGGTAACGAGTGGAGGACAGAGGAGCCTCTTAAAGAAGAAGTTACAGGTCTGTGAGAGCCAGAAATCTTGCTTGTTTGTAGGTGACCAAATACTTATTTTCCACCATAATTTGCAAATAAATTCATAAAAAATCCTACAATGTGATTTTCTGGAGAAAATAATTCTCAATTTGTCTGTCATAGTTGACGAGTACCTATGATGAAAATTACAGGCCTCTCTCATCTTTTTAAGTGGGAGAACTTGCACAATTGGTGGCTGACTAAATACTTTTTTCCCCCACTAAGATGAGTAATGCAAGATATGAAAACATTATTAAAGTGACTAGTATTCCATTTCTTAAAGTGGCCAGTGATTTCAACAGGCAGCAGCAGCCTCTAATGTGCTAGTGATGGCTATTTAACAGTCTGATGGCCTTGAGATTATAAACTGTTTTTCATTCTCTCGGTCCCAGCTTTGATGCATCTGTACCGACCTCTCCTTCTTGACGATAGCGGGGTAAACAGCAGTAGCTCGGGTGGTTTATGTCCTTGATGACATAAACCACCAAATTTCTTCAAATTTCTTCAGCCTCCTGAGGTTGAAGAGGCTCTGTTGTGCCTTCTTCACCACACTGTCTGCGTGGGTGGACATTTTCAGTTTGTCAGTGATGTGTACGCCAAGGAATTTTAAGCTTTACACCTTCTCCACTGCGGTCCCGTCGATGTAGATAGGGGGGTGCCCCCTCTGCTGTTTCCTGATGTCCACGATCATCAACTTTGTTTTGTTGACGTTGAGTGAGAGGTTATTTTCCTGGCACCACACTCCCAGAGCCCTCACCTCCACCCTGTAGGCTGTCACCAGGAAGTCCAGGACCCAGTTGCACAGGGCGGGGTTCAGACCCAGGGCCTCAAGCTTAATGATGAGCTTGGAGGGTAATATGGTGTTGAATGCTGAGCTATAGTCAATGAACAGCATTCTTACATAGGTATTCCTCTTGTCCAGATGGGATAGGTCAGTATGCAGTGTGATGGCGATTGCATTGTCGTGGAGCTATTGGTGCGGTAAGCAAATTGAAGTGGGTCTTGGGTGACAGGTAATGTAGAGGGGATATGATCCTTGACTAGTCTCTCAAAGCACTTCATGGCTGCTCTTTACTCCTCTCCCCACTCCTCTCTGAGGAAATCTGTGTTTTTCTTCTTACGCTGGCTGCTCTTTACTCCTTTCCCCACTCTGAGGGAGATGGCACATTAGACCAGGCTTCACCATCGATCCCAGATAAACACATTATAATCCAACTCAACAATCACCAAAATGCCTCATTCTGCTGCTTCCACCAGAACTAATTGCAGAGAGAGAGAGAGCGAGGGAGTCTAATTCTTCTTTCACCAGAGCTAATTGCAGTGCACCGAGCCGCATGGTGTTATTTTCTGGTGTGTGTGTCTGTATAATGGTTATAAATGTTTGCAGCCATGGTGTTTTGCTTGCTAAAAGCCCTGAAAGTGGATCTGGAGTTGTCTGGGAGGAGGGAGACATTGGAGAGAGAGCGAGGGAGAGGACGGGGACATTGGTATGTTACTCCATTTTTGCCCAAAAGCCTTCACACTTCTCCTGTGAAGAGACTTGAGCCCTGCAGTGTTGCTTCCGACCTCCCAATCTGTCAGCCTCAGCATGACTCCCTCACACCCTGCCAAGAGTGTGTGTGTGTGTGTTTGTGTGTGTGTTTGTTTATTTCTGTCTGTCAATGCAGACAGAGGTGGAGAGAGAGTTGTTGAATGGAGATATGGTGTGTGTCTATCCAAAAACAGATTAGATTAGTATTTGCCCAGCAGGTGGGGGTGGAACAATGTAGGGATAGCAGGGCTCTCTGGAGAACAAATGAACACTGACAAACTAGCTCAAGATGGAAAGAACACCATCCCTCCTTCCAAGGGCTCTCTCTATTTTTCTCTCTATCTACACTGAGTATATCAATCATTAGGAACACCTTCCTAATATTGTGTTGCCCCACCTTTTGACCTCAGAAGAGCCTTAATTCATCTTGGCATGAACTGTACAAGGTGTCGAAAGCGTTCCACAGGAATGCTGGGCCGTGTTGACTCCAATGATTCCCACAGTTGTTGGCTGGACGTCCTTTGGGTGGTGGACCATTCTTGATACACACGGGAAACTGTTGAGCGTGAAAAACCCAGCAGCGTTGCAGTTCTTGACACAAACCATTACTCCTGGCACCTACTACCATACCCCGTTCAAAAGCACTTAAATATTTTGTCTTGCTCATTCATTCATCCTCTGAATGGCACACAAACACAATTCATGTCTCAAAGCTTAAAAATCCTTCTTTAACTGGTCTCCTCTCCTTCATCTACACTGATTGAAGTGGATTTAACAAGTGACATCAATAAGGGATCATAGATTTCACCTGCATTCACCTGGTCAGTCTATGTCATGGAAAGAGCAGGTGTTCTTGAACTTTTTGTACACTTAGTCTCTCTCTCTCTCTCTCTCTCTCTCTCTCGCTCTCTCTCTCTCTCTCTCTCTCTCTCTCTCTCTCTCTATCTCTCTCTGTGTGTGTGACTGAAGAGAATTCCATCTGAGTGTGATTTTCCACTTCATCGTGTGTCTGAATGTGTGAAGAAAAAAAACAATTGAGAAATAGGTGGGATCCGAGTAATCATAAATATTCATACATTCTCACACAAACACGACATGAGAAAACACATACGCGCACGCACAACATCTCCCACTGACATGCTCTGGTGGTGCCCATTTTCGCTCCCTCCCTCCTTTCCCCCCTCAATGAATTCCCGTCCCTCTTTTTGTCTCTTTACCTATTCCAGTCCCCCCCCCACCCCCTGCCTGCACGCCTCCCTTCCTCCCTCTCTCTTCCCATCTCTGAGGAAATCAGTGTTTTTTCTTCCTCCGCTGGCTGCGCTTAACTCCTCCCCCCACTCTGAGGGAGATGGCACATTAGACCAAAACGCCTCATTCTGCTGCTTCCACCAGAACTAACTTCAGAGAGAGAGAGAGAGAGAGAGAGAGAGAGAGAGTGAGAGAGAGAGAGAGAGAGAGAGAGGAGAGAGAGAGAGAGAGAGAGAGAGAGAGAGAGAGAGAGAGAGAGAGAGAGAGAGAGAGAGAGAGAGAGAGAGAGAGAGAGAGAGAGAGAGAGAGAGAGAGAGAGAGAGAGAGAGAGAGGAGAGAGAGAGAGAGAGAGAGAGAGAGAAGAGAGAGAGAGAGAGAGAGAGAGAGAGAGAGACTAATTCTGCATCCCACCAGAGCTAACTGCAGTGCACCGAGCAGCATGGTGTTATTTTCCGGTGTACGCGTCTGTATAATGGTTATAGGATGTTTGCAGCCATGGTGTTTTGCTTGCTAAAAGCCCTGAAAGTGTATCTGAAGTGGTCTGGGAGGAGAGAGGTGGGGAGGGAGGGAGAGGTGGAAGAGAGAGATTAGGGAGGCAGAGGATGGGGACTTGGGGATGTTGGTATTCTTATTCTGTGAAGAGACGAGACCCTTCAGTGATGCTTCCTTCCTCCCAATCTGTCAGCCTCAGCCTCCCTCACACCCTGCCAGGAGAGTGTGTGTGTGTCTGTGTGTGTGTGTGTGTGTGTGTGTGCGTGTGTCTGTGCATGTGTATGTGTGTGTAAGGATGGGAGGTCAGAGTCACAGCTGAGTGGTTTTGTCCTCGTGCCCTGGGATCTCCTCAGTGATTTGGTGCAGTAATGTGAAATTACACTTTTGTCTGTTGGAATGAGAAGTGTGTGTGTGTGTGTGTGTGTGTGTGTGTGTGTGTGTGTGTATGTGTGTGTATACCTGGGTGTGTGAGTGCG
>NC_140011.1:9219665-9497165 GCF_964263955.1 Coregonus lavaretus
ATTGTTACTAAAGTTGCAATTGAAAACACTGGTTATTTACTGCCTCAGAACAGCTAAGTGCTTCATGATGTGTTTTTTTTAAGTGTAAGTGTATACCCAGAAGATCTCCGCTAAACATAGAATCAAGATGTTTGTCTGTCTATCTATGACCGCCGATAACTTCACAACGAAGTTGACTACAAATAATAAGTTGCCAATATCTTTGCAATTGTTACAACAAGCGAAGGATAAAAAGATGCTTCAAATGAAAACCTAGATGACTGCATTAAAAGGTAAATAGCCTACCTACAGCATAGGCTGCATAGGCCTACACAGTACAGTAGCTTGCGAAAGTATTCACCCCCCCTGGCATTTTTACTATTTTGTTGCCTTACAACCTGGAATTAAAATTGATTTTTGGGGGGGCTGTGATCCGAATACTCTTATATTTTACTTCCTGACCATTTCACGGAGTTATACAGAAATGTATCAGAACAGGTGGACTTTATTTAACTAATTATGTGACTTCTGAAGGTAATTGGTTGCACCAGATCTTATTTAGGGGCTTCATAGCAAAGGGGGTGAATAGATATGCACGCACCACTTTTCCGTTATTTATTTTTTATAATTTTTTGAAACAAGTTATTTTTTTCATTTCACTTCACCAATTTGGACTATTTTGTGTATGTCCATTACATGAAATCCAAATAAAAATCTAATTAAATTACAGGTTGTAATGCAACAAAATTGAAAAAACGCCAAGGGGGATGAATACTTTTGCAAGGCACTGTATATTTAAATGATATTGAAATCAATTTCATGTTTATTCAATTTAGTTTTATTTGGCTACTGTCTGTAATTTTTAGTCTGAATATATTTCATTATGTGTAGCCTAACATGTGCACAATGATGTGCCAAATCTTGATTTAGTACATTATTAAAGAGTATGCTAAGCATTAGAATAAACCACCTCAATATTTGCAGCCATACAGTAGGTGATAATATCTCTCTAGGAGCTGATCCATCATCAGTATTGTGGAATAATTATAATGTTAAAACCTAAACACCTGGTGTTGAATAAACGTGTTAATGTGTTTAAAAAGTATTACAGCAAATAAAACATGTTCTGTTGTTTACAATCTAAACACTGTGACGTATTTTCATAGAAATTCTAAATGCCTTAACATGTTTAAAAAGTGTAACAGAAAAGTGTTAAGTTATATGTTCAGATCCTAAATACTTGGTTTTACAGTGTGTTGTTGTTGATTTCTCCACAGGGATAACACCTGTCCCTAAGTGTCTGTCACACCTTCATGTCATAAGAACTTGATACCATGACACATGCTGCTTACATATTAATCTACCAGAACACCTTTCCTGTCGAACCTATTCTTCCGGAACATGTCTACATGTACTTTAAGTCCGTCCCCACCATCTTCATATTAACATTAGACATGCATGTCATAGATATGGGAGAGTGGAATATGTTGAGCCATTTTACTATGGCCAAACCTGTAAAACAACACATTTCATTGCACCTATCTGGTGTATGTGACAATAAAACATATTTTATTTTTTATTTATCTACACTGAAAAAAATATATAAATGCAACATGCAACAATTTCAACGATTTTACTAAGTTGCAACTCATACCATATAAGGACATCAGTAAATTGAAATGAATTCATTAGGCCCTAATCTATGGATTTCATATGACTGGCCACCATTTGCATCAAGCGGCACGAGTTGAGTTGATCAGTCTGTTGATTGTGGCCTGTGGAATGTTGTCCCACTCCTCTTCAATGGCTTTGTGAAGTTGATGGGTATTTGCGGGAACTGGAACATGCTGTCGTACACGTCGATCCAGAGCATCCCAAACATGCTCAATGGGTGACATGTCTAGTGAGTATGCAGGCCATGGAAGAACTGGGACATTTTTAGCTTCCAGGAATTGTGTACAGATCCTTGCAACATCGGGCCATCTATTATCATGCTAAAACATGAGGTGATGGCGGCGGATGAATGGCACAACAATGTGCCTCAGGATCTCGTCACATTGCACGTTCAAATTGCCATCGATAAAATGCAATTGTGTTTGTTGTCCGTAGCTTATGCCTGGCCATACCATAACCCCACCATGGGGCACTCTGTTCATAACGTTGACGTCAGCAAACCGCTCACTCACACAACGCCATAAACACAGTCTGCTATCTGCCTGGTACAGTTGAAACTGGGATTAATCCATTAAGAGCACACTTCCCCAGCGTTGGAGGCGGCATATGGTAGAGAAATTAACATTCAATTATCTGGCAACATCGCTGGTGGACATTCCTGCAGTCAGCATGCCAATTGCACACTCCCTCAAAACTTGAGACATCTGTGGCATTGTGTTGTGTGACAAAACTGCACATTTTAGAGTGGCCTTTCATTGTCCCCAGCATAAGGTGCACCTGTGTAATGATCATGCTGTTTAATCAGCTTCTTGATATGCCACACATGTCAGGTGGATGGATTATCTTGGCAAAGTTGAAATGCTCACTGACAGGGATGTAAACAAATGTGTGCCCAAAATTTGAGAGAAATAAGCTTTTTGTGCAAATGGAACATTTCTGGGATCTTTTATTTCAGCTCATGAAACATGGGACCAAAACTTTACCTTTATATTTTTGTTCAGTATACTTTGGATTAGGTACAAGCATCAAGAAACATTGAAACCAAATATTTAGAAACCTAACTTGCTTACCACTTTTTCCATGTGCTATCTTACTTCACAGACTCCATGAAATTATGACCTGTTCCTAAATATTTGGTCAAATTATACATCCTTCCTCTTCCATGCCTGTACTGGAAGATATAAACTAGAGTATTCAAACATCTCATATCAGACATATATGTCATAGATACCACATAATGTTCTGAATCTATCTAGTGCATATTCCTTTACTACTCCCACCAGCTATATTCCCTTTCACCTCTCTCTACCTCCCCCCTCACTCTCTACCTCCCACTCCCAAGCTTGCACTGCAAAGTATAGAATAGAGCATCTAAACCATAAGATCCCATCTATGGACCTTACATCCCCCCAGCCACATGCATCTCTGAATATTTCATTACAGCATATGCTGGCATAAAAAAAACATAAATATTTGATGTGATCTGTCTCTCTCTCCCTCTCTCTGATACAGTATTTTGTATTCCCTGCAACACCGGCAGTGCTCTTTTTGTGTCCTTACAGTCATTGCATTTGTGTCGTTCTGTCTGTATAACATTAAGCGTTTAAACAGGCCCTGATGCCGGTGCAGCAAACACCTTCATCGATCAAGTCATAAAGTTGTAGTAGGTGATGGAAGGATGATTTTTGTGTTTGCGCGCGCGCGTAGATTCATTTGTTGTTAGCAGGTGGCTAATTACCCAGACTGGCTGCGTTTTCTCTGTGTTTAATTGAAAGGATTGTTAGCTCTGCAGTGTGTCGTAATCCTGCGTCGGCTCATTTTAACTACACCGTAACTGCATTGATTAATTTAATCAGGAATTAGAGGCGAGGGATGGAAAAAGAAAAGGCTTTTGCATAATAGAGGGTACCAATAGGAGAAATCCATTAGAATAGCAGAGATTAATATACGAGAGGTAGATGGGAGTGTAGAATCTGGGTCAAGAGGGTAAATAATTAAAACAATGTCACAGAAATGTCACATCATTTGATTTCCTATGTGGGTAAGGAGAAGGCTTTGACGTTGAACATGAATGGAAATATAATTCATATTCACCTTTTGAATAGCCCAGATCTGTGTCACACTCTGGCTCCGGGACTTTTTATGTTGAGTCAGGGTGTGTAGATTTCCGTGTGTTTTGTACTGTGTTTAGTGTCTAGGTGTTCTAGTTCTATGTTTGGTCTAGTGACTCCCAATCGGAGGTAACGAGTGTCAGCTGTCGGCTCGTTATCTCTGATTGGGAGCCATATTTAAACTGTCTGTGTTCACCTTGTGGTTGTGGGTTTTTGTTCCATGTTCTGTCAGTGTTACAGAGGACTTCACGTATCGTCTTTGTTTGTTGTTTTGGTATTGAGTCTTTATTTAATAAAGTCATGTTCGCTCAACGCGCTGCGTATTGGTCTGCTCATTTTCAAGACGATCGTGACAGAAAAACCCACCACAAAAGGACCAAGCAGCGGGTCCAGGAGCAAAGGGTCTGGACATGGGAGGAGATTTTGGACGGAAAAGGGTCCTGGACTTGGGAAGAAATCCTGGATGGGATGGATCGCCGTCCATGGAGCGAAACAGTGGAGAGGCGACGGAGAGAGGAGCAACGGCGTCGGCAGGGCCATCGTCGGAAGGACGAGAGGCAACCCCAAGAAATTTTTCGGGGGGGGCACATGGCTTGGGCGGCTGGGCAGCAGGCGGCTGCTACAGGACATTTTGGAGAGGTGGTCACCGGGTGTTGGGAGGCAGAAGGCAGGTTGGCGAGGCCTGGAGGTAGAGCGGAACCAACTTCCCGTACTCAGGCATGGCAGCGTGAGGCGGGGCAGGTTCCGCGGTATGCGGAGCAGCGTACTGTGCCACGAGTGGTCCGGCACAGTCCTGTACGTCCTGTGCAAGCACCCCGCACATGTCGTGCGAAGGGGGGGATGCAGCCAGGACGGAGTGTGCCGGATCTACGCTCGAGGTCTCCAGTGCCTCTCCGCGGTCCCGGATATCCTGCTCCCGTATCGCGTGCTGTCATGTCGGTACGGGTTCACAGCCCTGTACGTCCTATGCGGATGCCTCACGCAGAGTGTGTGAGGGTAGGCATCCAGCCAGGACGGGTGGTGGCCGCTCTTCGCTCCAGGTCTCCTATCCGTCTCCACAGTCCGGTGAGGCCTGTCCCAGTTCCTGCCACCCGCACCAAGTGTACGGTGCGCGTCGCCAGCCCGATCCGGCCTGTTCCTGCCACTCGTACCAAACCTACGGTGCGCGTCGCCAGCCCGGCCCGGCCTGTTCCTGCTCCACGTAAGAAGCTTACGGTGTGCGTCGTCAGCCCGACCCGGCCTGTTCCTGCCACCCACACCAAGTCTACGGTGCGCGTCGCCAGCCCGACCCAGCCTGTTCCTGCCACTCGCACCAAACCTACGGTGCGCGTCGCCAGCCCGGTCCGGCCTGTTCCTGCCACCCGCACCAAGTCTATGGTGCGCGTCGCCAGCCCAGCCCGGCCTGTTCCTGCTCAACGCACGAAGCCTACGGTGCGCGTTGCCAGCCCGGTCCGGCCTGTTCCTGCCACCCGCACCAAGTCTATGGTGCGCGTCGCCAGCCCAGCCCGGCCTGTTCCTGCTCAACGCACGAAGCCTACGGTGTGCGTCGCCAGCTCAGCCCGGCCTGTTCCTGCCACTCGCACCAAACCAGGGGTGCGAGTCACCAGCCTGGTCCAGCCCGTTCCTGCTACTCGCACCAAGCCATGGGTACGAGTCGTCAGCCTGGTCCAGCCCGTTCCTGCTACTCGCATCAAGCCAAGGGTGCGAGTCGTCAGCCTGGTTCAGCCCGTTCCTGCTACTCGCACCAAGCCAGGGGTACGAGTCGTCGGCCTGGTCCAGCCCGTTCCTGCTACTCGCACCAAGCCAAGGGTGCGAGTCGTCAGCCTGGTTCAGCTCGTCCCTGCTACTCGCACCAAGCCATGGGTACGAGTCGTCAGCCTGGTTCAGCCCGTTCCTGCTACTCGCACCAAGCCAGGGGTACGAGTCGTCGGCCTGGTCCAGCCCATTCCTGCTACTCGCACCAAGCCAAGGGTGCGAGTCGTCAGCCTGGTTCAGCTCGTCCCTGCTACTCGCACCAAGCCAAGGGTGCGAGACGTCAGCCTGATCCAGCCCACTCCTGCTACTCGCACCAAGCCAGGGATGCGAGTCGTCAGCCTGGTGAGGTCCGTTCCGGCTCAACGCATCAAGCCGAGGGTGCGTATCGTCTGCCAGGTCCGGTCCATTCCTGCCTCACGCGCCAAGCCAGGGGTGTGCGTCGGCAGTCCTTATCCAGCTAATTGGGTCAGATCGGACTGGGGGCACTACGGGGGGATTGTAGTTGGGTGGTGGTCAAGCCCGGAGCCGGAGCCGCCTCCGAGGAGCAACACCCACCCAGCCCTCCCCTATTTGGGGTGTAGGCGCGGTCGGAGTCCGCGCCTTTAGGGGGGGGGTACTGTCACACTCTGGCTCCGGGACTTTTTATGTTGAGTCAGGGTGTGTAGATTTCCGTTTGTTTTGTACTGTGTTTAGTGTCTAGGTGTTCTAGTTCTATGTTTGGTCTAGTGACTCCCAATCGGAGGTAACGAGTGTCAGCTGTCGGCTCGTTATCTCTGATTGGGAGCCATATTTAAACTGTCTGTGTTCACCTTGTGGTTGTGGGTTTTTGTTCCATGTTCTGTCAGTGTTACAGAGGACTTCACGTATCGTCTTTGTTTGTTGTTTTGGTATTGAGTCTTTATTTAATAAAGTCATGTTCGCTCAACGCGCTGCGTATTGGTCTGCTCATTTTCAAGACGATCGTGACAATCTGGCCCATATTACAGGTGTCTTGACTAAATAAAAACCCAAAACCGAATCCCTTCAATCCACAAACTGCTTGTTACATTTCAGTCATCACCAGATTCATTAAGTAAGTAATAATCCAGGTTTAATCTGGATTAATCAAACCTCATCCCTGGGAGATTCCCTAAATGACCAACACACTATATGCATAGACAGACGCAGTCATATTCACACTGACCCATATGTAGTGGTGGTATGTTGCCCCGTATGTGCACTGTAAAACAAATCCTGTAATTTTTACAGTTGATTACTGGCCGCAGAGTAGCCAGTAGGTTACTATACATTTACAGTAAATAATTGGCAGCACAGAAGCCAGTAAATTACTGTACATTTACAGGACCTTTACTGTAACACAAATTTACAGCTTATTACTGGAACACCTGACTACAATAATATGCTGTATATCTAGAATTTACAGTGCATTGCTGGAAGCACAGTGGTTTGTAAACTGTTGCAGATTTACAGTGCAGGTAGCGAGGGCCAACGTCGGCAGTATTTCTGTATTTGATATAAGTATTTCAATACTTTCAATAGCTTTTTTGTAATTTGTATTTAACTGGCCTGAACGACAATTAATTTAGTCTATTTTGTAACAGTTTAATTACAATACATGTATTTTGTATTTTATAATACGAATATATACTTGCAAGTAGCCCGTTTAACTACAACATAATCGGTAACGGTAACAATCTTTCTACTTGCTATGACTGTTCACCTTAGTTTAATACACTGATTGTAAGTCACTCTGGATAAGAGCGTCTGCTAAATTACCAAAATGCATTAATTTAAGGTTGATTAAAAAAACATCACAGTTATAGCAAGTAAAACTTGTTTGTAACTACTACTGGGAATGTTGTTGTAGTTAAGGATCAATTGGTCTTGAAAATATTCTGTATTTGTAACAAGATACCGTTTGGACATATCTTTGCCCATCTCTGGATAGTGCAAAGTATGTTACTGCAATATTCACAGTAACTTCCCACCAGCTTCCTGTAAATTACTGTAAAATGCAGAGCAATGACATAGTACAATACTGTAACATTTGCTTACTATACCATGAGAAAGTAAATCATGTTGGTATTTTATACTATTTTATTGTAATTAAATGGGATTAGTGCATGCAGGTTAGCTGTTAGGTATTTGTATATTACAGCATATTTATTAATAGTTGGTGTTTCATATCACTTATACTTCTAGAGGCCTAAATAAAGGCTTCAAAAGTGCACAGCTTAATATTGAACCATTAGAGGTTTAAGGTCAATTTATTTGGTTTTTCCAATTTTCGTTACAGTTTAAAATGTTCAACAAGTTAAAATTCAATCCATCATTGTCACGCCCTGACTCTGGGGACTCTTATTTGTTGAGTCAGGGTGTGATTTTCTATGTTGTGATTGTATATGTTGTATATTCTAGTATGTGTATTTCTATGTTGGCCGGTGTGGTCCCCAATCAGAGGCAGCTGTCGCTCGTTGTCTCTGATTGGGGCAAACTTAGGCAGCCTATTGGCACTAGTGGGTTGTGGGATCTTGTTCTGTATAAGGTTTGTTGTGTTACCTTAGGACTTCATGTGTCGTTAGTTTATTGTTTTGTCGTGTGTTTATTCGTGTAAATAAACATGTTTGCATATCACGCTGCGCCTTGGTCCGTCCCATCCGTCAATGAGTGTGACAATCATTAATTTAAAAATCCAAAAATAAACAATTAAAACAATAAGCAATCAATTCAAATTAGGCAAAATAAATGGTAATCTAATCAAACAAAAGCAAAAGCAATCAATCAATCAAAAAGGAATCAGAACAAATCTGTCAGTCAATGAGTCCGTCAGTCCACAGTGTCTGTGTCTTTGTGTTGGGGTACGGGAAAGGGCGGGGGCTGGCAGTTGCAGAATGGAGGTGGCAGTTGTGGTTGGTCGGTGCGGTGTCCAGGGTTGGTGCTGGTGTTGTGGCTGGGACTGGGAAAACTTGGGTTGGTACTGGTGTTGGGACCGGGACTGGAAGTTGTGCTGGGACCAAGACTGGAGCCCAGGGGTTGGTGCTGGTTCTGGGGACCGGGAAAAACAGGAACCAGGAACTAAGAGCTGGGGCTGCTGCAGGTGCTGGAAGGGGATCTGGGTCTTTAGAGGGGAGGAAGGACAGTACAAGCAGGTTGCCCCTCCCTACAAATCTCTTCCTTGCCACCTCCAAAACCCTGGTCAAAGGGGAGCCGGTTTCGAGAGAGGCCATACAACCGGAAGAACCCCTCACCTCACAACTCCAGTTCTTAGACAGCGACCTAAAATGGACAAACGTTACCAAACGGAAAAGACCAGACAAATAACAGACCAACAAGACACCAGACCAGAAGACGAACCCAAACCCAGACGGCAGCAAACACGACCCAAAACCCCCCCGATTCTCTCAGAGAAAATAACTCCCCCTTCTAGAACCCCCTCCCCCAGTCCATGACTTCCTTTGATCGCTCCTCCCAGCCCCTTACTGACCCTGATTCCCCACTCCCACCACCAAATGCCCTTGACCCTCCTACCATACGCCCTACTTCCCCGGACTGTTCCCCCCTGCTCCTTAGCAACCCAGATCCACCCCCCTTAGCCATTCCTGCCCCTGATCCCGCACAGCAGTAAACCAGCCAGCCACAGTCCAGACCCTCCGAACCGCCTTCACCCCTCCCAGCATCACCCATTCCATCACCAAGACAATACAGCGAGCCACCAGGCAGCCAAGAACCACCCAACAACACAAACAAACCCCCCCCCCCCCCCCCCAATAACCCGTCATCATGACCCTGACAACACACTCCGAACAGAAGGACTTTTCTCAGACAGCTGTTCATGGTTGCCTCCCCGCTAGGGAATTTATCTATAATTGGCACAAGGTACGTACAGATAACTGCCCCCACGGAGGCACTCACAGTGAACACACCTATCAACTGTTTGCGAGGACAGAGGGAACAAGCAGAGCCACATTTGGGCTCTGCTTTTTCCCTCTGTCCTCCAGCGTCCAGCCTTGCCACCGCATCGCTCCTCCTCCAACACCAGTCCAGGCCGATGGATATACCCTCTCCATCCCTTTCCCCCTTCCTCCCGCTACACTCTTCCCTCTCACAGAACCAGACCAGAAGAAGCGCAGAAGAAGGATCAAAGATCTACACCTTTGCCCGGAACGAGCAGGCCACAGGGGAGTACAATAACTGACCTCTGGATCTTGGGCATCCAGGTGCGATTGCTCGCTCTCAGGTTGTCCTTCCTCCCCTCTGCAGATCCAGCACCAGTTCCAATTCCAGCACCAGAACACCGGAAGAGGTGCGGAGGAGCATTTTGCATTATTCTGTACGTACATCCGAGACACTGCATTTATTGTGTATGTTACGAATCACAATTTGTATGATATGTTACAGATTTGCAAAACATACAATATATTACGAATTTACAAAACGTACAATATGTTATGAATTTGCAAAACGTAAAATATGTTACAAATTTGCTAAACATATGATATGTTACGAATCCCAATTTGTTGTGGCTAATGTTAGCTAGGTGGCTAGGGATAATATTAGATAGCTGGCTAAAATTAGCATGGCTAGGAGTTAGGGTTACGGTTAAAGGTTAGGTTAAATGGTTAAAGTTAGGGGCCTCCCGAGTGGCGCAGTGGTCTAAGGCACTGCATCACAGTGCTAGCTGTGCCACTAGAGATCCTGGGTCGAGTCCAGCCGGCCGCGACCGGGAGACCCATGGGGCGGCGCACAGTTGTCCAGGGTAGGGGAGGGTTTGGCCGGTAGGGATGTTCGTGTCAAGAAGCAGTGCGGCTCGGTTGGGTTGTGTTTCGGAGGACTCTCGACCTTCGCCTCTCCTGTGTCCGTACGGGAGTTGCAGTGATGGGACAAGGCTGTAACTATCAATTGGGGAGAAAAAAGGGGGTAAAGTTAGGGGAAGGGTTAGCTAAAAGGGTTAGGGTTAACTAACATGCTAAGTAGTTGCAAAGTAGCTAGTGATGAGATTCAAACACGCAACCTTTGGGTTGCTAGACATTGACGTTATATATCCATCCATACCAACCTCCTTTTGTGTTTTTCTTAAGTAACCTTCTGTCTTATGTAACCATACTAATTTGAGTGTCCCAGATTTACATTTACGATGTTACGTCTAGTCTACTCCTCTCGGTGTCTCAGAGTGTGTATCTGTCCCAAATGGCACCCTATTCCCTACATAGTACAGTACATCTGACCAGGGCCCATAGGGCTCTGGTCAAAGGGATTGCACCATGTGGGGAATAGGGTGCCATTTGGGACGTTATCTGTGTCTCCGGCTCGCTCTCACACAACACAAACATGTGCATTTGAAATGATGGCAGGCCTTCATACTGATTATGGAAGAAGGTAATGGGAACAACAAGTGTGCAGGGGAATTGAAGCCAAAAGGAACTGTTGCTGTATCAGTAACACACTCAGTAACACTCTCTCTCTCACACACACACACACACACACCAATGGGAACTCTTGCTGTATCAGTCACACACACGCAGGCATGCACACACGCACCCACACACAGAGGCGACCGGTTTGTTATTGTTTCAATTAAGGACTGTTTCAATTAGCTTTAAGCTCAGCACAAAGGAGTTCTGGCTTCGAACCCGGTCAGTCACACAAGGTAAAAAAAATGTAAATGCCTTCTTTCTTCTCTACACTCCTATATCAGTCCATCCATGTGGATCAAACAATATCCTGTTAATTGTTGATCAAACACAGAAGGTTTGTATTTGATCCAGCTGAGAGGCCCCATGTTTTGTGTCAGATGAGCGTAACAGTTTGACTCTGTCAGCAGGTTTCTCCCTTCTCCCCCTATTATCTCTCCTCTGGTTCTTGTCTTTCCCTCCTCTCCCTTCTCCTCACTACCCGCCAGACTGACACCCAAAGTGGCTCCCAATTGGCATGTGTTCTGACAGCTATCCGATGCGCCTCGAACATTTTTAATGACGTGGCTTACCCATCCGGCGTCGTGAATATGGCTATGGAGCTTCCCTGTGAGTGTGAAGAGAAGCCTTTACAAAAACACACTCACTCACAGATGTTTGGTTAACACTGTATACTCTCACACACGCACTCACGCACACATACACACACCCACAGGCCATACTCATGTCTTGTTAGGGATGCATCGAAATGTACAGAATGGGTACCTGGAGGAAAATGGGGGAGGGTCATGCTTTTAAATCTCAGTCAAGGGGAGGGTTTAGTATATATATAAGGGTCTTGTAATTGATGAAATTTCAATATTTCAGTGTTTTAGAATTAGTTGCTTATTAGGCTTTATACAACGGGTGGGTCTAATCCTGAATGATGATTGGTTAAAACCGCATTCCAGCCGGTGTCTATTCCACAAGTTACCACCAGCTAAATCTATGACATTAAAATGCCTGTTTACTCTGTTCCATCTGATTGCACAATCCACTGTCTCATCAGCCCAGCCAAGCAATTTGTAAACTTGATCTCAACTATAAAAAGCATTTAGATATTATCTCACATTTAGTTTTCAATAGTGGAGATTTGTATAAACCTTGCTGTCTGTCTCTCTGACATTTGCAACATTGTTTCAATATTCAAATTCGATCTCCAGCTGTCCCATAGTAATGAACGTGTCGGGAGTCGGGACGAGACAGACAGACAGGCAACATTTCTCAACCAGTCAAAATCATGAATCAGCTGGCATAATTTTTATGGATGTATACAAAGAAATGTCAGTTGAAAAAAGGTCAAACTAAATGAAGTGCAGCTAATTTGCAGTCTTTCCAGCTTCAGTTTGAAGTGATTGTATTAGCTGTGTTGTTGGCTAGCTCCTCTGAACAACTGTATCCTGACGAGTGAGCAAATGTTCTATGCCAGGCGAAGTCGCGCCTCATTAGCTCATTGTTATGGATGTGTCCAAATAAATGTCTCTAGAAAACAGCTTAAACAAATGCAAATATAGCTACTTTGCTGTTATTCTTGCTGCACTTTTTTGACGTGACTGTAAATTAGCCATAGTTGGCTAGCTAGCAAGCAAGGGATAAGAACGTTGCCAGACAGTATGGCAATGGAACATTTAGAACGAACGACTGATACAGAAAAAAAAGACAGAACCAATAGAACGAACGACCAGCCGGCTTGGGTAGCAACCCTAGATTTGTGTCGGGACGATATCTTGTGGAAGGATTAAATAGTATGAATAAATTAATACAAATAATGTTTTTAATTAAAATATGTCAACCATTATTTGAATATGTTGGTAACCCGTTGTATAAAAGTGATAATGCCCTCTAGGCCGGTGTTTGGCGCATATATTGGCACGACTTTGTCTCAGGCCTAACAACACCCGTGCCAATATATCCTCCAAACACCGGCTTCTCTGGCATTATAACTTAAATGCAGTATATCCATATGTGCCCGATGCCAGCCCTCATCGCTGATTCTCTGCTGGGCGTGCAATATCAAGTGTGCCTATAGACTATTTAGTGTGTTCTCAATCAAATGATCCATAACCTGTAGGCTATAGGCCACGAAGTGCATGCTCGGAGAAGCACAGAGCAAAGTTATATTTCTAAGATGGCTGCTGGGACGGTGTAAATAAAACTAGGCTGCATTACACACCGCAATGGATACTCCAACCATGAGCCCCGGCCTGCTCTGCTCTTGCTGATCAAAACCTTTTTTTGTGCTGCCTAAAAATGTTTGTGCTGTTTAGGCCTACAGCAGCAGTTCAGGAGGAGGGTCAAAGGATTATTCTGATTTTTTAAATTTATTAGGCCTAGTCCAGAAAATGCAATATCTTGAGCGTGGACTAGCCTACAGCCTATGTTCTGTTCAGTTTGAAAAGGAGAGCGCGAAGATGAAGTCAACTATGATATCTTGCTACTATTATAATTGATATTAATAAAAACAGTATGTTTCTTGCCCATTATGTATTTATCAGAGTTATTGACCTCACAATAAGCCAGATTCGAGTAACTTACATTTACATTTTAGTCATTTAGCAGACGCTCTTATCCAGAGCGACTTACAGTTAGTGAGTGCATACATTTTTCATACTGGCCCCCCGTGGGAATCGAACCCACAACCCTGGCGTTGCAAGCGCCATGCTCTACCAACTGAGCTACAGGAGGCCTGAAACTTGAAGCAGCAGTCGCGGCACAGTCAATCGGAAATGGACAGCTCATGGTGCTTAAAGTAGGCAGATTTGAGTAAGCATAATTCATTTCAACCGTCTTTATTTTAGTTAGACTTGACTAACAACAAGATGGCCTTGTTTTGGAGCCTATTTCTTCCTATTTAAGAAATAAGAGAGGTAGGCATACCTGTTTGACAGACAAAATTAGGCTATAGGCTGCTATATGCATAGATTTGTCAGCCAATTCCTCCCCTCACCGTGCACTCTTTAAATAGCCTACCTTCTTGTCAGTGACGGGCTGTTAAGTTAAAGCCAGGACTCGAACTGAGGGGGAATGAGAGGGTATGTCATAGGCCTACACTAACAAATTGCTGTAAATTTACAGCAAAACTTTAACAATTAGCTACTGTAATTTTATATTACAGTACTGTAAAAAGCAATGCATTATGGGGGTTCAATGGCATTCTGCAACACTGCTGTAAAATGTTCTGTTAGAGCTGTTGTGCCGAATCCACGGCGTCGTTTCAGATGCAACGTTTATGGTCATGTGTAGGAAGGTGATTCCAAGATATGGGAAGTGTACAGGAGGGCATGGAACAGAGGATTATGTAGTTTTGGTGGATAAAGTTGTGTGTTAACTGTAGGGGTGCCCATGTTACTGGGGATCGGAAGTGTCCAGTGCGAGAGAGGCGGGTTGAAGTGGTCAGAGTCAGAGTAGTGCTGAGGGTGTCGTATGGAGAGGCAGTGAAGAAAGTAGAGGAGGATGGGTCAAGGGTGAGGGATCCTGAGAGGATTCCAGTGAGTAGTAGATTTGTGCCAGTACAGAGGGATAGGCCAATGAGTGATTTATGCTTCAGTAAGGTTGGCTTCTTAGCGTTCACAGAAATGGTTATTAACTGTACCAAAGAAATGGAACGTAAATCACAGAAAATAGATATTGTGGTGGCAGCTGCAGAGATGTAATTGGATATACGAGATTTGACTTCAGAAGAGTTACAGGGTGTGTTGAGGGGTGGTGTCCCGTCCTCCCAGGCCGCTGGCTTGGTACAGGACCAGATAGGGTCAAAGTAGTGGAATGGGGTAGTGGGTTTTTAATGGGTGTAGGTGGTGGTGTCTAGGGCTATATTTCTTAGAGGAACAAGACTAATCAAGAGAATTTAATCTAGGTAGGCCGTGACTGGCCTCACACTCCAGTACAGTAGGTGGCGGTGTATGCACGTAAAAATTGGATGCAATCCACCAACCAAATTCCAAAGAAGAAGGAGAATGCTGTACCCCACAGAATACAGTACCATACCGTATTGTGTCCTGTAAATCTACAATAATTTACTGGCTACTGTGCAGCCAGTAATTTACTGTAATTCAGTACCACCCCACAGAATTCTGCTAATATGAAAAATGACATAGAATTGCATATTTTTTTGTATAAAAGGCCTTTTTTTCTCTGACCGGTAATAGATTCATGCAATGCTTTTGTTATAAAGGAGATCTTTCCATCCCTAATCTTGTCTATGGTGATCTATGAACCCACAACATTCTGGCCCTCAGCCCTGTGCGCTATCAAAATTCCTATGTTGCCATGTAATACTTGCAATGCTTACAGGACAAAGAACAGTTTCTAAAATGGCATGTCTAAGGCTCTGGTCTGTCCAAGAAGTGAGGTTAATGGTAAGGATATTTTCTGCTATACACTTAATGTTTTAACCCCCTTGAGTTGATGTCACTGCCTTGCAGAAATATAATTAGCATAATACAAAATCCCCATCAAAATCTGTCTGTTTAAGCTAGAAATATATGTTTTTCATGGGCTGCGTCTCAATCCACCACATCCGCCAATGGCAGCCTTCCGCATCTGCGGTGGAAGGTGGCGATACAGCACTGTTTGTCGGACCATGAGACAATACATAAATCGGTCTTCTCATGAATAAGTCTGTTGCGTCCTAACGTACACTACCAGTGAAAAGTTTGGACACACCTACTCATTCAAGGGTTTTTCTTTATTTTTTACTATTTTCTACATTGTAGAATAATAGTGAAGACATCAAAACTATGAAATAACACATATGGAATCATGTAGTAACCAAATAAGTGTTAAACAAATCAAAGTATATTTTATATTTGAGAATCTTCAAATAGCCACCCTTCGCCTTGATGACAGCTTTGCACACTCTTGGCATTCTCTCAACCAGCTTCACCTGGAATGCTTTTCCAACATATTGAAGAAGTTCCCACATATGCTTAGCACTTGTTGGCTGCTTTATCTTCACTCTGCCGTCCGACTCATCCCAAACCATCTCAATTGGGTTGAGGTCGGGGGATTGTGGAGGCCAGGTCATCTGACGCAGCACTCCATCACTCTCCTTCTTGGTAAAATAGCCCTTACGCAGCCTGGAGGTGTGTTGGGGCATTGTCCTGTTGAAAAACAAATGATAGTCCCACTTAGCCTAAACCAGATGGGATGGCGTATCGCTGTAGAATGCTGTGGTAGCCATACTGGTTAAGTGTGCCTAGAATTCTAAATAAATCTCAGACAGTGTCACCAGCAAAGCACCCCCACACCATAACACCTCCTCCTCCATGCTTTACGGTGGGAAATACACATGCAGAGATCATCCGTTCACCCACACCGCGTCTCACAAAGACACGGCGGTTGGAACCAAAAACCTGAAATTTGGACTCCAGACCAAAGGACCAATTTCCACCGGTCTAATGTCAATTGCTCGTGTTTTTTGGCCCAAGCAGATCTCTTCTTCTTAATGGTGTCCTTTAATAGTGGTTTCTTTGCAGCAATTCGACAATGAAGGTCTGATTCACACAGTCCCCTTTGAACAGTTGATGTTGAGATATGTCTGTTACTTGAACTCTGTGAAGCATTTATTTGGGCTGCAATTTCTGAGGCTGGTAACTAATGAACTTATCCTCTGCAGCAGAGTTAACTCTGGATCTTCCATTCCTGTCGCGGTCCTCATCAGAGCTAGTTTCATCATAGCGCCACCTTGTCACAACCCAACTGATTGGCTCAAAAGCATTAAGAAGGAAAGTAATTCCACAAAATAACTTTTAAGAAGGCACACCTGTTAATTGTAATGCATTCCAGGTGACTACCTCATGAAGCTGGTTGAGAGAATGCCAAGAGTGTGCAAAGCTGTCATCAAGGCATAGGATGGATATTAGTAGAATCTCAAAAAATAATATATATATATATGTTTTTTGGAGATCTAAATATGAGGCATAATCTGTCAATTTAAATTTAATTTAATGTTATTATCTTGACTGGGTTTGTAGGCAGAGGAGGAAAACAATTCATTATTCATCCAAAAATTGCATTACTCATTAATCACACACACACGCACACACACAAATAACTCCTCCTGGGCTAGAACAGAGGGAGTTGGCCTGATTATTCCTCTCAGTCTTTCTTTATCCTTCAGTTTCTAATCCTCCCACTCATTTTCTCTCTTTCATACTCCCACAGTCTCAATATCACTCTCTTAGTCTGTCTGCTCTCTCTCTACCTTCCTCTCTATCTCTGCTAATTCCTTTTGTCCTTACCACCCCATACAAAACAAAATCACATGTCAAATTTGCAATTTGTTGAGTTTAAATTTAACATGTGAAACCATATTTTCACATGTATTACATTTAGTGTTCACATGTTAACACCACCTTTTCACGTGTGAAGAAAAACATGTTTTCACCTCACGTGAATTGCAGTTTCACGTGAAAATCTTTCTCGTGAAAATCTCCCATTCACATGTGGAATTGCAAGTTCACGGGAAAATCAATCATATATGAATATCAAATTAGCAGTTTCACATCTAAGAAAACTCCACGTGAAAATCTCAACAAGCTCTCAGTCTCACTGCAGAATTAAATGTTCATCCACATTCTCCAAACATCAAATTTCAAAGTGTTTTTGTTGCTCCTGCTTCTCTGTATCATTCAATTTCTCCAAACGTCAAATTAAGGGGTTAAGTTTAGACACGAATTCTGAATGGTTAAGGTAAGGGTTAAGGTTTGGGATAGAGTTAACCCTTCTCCTACAATTTCCGCGTCACCGCGGAAATCTTATTAACATAATTCATTCATCAAAATCTGTCTGTTTAAGCTAGAGATATACGTTTTTTTTGCATGGGCTGCATCTCAATCCACCACATCAGCCGATATCGCCCTTCCACATCTGCGGTGAAAGGTGACAGAGCTAGAGCAGTGTTTGTCAGACCATGAGACATCCCGAAAATCAGTCTTCTCACGAAAACGTCTAAAGCGTCCAAACGGTTTGGTCTCTTATGAACGCGTACATGTCGGTTGTTTTGCTCTAGAACGTCCACAAGCCTCACAAGACTTATCCGAACTTCCCTGGTATCAGTTCATTTGTGAAATCAAATAACTAAATTATCCTTGGTATGATCATCTTCAAACAATTCCATATGTTAGCTTAGTAGACACCACCACGGCGTAGACAGGGCTTAGACTCAAGAGGGTTTTAAACAACAAAAATTGTCTATGACTGGGATCAAACACGCAACCTTCTGCTCCAGAGTCATGGGATTATATCCATCCACCACCTCCTTCCATAAACAACCTTGCAACACCCAAGCCTACTTGATGGTAATAGCTCTCACTGTTGCCCCTAGTGGCTGGTTTTGAAGGCATTTCCCGACATCCTCAGGATATGGATAGACGTCCAATGTCGACTTCAATCTTGAACGACCTGGCTGGAAAATCTCACTTTCATATGGAATTGCAAGTTTACATGTGGTGGTGAAATAGTGTTATTCTCCTCACATGTGAAAAGGCGGTGTTAACATGTTGTAGTAGCAATGTTTCCACGTATGGAATTGCAAATTCTGTAATGCCATTCTGTTAAAAGGTAACTTAGCTTACCTAAGTATAATAATTCAAGTGTGTTAAAAATGATTTCTAATTTCTGAGCAATCCATTCGGAGTGTTACTGCTACAGGCACTGCTGCAGTAACACTCCCAAACCTATGTTGTTACAGTGACCTTTGGAAGAAGCCCAGTGAAAAGAACAGAGAAGCTAGGATTCTGTTTCCTAATTTGTCATTTTTAACATGTTATAATTAGCAATGTCAGAGTTAATCAGTTAACTCAAGTTAACGTTTTATAATTTTTGTGCACACTTTTTTTTTGTTGCATTGTCAAAAAGCGTTCAAAATAACAATACGACAACTTGACTTTAAGGTTAAAGAGTGTGTTGATCAATTCACCTGATTTTACTGACTGTTACTTTGGACAAAATCAAAAATGGCAATATTCTTGTAATGCTTTATGTATAAACAAATCTTAAAGTACAGCTACATTTGAGCAAGTGATTAATCACAGCAAATCCTGCAATAAACTTGATTACATTTTTGGAACGTTTGACAGCCCTAATTCACATAAAAATGCAAAAATGCACATGAGTCGGTCATGGTTGCTCATGGTTACGTGATGAGGTAGCCCCACCTGCAACTCAACATTTGTGTTGGCCCTCTTCATTGAATGGTGAAGACGTTGGCTTCTCCCGTGGGAGACCCGCATTTATAACCCTGCCAGTTACAAAAGCACATACATGAAACGTATAATATCACATGTGAAATGTTTGGAAACCACATCTCTGAGTCATGTGAAAAATTCATTTGAAACGTCACAGATGTGTTCGAAAACCACGTGTCTGACTCGTGAAAATTTCACATGAATTATTATCTTTAAAAAAAATGATGTGACATTTTTCAGATGTGATTTGTTGACACTATTCAAAGATGTTGAAAGCGGCAATCCTTAATTGAAACATTAACAAAGCATATTCCGCACCACAGATTCAGTAAAAAGGTGAGGGATGGGGCTGGAGGAATTCAATCACTCTCAAATCCATAGACTATGCTATCGATGCAACGATTGACCCTCCATGACATCAACATTATAGTTTTAACCATGTTTTTAGACTATACAGTGGTTGTTTGCATTTACTTTGTTTACAAACATTGACGTAAAACAAGCTTATATTTTGGGTTCTGACGGGGTATCATTAATTTATAAATCCAAAAATGGATGTAGCAACTAAGGATCGCCCCTTTAGCTAGAAGTGGCCCTTTGTCACGCCCTGGCTCTGGGGACTCTTGTATGTTGAGCCAGGGTGTTAGTTTCTTTGTGTAGTGTATATGTTCCATTAAGGTTTGTGTTTATGACCTGTCCACTCATTATGACGATCGTGACAGAAGATCCCACCATCAAAGGACCAAGCAGCGTGTCCAGGAGCAGACAGCCTGGACTTGGGAGGAGATCTTGGACGGGCAGGGGTCCTGGACTTGGGAGGAAATCCAGGCCGGAATGGATCGCCGTCCGTGGGAGGAGACGGTGGAGGCGCGCCATAGAGAGGAGCAGCGGCGCCAACCGGGGCGACGTCAGACACGCAAGAGGCAACCCCAATACATTTTTTTTGGGGGGGGGCACACGGCATGGACGACGGGGCTGCTGGAGGCAGCTACGGGGCGAGTTTGGGGATTAGGAGAGGAGGCCACCGGGTTTGGGGGGCTGGAAGGGAGGTTGGCGGAGCCTAGAGGTAGAGCAGAGCCAACTCCCCGTACTCAGGCTAGGCAGCGTGAGACTGGGCAGGTTCCGAGGTATGCGGAGCTGCGTACTGTGCCGCGAGTGGTCCGGCACAGTCCGGTACGTCCTGTGCGAGCACCACGCACGTGTCGTGCTAAGGTGGTCATGCAGCCAGGACGGAGTGTGCCGGCTCAACGCTCGTGGCCTCCAGTACCCCTCCTCGGTCCCGGATATCCTGTGCCAGTGTCACGTGCTGTAGTGCCAGTACGAGTACACAAACCTGTACGTCCTGTGCTGATGCCTCACACAGAGTGTGTAAAAATAGGCATTCAGCCAGGACGGGTTGTGTCAGCTCTTCGCTCCAGACCTCCAGTCCGTCTCCACAGCCCGGTCCGGCCTGTTCCTGCTCCCCGCACCAAGCCTGTGGTGCGCGTCGCCAGCCCGGTCCGGCCTGTTCCTGCCCCTCGCACCAAGGCTGTGGTGCGCGTCGCCAGCCCGGTCTGGCCTGTTCCTGCCCCTCGCACCAAGCCTGTGGTGCGCGTCGCCAGCCCGGCCCGGCCTGTTCCTGCTCCCCGCACCAAGCCTGTGGTGCGCGTCGCCAACCTGGCCCGGCCTGTTCCTATCCCTCGCACCAAGCCTGTGGTGCGCGTCGCCAACCTGGCCCGGCCTGTTCCTGCTCCCCGCACCAAGCCTGTGGTGCGCGTCGCCAACCTGGCCCGGCCTGTTCCTATCCCTCGCACCAAGCCTGTGGTGCGCGTCGCCAACCTGGCCCGGCCTGTTCCTATCCCTCGCACCAAGCCTGTGGTGCGCGTCGCCAGCCCGGCCTGTTCCTGCCCCTCGCACCAAGCCTGTGGTGCGCGTAGCCAGCCTGGTCCGGCCTGTTCCTGCTCACCGCACCAAGCCTGTGGTGTGCGTCGCCAGCCCGGCCCGGCCTGTTCCTGCTCCCCGCACCAAGCCAGTGGTGCGCATCGTCAGCCCGGTCCGGCCCGTTCCTGCTCCCCGCACCAAGCCAGTGGTGCGCGTCGTCAGCCCGGTCTGGCCCATTCCTGCTCCCCGCACCAAGCCAGTGGTGCGCATCGTCAGCCCGGTCCGGCCCGTTCCTGCTCCCCGCACCAAGTCAGTGGTGCGCGTCGTCAGCCCGGTCCAGCCCATTCCTGCTCCCCGCACCAAGCCTGTGGTGCGCGTCGTCAGTCCGGCACAGCCCGTGCCTGTTTCACCGGTGCCTGGTCAGGTACCGGTCAGCTGCTCCACACCGGAGCCTAAGCAATCCGCTCCACCGATGTCCAGTCCAGCTCCAGCCAGCGGGACCAGACCAGGGGCGCTACGGGGGGGGTTGTTAGAGGGTGGTGGTCACACCCGGAGCCGGATCCGCCTCCGAGGTGGAATGCCCACCCGGCCCCTCCCCTGTTGGGTTTATGTTGGCACGGTCGCAGTCCGCGCCTTTGGGGGGGGGGGGGTACTGTCACGCCCTGGCTCTGGGGACTCTTGTATGTTGAGCCAGGGTGTTAGTTTCTTTGTGTAGTGTCTATGTTCTGTTAAGGTTTGTGTTTATGACCGAGGACTTCACGTATCGTTTTGTTGTTTTGTGTATTGTTGAAAAGTACCAATTAAAAGTCTGTACTCATATCATGCTGCGCCTTGGTCCACTCATTATGACGATCGTGACATCCTTCATACAGGAGAACTATGACACCATTTTAATGTGATCCATTAACCTGGCCAGAAATACATTTATTCTGTCCACTGTTCAGCGAATGTCCCGCAAAACCATTCCCTTGTCCTGCATTTTTTTGGGGGGGATGTGGTCAACTTAATTCCATCGGTGGAAATATTGCTACTGCAACATGTAAAAAACATTCATATGGAAGTTTTCTCACATATGAAACTGCAAATGTGATTTTCACATGTGAATGTTTTTCACATGTGAAAATGCAATTCCACGTGTGAATGTGAGATTTTCACATGTGAATATTTTTAATATGTGATACTGCATATCCGATTTTCACGTAAAAGTTTTGAACCTGTGAAATCGTACATTTTTCGCAAATTGAAACTCCAATCCACGTGAGGTGAAAACATGTTATTCTCCTCACATGTGAAAAGGTGATGTTAACATGTGAACTCTAAATTTCATACATGTGAAAACATTAAATCTGACATGTTTGTTTTTTTGTAAGGGAGTGCTCTCTCCTGGTGTTTGCAGAGACAGTATGCGGCAGAGAGCAGACCTAAACTATTGACTAGAGATTCAGACTGTCAGAATTTCAAAGAAGCTCTTCTCTTCCTCTTCTCCACACAGGCAACAGGAAATACCTGCCATTACTGTCATGCTGTCAGGCTCAACAGTGTGCTGCTGAATAGAACATTTGCATACACTACATGGAAGATGCAGATAATTTTATACAGAAAAGAGGGCGGTGGGGCGAGGAGGGGGCTGCATAGAGAGGACAGAAAAAGGAGAAAAGAGGAGAATGGTTATTAAAGGGTCTCAGATGCATTGCTCTTTCTCTTTTGTTCGTGTCCTGCTCTGGTTAGGTACCTGTCTTTCTTTCTCCTCCCCATGGACTCCTCCCTCTCTGATCATGACTAGATGACGAATGCTTTGTTAATGTCAGTATTACTGTGTAACTTAAAGCTGCAATATGTAACTATTTGGGCGAACTGACCAAATTCACATAGAAATGTGAGTTATAGATATGTAATTTGCATTGAAAGTAGGTCTAAGAAGCGGTAGATCTGTTCTATGTGCGGCATTTCTATGCTTCCCGTTTTTACATCTTTTGCTTTCGGGTTTTGTACACCAGTATCAAACAGCTGAAAATGCTATCTTTTTGGTTATGGAAAATATTTTTCACAGCGGTTTAGATGGTACAATGATTCTTTAAAAACTCTGAGTGCTTGTTTTGTCACATAAACTGAAATAAGGCAAAATATTAGAATTTTAGCAACCAGGAAATGACAGAGCAATTTATGCATATTGCACCTTTAAGCAGTGTGCCTTGTATGTGAATCCATTCATTTTACAATGTCATTAAATCTATTTGCCTTTAGTATTCCATTCTCAGATCTTCCCTGATGGTTTATTCCAATAAATCAACTCAAAGATAGTCCTGCTTGCAAATGACTAAATCATCTTTATGGAGTCAGATAAACATTTGAAAATACTTTTTTCATATTAATTGCACAGTCTTATCACAGTTCGATTGTGTGGTACTTTATATAATATACATTTAGTGCCTTCAGAAAGAATTCATACCTCTTGACTTTTTCCACAATTTGTTGGTGGAAAATTACAAATTAGACGTACAGTTGAAGTCGGAGGTTTACATACACCTTAGCCAAATACATTTAAACGCAGTTTTTCACAATTCCTGACATTTAATCCTAATAAAAATTCCCTGTCTTAGGTCAGTTAGGATCACCACTTTATTTTAAGAATGTGAAATGTCAGATTAATAGTAGAGAGAATGGTTTATTTCAGCTTTTATTTATTTCATCACATTCCCAGTGGGTCAGAAGTTTACATACACTCAATTAGTATTTGGTAGCATTGCCTTTAAATTGTTTAACTTGGGTCAAATGTTTCTGGTAGCCTTCCACAAGCTTCCCACAATAAGTTGGGGGAATTTTGGCCCATTCCTCCTGACATAGCTGGTGTAACTGAGTCAGGTTTGTAGGCCTCCTTGCTCGCACACACTTTTTCAGTTCTGCCCACAAATTTTCTATAGGATTGAGGTCAGGGCTTTGTGATGGCCACTCCAATACCTTGACTTTGTTGTCCTTAAGCCATTTTGCCACAGCTTTGGAAGTATGCTTGGGGTCATTGTCCATTTGGAAGACCATTTGCGACCAAGCTTTAACTTCGTGACTGATGTCTTGAGATGTTGCTTCAATATATCCACATCATTTTCCTTCCTCATGATGCCATCTATATTATGAAGTGCACGAGTCCCTCCTGCAGCAAAGCACCCCCACAGCATGATGCTGCCACCCCCATGCTTCACGGTTGGGATGGTGTTCTTCGGCTTGCAATCAACCCCCTTTTTCCTCCAAACATAACAATGGTCATTATGGCCAAACAGTTCTATTTTTGTTTCATCAGACCAGAGGACATTTCTCCAAAAAGTACGATCTTTGTCCCCATGTGCAGTTGCAAACCGTAGTCTGGCTTTTTTATGGTGGTTTTGGAGCAGTGGCTTCTTCCTTGCTGAGCTGCCTTTCAGGTTACGTCAATATAGGACTCGTTTTACTGTGGATATAGATAGTTTTGTACCTGTTTCCTCCAGCATCTTCACAAGGTCCTTTGCTGTTGTTCTGGGATTGATTTGCACTTTTCGCACCAAAGTACATTCATCTCTTAGGAGACTAGTTCTGCCATGATATCATTTTCTGTTTAAAGGCACAGTCAACGTAGTGTATGTAAACTTCTGACCCACTGGAGTTGTGATACAGTGAATTATAAGTGAAATAATCTGTCTGTAAACAATTGTTGGAAATATTACTTGTGTCATGCACAAAGTAGATGTCCTAACCGACTTGCTAAAACTATAGTTTGTTAACAAGAAATGTGTGGAGTGGTTGAAAAACTAGTTTTAATGACTCCAACCTAAGTGTATGTAAACTTCCGACTTCAACTGTATGTGACTGACCGGCTTGATTCAGTCTTATGTAGCAAAATGTGAAATGTTTTTTTTTTTACATTGGATAAAAGTAGAGACTCAGAGGTAAAAAATGTTATATCATACACTACAGTTGAGGAACAATGGGAAAATAATTATGCTTTGAATGTTGATAAAATTATGCTTTGAATGTTGTGAACCTTAAATATGTTGTAAACCTACTGGAGAGCTCTTCTTCGTCTACACCCATTCAGCATCGTTCACACCCTCTTAAGCCGTAGCCCCACCCATCTCTTTAAGGATTCACATGTGAGGACATGTACTAAACAACCAAAGATTTCAAGACTAAAGTCTGGTTTATACTAAGGGTGTGTTCGTAAATTCAACATGGAGTGCCAGAGTGCACTCTGGGCATTGGTAAATTTATAGTGTTGTCAGATTGTCCGTTCATAAATTCAGAGCATTTTGCTCTCCGAGCAGTCAGAGCGCACACTAGACGTCATTTTCTGTTTAAATGCACAGTCAACTTAGTGAATGTAAACTTCAGACCCACTGGAATTGTGATACAGTGAATTAAAAGTGAAATCATCTGTCTGTAAACAATTGTTGGATAAATTACTTGTGTCATGCACAATGTAGATGTCCTAACCAACTTGCCAAAACTATAGTTTGGTAACAAGAAATCTGTGGAGTGGATGAAAAATGAGTTTTAATGACTCCAACCTAAGTGTATGTAAACTTCCGACTTCAACTGTACTATGCTGTTTGTTACTTAGATCATTGTCTATTGTTAAATGCTAGTGTTTTTTCTACTGATACAATATGTCTTTGTGTAACTTAGTCATGCGGCCAAGGGCCGTTTGCGGGTGATCACAGTAAGTGATACATCCTGTTCTTTTGGTATCTGCCAAGGACACAGCTGTGTGGAGATATGCAAGAGAACAGAAGCTAGCTTGAGCAGCAGCATCTAAATATCAGCAGAAAAGAGTAACAAAACTGCCGGTTATCACTTGTCTGCACTCTGCCTCCACCCATGTCTTCACACATCTGCTAACTGCCAAGTAGATGAAGAGCTTGTACTTTTCTATAAAAGCTGAAACCCAACTCTGTTCGTTGGGCTCTTAACTCGGCACCATTGAGTGATTGTTAACCGCTACAGATTTGCAAATCTTATAATAAAGTTGTTGTTTGAAGAATATACAGTCTCTCTTCCTTTTGGTTAGAATTTCCATGACAATTCTTGGGATGGCTAACTCTTCTTGCTGATCGTTCCCGGGGACACCAAGGTTAAATGTGCACAGGAGCTACGTTAGACGTGGCTCAGGGAGCCCACACTCCGATTGAGAGGAGCATAGGGGACCTGCCTCGGACCCGTCAGTGGACGGATACGCCATCCCGAACATACAGAGTTAAGGGTGAGACTGATTTTCTTAAACAATTGGGGAAAGTTCTGGGAAATCCTGTTCTGGGAACAAGTCACGTGTGTTAGAGATACCAGGACAGAGTCCTGTTGAAAGCGATTCCAGGATAAGATCCTGAGGTACTATAAAGATACCAGGACAGGGTCCTGATGAAAGTGGTCCAGGACAAGGTACTGAGGTAATATGCCATGGGTTACGATCGTAAGATGTAAATGCATGAGCTATGTAATTCCAGGACAGGGTCCTAAGGTAAAAGTAAGAAAATATTCCTGCACATTGAAAATATGTTGTATAAAATAATGTATTATTCAGTGGACCGGTAAAACAGTTGGTTATAATTGGGATTTGACTGGCCACTTGTACAAAATTATATGACAATATGTGTAGGATCATCTACTATATGGGTACAAAATCCAAAATTACATAAAGGAGTTAAACGATATTTTACAGAAAATGAAAAAACTCTTTGAATTATAAGAAAGGAAGACGTTCCTAACCAAATACTGTTTATTTTGTGTTTGTCTCTGAGTGTGTGTGTATAGACAGAGTTTCACAATGGGAGCCAAGAGCAGAAAGTGAGAACCTTGTCTGCCCGACCCACTGACCGGACCACTGAAGGTAATGGCAGAAAAGTGGGGCAGGGACATTCTGGAACAGATACAGCTCTGGCACAAGGTAGCAGGTTTTTCCTTAAAAAGGCACTTTGATTAAGGCTTTATTAGCAGAATGTAGGAAGAAGTTTGAGAAGTTTGAGGAAACCAAGAAAGGAAAGACATGTTAAATAGATTGGGGTAAGTTTAGAGAGTGGGAGAGAGAAGCCGAAAGAAAGTCAGACAAGAAAATGTAAGAAATAATGGTGAAAGAAAGTAAGAAGGAGGAACAGACGGAGGATGATAAGAAAAGAAGGAGAAACTTTCCACCTCCCTATTATACCCCTGTACCCAATGCACCAGCACCCGCCCTGGTTGTCCAACAGCAGGACACTCAGCCACCTCCCCAGCCAAGACTCTACCCCCAGCAGGACCAACAGACCCATCAGAGGCAGCCTCAGAGCAGTAGGAACCCGTTCTACACACCGCCTACAATGACTTCCGTTTCACTGGACGGATGATGGACCCTATCAGGCCCAACTGGCTGCACTGTGTGATTGAATAAAGGAACATTACCCGCCCATGACTGATTGGGCAGCCATCCACAGTTACACACAGAAAACCAAAGAGTCACTGGAGGACTAGAGGCATACATTGGAGAACTGTTTCCGCAAACGCAGTGGCATCAGACCAGCAACAGACGGTCATTGAACACTGTAAACACACTGAGAGGCAGCAACTGTCTCAAGAAGATAAGACGAAACAGAGAATGGAAAAGGAGGGTGTGAAACTACAAGCAGCACAGCTGGCCTTCTATCAAGGACAGGGCCAGCAGCGGCAGGCTCAGGGAGGACCTCAAAATGGTGGACAGAGAGGAAAAGGAAGGGGTAGAGGAAGAGGAGGAAGAGGAAGAGGAAGAGGAGGCAGAGGAGACAGCGCTGACGGATGGTCCGGACAACAGCAACCACATGGTAGGAACTTTGCCTGCTATAACTGCGTAAAGGTGAGACATTTTGCCAGAACATGTCGAAACAAACCTACCGAACAGGGGGCAGCAGGGGGACGTTGGAAAACCGGACCACAGCTGAAAATGACCCTTTACAACCCACATAGGACTGACGTGAGGTAGAGACAGTTCACCCCCTTGGACAGCATTTAAGGATTTTTTCAAGCCCCCGTGAAGAACCAATGATTAGTCTCCTCGTCAACAGTCCATTGAATTTCTAGTTGATACTGGCGCTGCAATGTCTGTCATAAATTCTAAAACCATGTCTGACACTCATGTCAAATGAATCAGTCAGCACCATGGGGGCCTCGGGAGTATCTATGAAAGAGTTGCTCACAATGCCCCTGCCGGTTAAAATTGAAAATAAGTGTTTGACACACAAATGTATTGCCTCCACATGTTGCCCTGTCAATTTGGCGGGAAGAGATCTTCTCTGCAAATTGGGATTTAGCATCCCATGCAAAGACAAGAGCCTCAGTGTTGTATGGTCCCAGGAGAAATGTAATCTCATGATGCTGTCCGACCCAGTCTCAACATGTGATTGGTACTATGCATGGGACGTACAGGATATTGATGGGTCACATTATGACCCTATTTATGACATTTTCTCAACTGCTTGCAGTTGTTGAAAACAGAAAGGCAGTTTTATGCCACAGACTGACTTACATTGCACCGCCCATTTCTCACCATTGAAGAGATATTTTCACTTTGAACAAAATTGGCTAAAAGGTACCACACCCCAAGAAAGCCTACTGTGCAATGATATGTATAGTGGGCCCCAATTATGCGCCCTCAGTGTAACGATAACCAAGGAACAGGCTCTATTTGACCTCTTCAGTGATAGGGTACAACATGTTTCGATAGCTAAGACAGATGATGTTATCTGGGAGGATTCTGGTGCCTGGTTGAAATCTGTCTTGCAGGTCACTGACTGGGAAATTAAAGCAGATGGGTCTAAATTCTCCCCCAGCACACATACCCTGTGTGTTCCCTATATCTGGGCTGCACCTGTTCAACGAGGCGTGCATGGCTTAGATTGTGCAAAACAAACTAAACAGATGGTTTCTGTGGAGACTGAGTCACCCTTGTTGGCTGGTCTCCCGGACTCTCTGTGGGCTAAAGATAAGTATGACATTGGGCGAATGAGTGGGGTTGAGCCACTTACTGTCACACCTAAGAGCACACACAGACCAAGCAGAGCTCAGTATCCCCTAAATCAGGAAGCTGTGGGGGGGATTACCCCTGTTCATGCTTCATTGGTAGAAAGAGGAGCAATTGTGCCTTGTCCAGACTCTCCCTGCAACACCCCCAATTCTTCCTGTCCGAAAAGCTTCAGGTGATTGGAGTTTTGTTCAAGATCTTAGACCTGTTAACGATGCAGTTTATGTTGTGCAAACCCCATTACGATAATATCGGCCGTGCCGGCGTGGGCTAAATGGTTTTCAGCTGCAATTCTATCTGTACCACAGCCAGTTGCAAAACAACACGTTGACACTCACAGGAATGGCAGGCTATTGTAGAGCCTGGCTGCCAGACTATGCTTAAGTTGTACAGCCACTCTGATCTCATCCAATGCCACAGGATGGCGATGAATGACTAGGGGGGTCTGGAGGTGCTTGACAAATTGAAACAACTGCTAACCTCTTCTCCTTGTTTAGGTTTGCTGGATCACTCTAAACCATTTAATCTGTTTGTTTGCGAGAAAAAAGGGTTTCATGTCATCTGTCCTCACTCAGGACCATGGTGGGAAGCAGTGGCCTGTTGTTTGCTATTCTAAAATACTTGACAGTGTGGTAAGAGGGTTGGTATGTTGTCTTCGAGCTGTAGCAGCTGCTACAGAGGCAGTGTTAGCTTGTGCTGACATTGTTGCAATTTACCCATGAACCTTTCAAGTTCCTCATGCTGTTCATGCACTCAACTCACAGGCAAGGACCACCCATCTCACTCCAGCATGGCTGCTACATTATCAAAATGTACTGGTGACAATGTCTCATGTTACCCTGAAGCGCTGCATGGTTCTTCACCCTGCTACTCTTCTACCAACTGACGATGTTGGCCGACCCCACGATTGTGCTGTCCTGGTAGACCAGGTCTGTAAGCCCTGTCCTGATATATCTGATGTGCCTTTGATAAACGCTGAATTGGAACTGTTTGTTGATGGCGCCGTCCAGAAATCACCTCAAGACGAGCCTTTGGTGGCTTATACAGTAACTACGGCTGCCACTACCCTAGAGAGTGCTACACTACCACCACATCTGTCAGCTCAAGCTGCAGAACTGTGTGCTCTCACTAGGGCATGCATTTTGGCTAAGGATAAAACTGTTACGATTTACACTGATAGCAGGTATGCATTTGGGGTTGTGCATGACTTCGGTACACTCTGGAAGGAATGTGGGTTCCTCAGCTCATCTGGTAAGACAATTTCACATTCTAAATTGGTTGAAAACTTGTTGGAGGCTATTTTGTTGCCTATCTCCATTTCTGTTTGCAAATGTCAAGCTCACACTAATGCCTCTGACCCTGTTTCTAAAGGAAACGCTGTTGCTGATATGGCTGCTAAGGCAGCCGCAACGTCATCTGTCTCCCCCACAATCCAGATGGTTTCACTTCCTGTCTCTGCTTAAAAAAAAAAATCTCACATGGCCAAGACCATGTGTCAAAGGGGGTTGTAGAAACTTTACATCAGTTTTGGTTTGCTCCTGAACTTTCTGTTTTTGCGGAGCAATTTTGTTCTAAGTGTGTGATTTGTATGACTAACAATGCAGGCAGAGGATGGCTGAGACCAGATTGCCATGGGTAACAGTAATGCCTCTGATGTACATGCGTGGACGCGTGCATCGTACCACTGGTTTAGCACCTTATGAAATACTCACAGGAAGACCCATGAGAATGCTAAACACTCCATTCCCACAGAACAGGTTGACATTGATGGGCTGTGAGGCCCAAATGGTAAGTTACTTAACAATATTCTGAAGTCTATTTTCCCCAGGGTAAAAGCAGCTTTACCTGTACCAAAGGGAGGACCACTCCACAAACTTCAGTAAGGCGATTGGGTGGTCATCAAGGACCTCCGCAGAAAGACTTGGCAAAAAACAGCGCTGGACTGGCCCATTCCAGGTGCTCCTGATGACCCAGACAGCAGTGAAGGTTGCAGAGAGGTCTACGTGGGTTCATGCCAGCCACTGCAAGAAGGTTCCTCACAACCCAGATGATGATGCATCAGCCGATGTCTCGTCGTAGGTGACCCAAGTAGCCATGGGAAGACCAGGACCGGACTCTACGCATCATGTTTGTTGCTTTCATGGTCAGCCTACTCATTGCAGCTATTGTATGGGTCCTGGGAGGAGCAGAACAGCACAGAGCGAGAAGTGGCCACAATGCAACTGAAGCACACAACACCAGCATAGTCCCACGGCGGGACTTAAATAACATGCTTACTTGTAAATGTTCTTTAAATTTAGTCTCAAAAGGGAGGAATGTGGTGGGAAATTACAAATTAGACATGCTATGCTGTTTGTTACTTAGAATATTGTATGTTGTTATATGCTAGTGGATTTTCTACTGATACAAATGGTCTTTATGTAACTTAGTCATGTGGCCAAGGGTCGTTTGGGGGTGACCACAGTAAGTGATACATCCAGTTATTTTGGTATCTGCCAAGGACACAGCTGTGTGGAGATATGCAAGAGAACAGAAGCTAGCTTGAGCAGCAGCACCTAAATATCAGCAGAAAAGAGTAACATAACTGGCGGTTATCACTTGTCTGCACTCTATGCCTCCACCCATGTCTTCACACATCTGCTAACTGCCACGTAGACAAAGAGGTTGTACTTTTCTATAAAAGCTGAAACCCAACTCTGTTCATTGGGCTCTTAACTCTGCACCATTGAGTGATTGTTAACCCCTCCAGATTTGCAAATCTTATAATAAAGTTGTTGTTTGAAGAATCTACAGTCTCTCTTCCTTTTGGTTAGAATTTCCATGTCAATTCTGAATTTAAATAGATTTTTTGATGCTGGCCTACACACAATACCCAATAATGTCAAAGTGAACTAATGTTTTTAGCATTTATTTAAATAAAAAGTTGAAATGTCTTGAGTCAATAAGTATTCAACCCTTATGTTATGGCAAGCCTAAATAAGTTCAGTAGTACAAATGTCCTTAACAAGTTGCACAATGAGTTGCATTGACTCACTCTGTGTGCAATAATATTGTTTAACATGAATGACTACCTCATCTCTGTACCCCACATAAACAATAATCTGTAAGGTCCCTCAGATGAGCAGTGCATTTCAAACACAGATTCAACCACAAAGACCAGGGAGGTTTTTAAATGCCTCGCAAAAAGGGCACCTATTGGTAGATGGTTAAAAATTAAAAGGCAGACATTGAATATTTCTTTGAGCAAGGATCAGTTATTAATTACACTTTGGCTGGTGTATCAATACACCCAGTCACTACAAAGATACAGGTGTCCTTCCTACATTGCCGGAGAGGAAGGAAACTGCTCAGGGATTTCACCATGAGGCCAACGGTGACTTTAAAACAGTTAGAGTTTAATGGCTGTGATTGGAGAAAACTAAGGACGGATCAACAACATCGTAGTTACTCCACAATACTAACCTAAATGACAGAGTGAAAAGAAGGAAGCCGGAACAGAATACAATTTTACAAAAAATGCATCATGTTTGCAATAAGACACTAACATAATACTGCAAAAAGGTGGCAAATAAATTAACTTTATGTCCTGAATACAAAGCATTATGTTTGGGGTAAATCCAACACAACAGATCACTGAGTACCACTCTTCATATTTTCAAGCATGGTGATGGTTGCATCATGTTATGGGTATGATTGTAATAGTTAAGGACTAGGGAGTTTTTCAGGATAAAAAATAAATGGAATGGAGCTAAGCAGAGGCAAAATCTTGGAGGAAAACCTGGTCCAGTCTGCTTTCCACCAGACAATGGGAGATTAATTAACCTTTCAGCAGGACAATAACTGATTTCCTTATATGAACTGTAACTCAGTAAAATCTTTGAAATTGTTGCAAGTTGCATTTATATTTTTGTTCAGTGTACTTTCTGAAAGCACTTTAATATAAAACATTACTTCACTACAATCCATCGAAGAAACTTCAATTACATTTTTATTTCAGCTTGGTCTGGGTTTTCTGTTTAATCAGAACCGAATTGCACCACCTGAACCTCTTCAGTAAATACCACCCCCTCTCACATGTGACTTGTTTCAGGAAACTAGGTGTATGTCGCACGTCACTACTTTACAGGAGAGGCATTTTAATGTAAACATTATTTTTTTAAATCAAAATACATTTTGGGGGCAGAAATGCCCTTTGGAACATGTGAACTTTCATGTGCCTTAATAACAACCTTGTATGCCATCTGTAAATATGAATACATTTGTTAAATTACGAGCCTAGTTGGTTTAGTCACAGAAAAATAAAGGAACCTTCCTGCTAGCCATGATTGGCTGAGATAATGGATGACCTGGACATGCCGAGAGATGAGTTTGAATTGGTATGCCATGTAGCATGCTTCTGTCTAAAACATGAGCTGCTCATTATGTGTAGGTAATCCTTTCCCACACAGCTTATTTTTTATTATAATGAAGAACTGCAAAAGTGTTGCTCTCCAATTTCTGGAGGACTGAGTTTTGAAATCAGTGGAATGCCCAGTGGAGACAGAGTATGATAGCTAAGGAGATGGAGAAAATGCTGGCGTTTGATTGCAAATATGCAGAGGGAGTCTAAAAGAAAACACACAGAAGGCTGTTGTATAAAACACCTGTCTCCGGATTACATCTTCAAACTAAGGGCAACCATGGCATCTGTGACAGAGAGGGAGAAGTGTTCATACATGTATACGGGTAAGATAGTCTAACTAGCTACATTTAAAGATAATGTACATTTAACATTTTGTCAGAAAGTCGTTTTCATTGCAAGTTAAAGTGTACTGTTAGCTAGCTAGCTAAAGTTAGCTGGCTGGCTTGCTAGCTAACGTTATGTGTATAATCTGTGTTGTAATATTATTCATATCTCAGATCCATTTGCATTGCTAGATATAGCCTAATGTTAGCTAGCTAGCTAACATTGAACATAGTTGGTTAGCTACCTGCAGATTCATGCAGGGTAGTAATGTTATGAGTTGGGATTATGATTAATTGTTTAGCTAGCTAGACATCTAAACAAAAGACTCCATAATGCAAGTAATCATTTCACTGTACCATTTACATGTTCTGTATCCTGTGCATGGGACAAATCAACTTAGATTTCATTTGATACAGTGTATGTTTACCAGAGACGGTAATGTGAAGAACAACATGACCTCCACCAAAGTCAAATCAGGATACAACGTTAGGCCAACGAGACAGTGTCCAAGTTCAACATTTCTCCAGTAGAATGCCCTGCTTTTATTTTGTCACACTCACAGCCGTAAGCTATTTTCTGTCATTAGCTCTCCATTACATTTACATTTACATTTAAGTCATTTAGCAGACGCTGTTATCCAGAGCAACTTACAAATTGGTGCATTCAACTTAGGATAGCCAGTGGGACAACCACTCCCTTTTTCCCTCTTTTTTTAATGGGGGGGGGGGGGGGGTAGAAGGATTACTGTTATACTATTCCAGGTATTCCTTAAAGAGGTAGGGTTTCAGGTATCTCCGGAAGGTGGTCAGTGACTCAGCTGTCCTGGCGTTGTGGGGGAGCTTGTTCCACCATTGAGGTGCCAGAGCAGCAAATAACTTTGACTGGGCTGAGTGGGAACTGTGCTTCCATAGAGGTAGGGGGGCTAGCAGGCCAAAGGTGGATGAACGTAGTGCCCTCGTTTGGATGTAGGGTCTGATCAGAGCATGAAGGTTAGGAGGTGCCGTTCCCCTCACAGCTCCATAGGTAAGCACCATGGTTTTCTAGTAGATGCAAGCTTCAAGTGGAAGCCAGTTCAATGTGCGGAGGAGCAGGGTGACATGAGAGAACTTGGGAAGGTTGAACACCAGATGGGTTGCAGCATTCTGGATAAGTTGTAGGGGTTTAATGGCACAGGCAGGGAGCCCAGCCAACATTGAGTTGCAGTAATCCAGACGGGAGATGACAAGTGCCTGGATTAGGACCTGTGCCGCTTTCTGTGTAAGGTAGGGTCGTACTCTGCGAATGTTGTAGAGCATGAACCTGCAGGATCAGGTCACCGCTTTGATGTTAGCGGAGAACGACGGGGTGTTGTCCAGGGTCACGCCAAGGTTCTTGGCACTCTGGGAGGAGGACACAATGGAGTTGTCAACCGTGATGGCGAGATCATGGAGCAGGCAGTATTTATGCTGCAGTAGTTTATGTGTCGGGGGGCTGGGGTTAGTTGGTTATACCTGGAGTACTTCTCCTGTCTTATCCAGTGTCCTGTGTGAATTTAAGTATGCTCTCTCTAATTCTCTCGTTCTCTCTTTCTCTCTGAGAACCTGAGCCCTAGGACCATACGTCAGGACTACCGGGCATGATGACACCTTGCTGTCCCCAGTCCGCCTGGCCTTGCTGCTATTCCAGTTTCAACTGTTCTGCCTGCGGCTACGAAACCCCTACCTGTCCCAGACCTGCTGTTTTCAACTCTTAATGATCGGCTATGAAAAGCCAACTGAGAGACCTGAGCCCTAGGACCATACGTCGGGACTACCGGCCGTGGTGACTCCTTGCTGTCCCCAGTCCGCCTGGCCTTGCTGCTATTCCAGTTTAAACTGTTCTGCCTGCGGTTATGGAACCCCTACCTGTCCCAGACCTGCTGTTTTCAACTCTTAATGATCGGCTATGAAAAGCCAACTGAGATTTATTCCTGATTATTATTTGACCATGCTTGTCACTTATGAACATTTTTGAACATCTTGGCATGGTTCTGTTATAATCTCCACCCGGCACAGCCAGAAGAGGACTGGCCACCCCTCATAGCCTGGTTCCTCTCTAGGTTTCTTCCTAGGTTTTCGCCTTTCTAGGGAGTTTTTCCTAGCCACCGTGCTTCTACACCTGCATTACTAGCTGTTTGGGGTTTTAGGCTGGGTTTCTGTACAGCACTTCGAGATATTAGCTGATGTAAGAAGGGCTATATAAAATAAAATTGATTGATTGATTGAAATTGATTGCAGTCCTTCCCCGGGAGGAAGAGCATCTCCGTCTTGCCGAGGTTCAGCTTGAGGTGGGGATCCGACATCCACACTGATATGTCTGCCAGACATGCAGAGATGCGATTCGCCACCTGGTTATCAGAAGGGGGAAAGGAGAAAATTAATTGTGTGTCGTCTGCGTAGCAATGATAGGAGAGACCATGTGAGGATATGACAGAGCCAAGTGACTTGGTGTATAGAGAGAATAGGAGAGGGCCTAGAACTGAGCCCTGGGGGACACCAGTGGTGAGAGCACGTGGTGCGGAGACAGATTCTCGCCACGCCACCTGGTAGGAGAGACCTGTCAGGTAGGATGCAATCCAAGAGTGAGCAGCGCCGGAGATGCCCAACTCGGAGAGGGTGGAGAGGAGGATCTGATGGTTCACAGTTTCAAAGGCAGCAGATAGGTCTAGACGGATAATAGCAGAGGAGAGAGAGTTAGCTTTAGTAGTGCGGAGAGCCTCCGTGACACAGAGAAGAGCAGTCTCAGTTGAATGACCAGTCTTGAAATCTGACTGGTGTGGATCAAGAAGGTCATTCTGAGAGCGATAGCAGGAGAGTTGGCTAGAGATGGCACGCTCAAGAGTTTTGGAGAGAAAAGAAAGAAAGGATACTGGTCTGTAGTTGTTGACATCGGAGGGATCGAGTGTAGGTTTTTTGAGGAGGGGTGCAACTCTCGCTCTCTTGAAGACAGAAGGGACATAGCCAGCGGGTCAAGGATGAGTTGATGAGCGAGGTGAGGTAAGGGAGAAGGTCTCCGGAAATGGTCTGGAGAAGAGAGGAGGGGATAGGGTCAAGCGGGCAGGTTGTTGGGCGGCCGGCCATCACAAGTCGCAAGATTTCATCTGGAGAGAGAGGGGAGAAAGTCAAAGCATAGGGTAGGGCAGTGTGAGCAGGACCAGCGGTGTCATTGACTTAATAAATGAGGATCGGATGTCGTCAACCTTCTTTTCAAAATGTTTGATGAAGTCATCCACAGAGAGGGAGGAGGGAGGGGGAGGAGGTGGAGGATTCAGCAGGGAGGAGAAGGTGGCAAAGAGCATTAACTGGTAAATAATGATCTTGTTGTGAGTTTATTTTCCTGTAATAACGAATACAAATTCATTGTCAGCTATATGATATGGTCATTATTTGAACTGACTTAACGTTAGCTAGCTAGCTAACAAGCTAGAAACGAACCAAAACACTGTTTAGAAAGTTGCTTTTAGTTGCCTGGTTTGCTAGATTGACATGTACTAAATTCATTTTTAAACGGATGGGTATATTGGTGTTAAAATACACCAGTTATGCTATTTTGGACCACTAGGCTGCTGATGTCATGCAGCCTGTAGTTTTTGTGTTTATACAACAACGAAAAGTTTGATGTCGGACGACAATTGAATGTTCATGATGTCACTGCGACAACTGTCTACAGACATGTCGATAGACGTAGTATAAACCAGCCTTTAGTCTTAAAATCTTTGGTTGTTTAGTACACTACCACACTCACTCTGTTTAGCACATGGCCTCACGTGAATACTTAAAGAGATGGGTGGGGCCAAGGCTTAAGAGGGTGTGAATTATGCTGAATGGGTGTAGACAAAAAGCTCTCCAGTAGGTAACCAAAACATGCAAAGGCCATTTTCTCAAAAGTGAGGTTACAAGTTTATCAACTTTCAAAGCAGAATTACTTTTCCATTTTTCCTCAACTGTAGTGTATCATATACCATTTTATAGGTCTGAGTCTCTACTTTTAACCAATGTAAAAAAACACAATTTAAAATGTTGCTATATAAGAATGAATTGAGCCGGTCGGTCACATATCAGTCTTTTACAAGAGGCCAAACAGAACCACAACCGCTGTCATGGAGGACTGGGATGGAATCAAAGAGCGGTCCTATTGGGGGGACCTTGTGGTCACCTCAGTTGCAATGGTGTTGCCAGAGAGACAGTCTCAATTTGTATATGGACCTTGTTGTTTGTAATGTTATCTATCCATCAATCCACTGTCATATTGTGGTTACTGAGTGCCCGCGACCATGGGGCCCTATTATCATGCAGAATACTGGAGAGAGCGAGAGAGAGAGAGAGCGAGAGAGAGAATCCATCAAAACTTTTTTATTTTTCAGTCTCTTTCTCCTCTTCCCCTCTATTTCCCCCTCTCTCATCTCTGCCTCTGGGTGTGACTGTGAGGAGGAGAGAGAGGTAATGATTGTCAGGGGGTTCCAAGGACTTTGGGTCTAATCCAACAAAATGGCCTCCAAAATAGCTGCCAAAGCTGCGTGATTTATCCTCTGTCATTGACTCAACTGTTATCAAACACTGGCCATTCTAACATGCTTATAGACACATTATCTGGCAAAGCTAGCCACTACTCTATCAGCAAGCACCAGACCTGGGTTCAAATAGTATTTGACATCTTTCAAATATACTTGTAGCGTTTTCTATATCCTGCCTTTAGTGCCAAATGGGCAGGACTTTGTATTTTGTTACAGTTCTATTGGTTCTAGTGCACCAGGCAAGCTCAATCAAGCCCAGCTAAAGTATTTGCAATTATTTTGAGTAGTATTTCAACCCAGGTCTGCAGAGCATCAGAGGGGTCGTATAAACCAGATAACCTGCCCTTCAGTGAGCACTAGAGTGGGGGTATAAGCCAGCCAGAAAACAGGTGGCTGTGATGAGTTGTGATGGGATTATGTTTATAGAGATCAGTGGCGGTCAGTGCCGTTTATGATGAGGGAGGACAATTTTATTTTTAATGAGCATGGCCTTATTTCTATTACAGCATGTTGGATGACTGTCATTCATTTTCCATTCACCCAGTTCAATGTAACGTCGATAGGTTTAGGCCACTACATGATACTAAAATGTTCCCTATATCCCTCATGGAGGTTGCTACAACCTAGCCTATGAATGAAAGTTTACAACGTAGGTGCACACAGGTCGAGATAAACATTTGAGATGACAGACAGTGACACATGGACAGACAGTGACACATTCAATAATGCCTTGCACACTCTTGCCTGCATCTAGCTTATCTAGGGTATAATCATTAGTTCAACAGTTGCAAATGAGAGTTTCTATTGGACAAATTCAGGTATTTTTATCCCAGTTTAGTTTGCTTCCGTTTAAGACACATTTTCCAACAGAATCAGCGTAATGAATACACCCCTGATCACGCATAAACACAGTTCACTTTCATAGCAGCCACGTTGTATTCATTCTCGCCTCTATGCGATCTCCTCCTCTCACCTTTTCCCTTCGTTTGTGGACTTCAATGAACAACACAATCAGCTGTATGTGACCAGGTGAAAAAAATAATTCTAAGCCAAACCATGTCATAACCGCTACACACAGCCTACATTGTTGTCCCCATATTAGTTAAAGTAATGACCTAGTCAACATAGCTAATATAACTAATGCTTAGTAAGCAGTTACACCGGCTCGCCCCGGTGGCAATACATTTATAAAACCGAAAGCTTACCTTGACTTGGAAGAGTTCCAGTGTTGCGTTGGATAGTCATAGCCAGCTAGCTGGGCCGGGTGTTTGAGTAACTAAACTAGCCAGCTGCATTCGCTAGCTAAGTAAGTGAAATTGAAAGTGAAAAAAAAGTAAAAAAAGTGTATTGCTCCTCCTTAATTTTTGAAGAAATTAATTTGTTCAAAACTGTTCAACTATTGTCTTTCTCTCTCTTTGAGTCAACTACTCACCACATTTTATGCACTGCAATGCTAGCTAGCTGTAGCTTATGCTTTCAGTACTAGATGAATTCTCTGATCCTTTGATTGGGTGGACAAGATGTCAGTTCATGCTGCAAGAGCTCTGATAGGTTGGAGCTCCGGAAGTTGTCATAATTACTGTGTAAGTCTATGGAAGGGGGTGAGAACCATTGAAGTCAATGTACCAAGAGGAGGACGGAAGCTAGCTGTCCTCCGGCTACACAGTTGTGCTACCCTACAGAGTGCTGTTGAGGCTACTGTAGACCTTCATTGCAAAACGGTGTGTTTTAATAAATTATTTGGTGACATGTGAATAGATTTAGTATATTTATATCTAAAAATGATAACTTTTTCAATGTTGTAGAATTTTGATTTTTATGAAGTTCACTGAGGAGGACGATCCTCCCTTTCCTCCTCTGAGGAGCCTCCACTGATAGAAATCAAGGTCATTCATTAGACCGTGGCTGCTTCCCAAATGGCAACCTATTCCCTATATAGTGCATTATTTTTGACCACGGCCCATAGGGTGTAATTTCTGATGCAGCTGATCTCTGTAAATACGTATATTATGGATTTAATAGCTGAGAGGCTTTATTCCTCTAGAATCAACTGGATGTAGAGGCTTAGAAAGAGGTAGGAAGTGGAAAGTATTGCCCTTAGGAAGTACATGTGTTTATAAAGGGGGAGGTTATGTAATATCTCCTTAGTCCTTACAACTTTGATTTACACATTAGTGGATAAGGAGGGTGAATGCAGCTCTGCAGATCAGGGACGGTTTTGAGTAAGTATGGTCAAACTGAGTTGGTCAAATTGAGTTGGAGGGAACGTCCTTTGGGTAATAAGACCTTAAAACATTTTCTAAATGTTTAGATGCTCCCTTGCTTCTCATTTCACTCTCCCTTACACCAACAGGCTCACACACACCAACACTTCTACAGTACACACAAACAACCCACACACTGATGCTCACACCTACACTTACAACCCACAAAGACTTACTAAAGCTCATGGACCATATTGATGTAATAAATATTTCAGAAGTTATTCCACCACATCCACTGTGTGAAAGGTGAGCTGTGTGTTGAGCACGATGCACACGCACACACACCTATTCAGATAAGAAGATAGGAAAATATACACACACATACGCTCAGACATAAAAATATACAAGGGAACATTGTATGAATGCACCCCACCTTCCACAAACATCCAAAGATCACCCATCTCCTTGGGTATTATATGCGCCAAATCCCTCAAACTACCTTTCCCTCTGCCCCCTCCCTCTGCCCCCTCCCTCTGCCCCCTCCCTCTGCTCTCTCCCCTCTGCCTCTGCCCCCTCTGCCTCTATCCATAATGAGGCGTTCATCTGTTTTTATTAGTTTTTCTCTGGAATAAACATTCTTCTCTTCTTCACACTCTACATTCATGAAGCATGCATTGTTTGTGGCCAGGCAAGAGGAAATTGATTGTTTTGTGTCAGTGTGGTTTTCCATCTACATAGAATGCATGTGTCAGTGAACGTATTTCTGTGGGGATTACACAATATTAGATCACATTCGGTTTGTTTTATGTTTCATTTCAGAGGAGATATTACCTCCTCACAGCAATGTGGTGTGCATGTTGGAAACATCGGATTGCGAGAAATGGGGATGGAGAGAAAAGGGGGAGGGAGGGAGAAAATAGGTGAGTAATGATGAAGAGCATGGGAAGCATTCGGAAGAAGAGGACAGTGCCTCTTAATACTATTCTGTGAGATGGAGCAACAGTGGTAGAGGGAGGAGAGGAGAAGAGGAGGGAGAGAGGTGGGCCAAACAAATGGCACCTCCTAGAGTATTCCCTTGAGGTGCTTTCAGTTTGCTTGAACATTTGCTACGTTGCGGAACGGTTTGAACTGAACGACACATTTCCCCAAAACGTTCTTGTACATTCTCAAACAGACTTTGAGGTATGTTTTCTCCCGTTTGGTGGGTGTTGCGAGGTGTGGCTTGCAGCAATGAGTGACATAATTAAAATATTCAACTAGTTGTCTTTTCAAATAAAACATATCTGAATACTTACTTCGAATGTATGAAAGTAATTGAGATATTTTAAATAGTATTTGAACTCAGGTCTGAGTGGAACCAATACTTTTTCTCTAGCCAACATCAGCCAGACAGCAAATTTAAAACCTGGCCACACCTGCATCCACTAAATGTTTTATTCACTGCAGCCTGTGTTGTAAATTATCTTTCCTGGCATAGAACCAGGAGCAAATGCACTGCCTTTCAAGCCCCAGGGTCCCCAACATTATCTATTGTGATTCTCAGTGAGTACTGTGCCTCAAATGAGGTATTAAACCAGGTCATCCCTGCCCTGCCTGTCCGCCCTGTTCATCTGTCAGTCATGTTTTTCAGTCAGTCTCTGTGCTGCATTAAACCAGTGTCCCTCAACCCCTCAGTATACTGACACAAGCTGGGACCTGCTGTTATGACAGACAGACAGACAGACAGACAGACAGACAGACAGACAGACAGACAGACAGACAGACAGACAGACAGACAGACAGAGAGAGAAGAGACAGACAGACAGACAGACAGACAGAGAAGAGACAGACAGAAAGTGTAGAGAGAGTGATAGAGAGACAGAGGGAGGGTGGGAGGTCTAAAAACATTATCATCTCCTCCTCCTCTCCTCCTCCTGCTCCCTTGTTCCTCTGTGGATGAGTCATTATCCTATCTCTCTCTAGAGCTAACCTTACAAGATGTATCATGATACTGCCACAGAGTTCAGAAGGAAAATCAAAACAGAGAAAGGCAGGGTGTAATACTGTAAACTGAGGTAGTGGTTGTTTTTAATGGTATTTGAAACAAATCAATTATGAGTCTTGTTTTCTTTTCAGATCTATAGCAGAGAGGAGTGAGTGTACAGGGAGCAACCGAGCCAGGTTTGAAATTGAAACTGTAATTTGAATTTAAATCTGGTATTATCTTCCCCGGCACTAAATGATTCATTTAGATAATCCTTCACTCTGTGATGAATACAAGGGTTTTGCAGTGTCTACTAACGAGAAGGGTGTAATGGATATTTGCCGGATTGGTGTGGATGAAAGACAGCGAGCGAGAAATGAGAGGAGGTGAGAGAGAGAGAATGAGGAAGGAGAGAGCGAGAGTGATTGCACTCTTTTGGGTAATGAGGGATGTATTTTGAGGTTCCAAATCCCAATCCTCTCCACCCACCACCTCCTTAGCTTCACCCCTCCTCTCCCTTCTCACGCTACTAAGAATACAGACTCTTCCAGCAAGCACATATACACTACATTACCAAAAGTATGTGGACACCTGCTCGTCGAACATACCATTCCAAAATCATGGGCATTAATATGGAGTTGGTGCTTTGCTGATATAACAGCCTCTACACTTCTGGGAAGGCTTTCCACTTGATGTTGGAACATTGCTGCAGGTACTAGCTTCCATTCAGCCGCAAGAGCATTAGTGAAGTCGGAACACTGATGTTGGGCGATTAGGCCTGGCTCGCAGTCGGCATTCCAATTCATCCTAAAGGTGTTTGTTGGGGTTGAGGTCAGGGCTCTGTGCAGGCCAGTCAAGTTCTTCCACACCGATCGACAAACCATTTTTGTATGGACCTCGCTTTGTGCACGGGTGCATTGTCATGCTGAAACAGGAAAGGGCCTTCCCCAAACTGTTGCCACAAAGTTGGAAGCACAGAAACATCTACAATGTCATTGTATGCTGTAGCATTAAGATTTCCCTTCACTGGAACTTTACAGTTGGCACTAGCATTGGGGGCAGGTAGCATTCTCCTGGCATCCGCCAAACCCAGATATGTCCGTCAGACTGCCAGATGGTGAAGCGTAATTCTTCGCTCCAGAGTCCAATGTCGGCGAGCTTTACACCACTCCAGCCAACGCTTGGCATTGCGCATGGTGATCTTAAGTGAAAATAAGTGGCTCCTCAATTTAAGTGATTTTTTAAAATTAGTTATAGTTAGCATTCTGCTTTAGTGGTTTCAATTCCTCCCTCGACCTATTATTAATGATTCAATGAAAGCATACAAATTGGGTTTATGTCATCATACTTGCAAATGTATAACGTCATGACGCCAGATCAACGCTCTGTGGCAGCAGAAATCATTTTTCCATCTTTTCTTTTGCTCGCTCCGGACCACATTCCGAAGTCAATGACCAGTAAATTGAGACACACAATCAGATTTTCGCACAAATAATATGTTTTCATGTAAGCAGTATGCTAGATGTCGGTATGTTCGATCATTTAAAGCTGCTTTGTGAGTATTGTAAAACAGCCTATCCCTAACCATAATTCTGATTGGGTGTTAATTGGACTAGATTGGCTTCTGGCTCCCTGTGGGAAATAGTATAGTCTCTTCTGTCTTCTCTATTGTTTTTCCAGTGTTGCGATGAATGTGGAAATGCAAAGATTGTGGGAGGTCGTTTGCAAGAAGATCTGAACTTCTCAAACATTATAAACTTGATCATAGGTGTTATGGAAATGTTCATTAATACCCATGCACTTAGTCAAATTTCCCATGCACATTCAAGGCTTGGAATGCTTTACAGAGTCATCAGTCAAGAAAAAACCCTGCCCAGCGATACTCAGTAACCAAAGTCTTATCTACGTTCACGTGCCTTATCTGTGGTCATAATCAACTTTCTACAGAAAGGGAATATTTTCAACACATTGGCCAACACCTGATAAATCATGAGACTGTCACTTGTATGTTTCAGGATTGTTCACACAAAACCAACATTTATGAGAATTTCAAAACTCATAAATATAGAAAACACGCCAATGCAGTGAATTACTTTAAACCTGGCATTATAGAAACAAAGACCCTTACTTATTCTGACAAATAATATTTTGACAGGGTTCCTGCTGACACTTTGGATGGGGAGGATATATCATGTAATGAAGTGAATTATGATACTGGATTTGACAGTGAAGGCTCTGAGGACTTATCAAAAGATATGAAGCTTAAAATTGCCTCGGTCCTTAAGTTAGAAAATATTTTTCTTGTATCTAGTGCAGCTGTTGATGAGCTCCTGCAGGAGTTTCAGTATTTGATCAGTTCCGTATCTCTGCCTATTACACAAGACTGTAACCCAAATATTGCAGGATCACAGTTGCCAAGTTGACAAATCAGTTGTTCAAGAGCCAATGCATTCAAGTAGCAATAGGAGACAGAGGTCCACTCTCTATTACTTGGAAACGAAAGGGGTACTATAAGAGCCACTTTAGTGTAGAACCAGTAGAATATGTACTTGATTCAAAAAACAAGAAGTCCTTCCAATATATTCCAATTTTGCAACAAATTCTTAATTGTCGGACTATTCTAGATCAGGCTGGCAATTTCTATGCCAAAGACAAACAGACACAGAGTAATGTGCATGTATACAAATCCCTCTGTGATTATGTTTTCTTCAAAGAAAATGAATTGCTGTCAGAGCAGGACAGTATCTCGTTGATGATTTTTACATTTGTAATCCCCTCGCTACGTTAAGAAAGAAATACAACATTTGTGGATTGGATTTTGGGCAATTTTCCACCACGTTGTCAGTCCGCTTTGTCGGCCATGTATTTGGCTGCTTTAAATCAAAAGCGATGATGTGAAGTGCTATGGTTATGAGAAATTATTAGAACCTCTGATAAGTGATCTTGTTATTTTAGAACAGCATGGCATTTTTCTCTCAAAGTTGGGCAGAAGGGTGGCGCAGTGATCCTGGTTCGAATCCAGGCTCTGTCGTAGCTGGCCGTGACCGGGAGACCCATGGGGCGGCGCACAATTGGCCCAGCGTCGTCCAGGGTAGGGGAGGGAATGGCCAGCAGGGATGTAGCTCAGTTGGTAGAGCATGGCGTTTGCAACGCCAGGGTTGTGGGTTCGATTCCCACGGGGGGCCAGTATGAAAAAATATAAATAACTAAAAATATGTATGCACTCACTAACTGTAAGTCGCTCTGGATAAGAGCGTCTGCTAAATGACTAAAATGTAAAAGGCACAGTTCAGTGTGTTGTCGCTGACAACCTTGGTGCGCATGGTATTGCAGGTTTTGTTGAGAATTTCACAAGGACATACACATGTAGATTCTGCACTGCAGAGAAGTTAGAATTTCAGACCAAATAAGTTAGAACTGGAGCTTTCTGTCAAAGAACTAAGGAGATTCATGCAGGCCATCTGAGGCAGCTTAAGGAAAATGTACTGAACAGCTATCATGGTGTGAAAAAAAGTTGTTTTGTCAAAGCACCTCTCCTATTTCGATGTGACCACTGGTTTCCCCCCTGATATTGTTCACGATCTCTTTGAAGGAATCATCCCTCATGAGCTTGCACTGTGCCTTAGTGTATGCTTCACAAAAAAGTACTTAACGTTAGCAACTTTGAACAAGTCGATACAAACTTTTCCTTTTAAGTGGACTGACAAAACTAATCTGCCTCATTCTGTGACACTTACTTTTGGATCAAGAAAAACTGTTGGAGGAAATGCCTATGAGAACTGGAGTCTGCTAAGATTTTTCCCTTTCTTGATTGGACAGAGAGTTCCCTTTGAGGAACCAGCATGGCAGTTCTTAACAGACTTGAAGTGGACCTTGTTACACCTATTCATACTGAGGAATCCATTGCATATTTTCACTAAGATCTCAGAGCACTACTAGATGCACTATGGACAATGCGATTTGAAGTCAAACACAGCTTCTTTAAGAGAGTTATGCGACACAACTGCTGCTTCAAAAATGTTCTCCTTTCAGTTTTAGATGGCACACTATTTGCACATGTTTAGACTTCACAAACCACCTCTGCAAGTAACAATTGTGTCAAAACTTCCCATTTATGTTTTAAAAGAGGAAATCTCACTTGCTCCGAGGCGGAACTACTCAAATGTAGATACAGTTGAAGTCGGAAGTTTACATACACCTTAGCCAAATACATTTAAACTCAGTTTTTCACAATTCCTGACATTTAATCCTAGTAAAAATTCCCTGTTTTAAGTCAGTTAGGATCACCACTTTATTTTAAGAATGTGAAATGTCAGAATAATAGTAGAGAGAATGATTTATTTCAGCTTTTATTTCTTTCATCACATTCCCAGTGGGTCAGAAGTTTACATACACTCAATTAGTATTTGGTAGCATTGCCTTTAAATTGTCTAACTTTGGTCAAACGTTTCGGGTAGCCTTCCACAAGCTTCCCACAATAAGTTGGGTGAATTTTGGCCCATTCCTCCTGACAGAGCTGGTGTAACTGAAACAGGTTTTTAGGCCTCCTTGCTGTTTTGCAAACTACAAAGCACAGAGTACCAAAAACCATGTTTATCTCTTCTTATGGGCCTTATTTTGGTTTTTAGAATTGTAGGATTTTCAGCTCCTCACAGTGCTTGTAAGGTCACTCCGACAAACAAAAATGAACCATTATGGACCCCAACTGTTGAATATTCAATATAAATGTAATGTTTTGTAGCTATACATGTTTAAAGTTGGAGATCAGATAACCCAGGCTGGCTTTGCAGGGAATTACTACGGGGCACACGTCACCAAACAGGGAAGTGACTAATGGACTATTCCACTAACAAAGACAACAGGGGATATAATTGTCCACAGTCTCCATTCATGAGATATACCAACTCCCCTCGTATTATACCAATTCTCGCTAAGCAGTTGGAGCAAGATCTTGATTGGAATGGTCCATTTTTCCCATTTTAAATAATGGTTGATACGATCTCCCATGTTCCCTTCCCACTAAAACTGAGTCTCCCCCCGGTGCCATTAGAGAACTCGGGTGGAAGCGCCCTGACTCCACCCATTCACGTGTCTCTGGTACTCCTTTCTTGTAAAATATTGTTGAACATGTCATAGAACAGATTGTTGAATGTTACCACTGATCTCTACTCACTGTGTTTAAGGTAGCTCCTACAAACGACAGTTTTATTGAAGTTACAATATGACTATCTGGAAATGTTTTGGTGATTCCAGGTTTTGTTCATTCAGGTTGTCATTAAGGAAAATGCAATACCCAACTAGTGTGGACAAATTGTTTTGTGTACATTGAAGGAGTTGTCTTTCTTGAGCTTGCACAATAGTTCAACACAGTGTTTTTGATCGCTTGATGAATCAGTTATATCTTCCAAAGTGCAAAATCTGTTTTGAAACTACAAAACCCACAGTAACAAACACTATTGCTCCTCTGTGCTGATTGGTCAAAATATTTTTATTTTAGGACTTAAGGTGATTTTGTTTAAATGAGTTATAGCTTTTCCCTCTGTAAAACACATATCTCTCTCTCACTTTAACCTCCCTCTACCCCCGTATGTCCCTGACCTCTCACTCTCCTATCTCATCCTCCTCTCTGCCCACACCCTCCTCTCGCCTTATTCTCTCGTACCCTCCTCTACCACCATCTCATCCTCGACTGGGCCAATTCCAAATTGTCCCCTAAACCTACGCCCTATGCAGTTGTGAAGATCTGAGAGGATTTGTTTGGTATTTAAGCAATATGGTATAACTTCGACCTAATGAGGCAAGGTGGAGCTATTACCAGATTGATTACACCTGTCAAATCATTTAAGATCTGCACAAGTACAGAAGGCATAGGTGATGATTTGACTGGGCCTCTGCCTGTCCAAACTCTTTCCTCATCCTCTCATCTCTCCCGCTTTGTCTCCACTCTTGTAACCCACTACACTGAAGAGTTTTGTGTTGAGGTTTTGTTGTACATGCAGATTGTGTTTGTCACGCCCTGACCTTTAATGCCTGTTGTTTCTTGTTGGTTTGGTCAGGGTGTGAATTTCTATGTGTACATTCTATGTTATTGTAGATCTATGTTGGCCGGGTGTGGTTCCCAATCAGAGGCAGCTGTCGATCGTTGTCTCTGATTGGGGATCATACTTAGGTAGCCTTGTTGACTCTTGTTTGGCGGTAGCTATTGTGAGCGTCATGTTGCGTTTGTTGTTTTGTCGTATGTTAACTTAATGAATAAACATGTATGCATTCCACGCTGCACCTTGGTCCAATCCTGTACTCAATGAGCGTGACAGTGTTGTTGTACATGCAAGTTGTTGTTCTACATTCATGTTGTATTGTTGTACATGCAAGTTGCGTCCAATAAAATGTTTCATTGTGAAAGACATTTTAAGTTTTGATTCATACTTTGATGTTTTTGAACCAACCTAATATTTTGATTTGCAGGAACTTCATTCAATTAGATGTTACCAGTTGAAGTACCTCAGTTAAGTTAATCCAATCCAATAATTAGCTTTTCTTGAAGCCTAATTATGGAGGTTGTATTTGCATAGTATTTTAGATTTTCAGTAAAGCAAATAAACAAGTTTTGAAAAATATGAAAATGTAGGTTTTACTGAGGCAAATTATTCATTTGATTGTAATCAAATAATACAAGTGTCATTGACCTAATAATTACATTTAATCAAAACTATTTATTTGACCTGAAAAAACTCAACTCATTTGCAGTAATTCAATTAAGTGGAACGAACAAATCACTTTTTACAGTGCATTTCATGAAGCTCCCGACGAACAGTTCTTGTGCTGACATTGCTTCCAGAGGCAGTTTGGAACTCGGTAGTGAGTGTTGCAACCGAGGACAGCCAATTTTTTTACGCGTTACGTGCTTCAGCGGTCCCGTTCTGTAAGCTTGTGTGGCCTACCACTTTGTGGCTGAACAATTGTTGCTCATAGATGTTTATTTTTTCAGTCATTTAGCAGATGCTCTTATCCAGAGCAAATTACAGGAGAAATTAGGGTTAAGTGCCTTTCTCAAGGGCACATTGACAGATTTTTCACCTAGTCGGCTCAGGGATTAGAACCAGCGACCTTTCGGTTACTGGCACAACGCTCTTAACCACTAAGCTACCTGCCGCCCCTGCCACTTCTCAATAACAGCACTTACAGTTGACCGGGGCAGGTCTAGCAGGGCAGAAATTTGACAAACTGACTAGTTAGAAAGGTGGCATCCTATGGCGGTGCTACGCTGAAAGTCGCTGAGCTCTTCAGTAAGGCCATTCTACTGCCAATGTTTGTCTATGGAGATTGCATGGCTGTGTGCTCGATTTTATACACCTGTCAGCAACGGGTGTGGCTGAATTAGCCGAATCCACTCATTTGAAGGGTTGTCCACATACTTTTGTATATATCGTTTATATTTGTATATATAGTTTATATTTGTGTGTTTGTGTGTGCGTGTGTAGAGTTCCTCTCCTATGTTAATAGTGGTACAATGTTGTTTCTGATTGGGTTTATAATGTGAAGACTGCAAGTCTGTTGTATTCTCAGCAGTGTTCTAGTTTAGAAGCACATGCTCCTGTTCATTGGTTCTTAGCCCCCGTCATATCGGAAACATTCAACAAGCTATAGCGATTTCCTGTCTGCTGTGCTGGAAACTATCGATGGAGCGGAGGCCTCTGCTCTGTTCTGAGCTGAATTGGACTAAACATTCTGCTTCCTCTTAAGATAAGCCCAGCTGCAGGGTCTAGTCTTTTCAACAGCCAATAGAGCAGGAGATGAAATAGGCCTCGGATTGGACACAAGGTATTGGACATAGAACATTTATGGAGGGAGGTTCTAAAAATAACCTTTCTCAATCTGAAAGGTATTTGTAGATCCTTTTGAAGAACCATACATAGTTTTGTATTCTGGTCAGCCATATTATATTGTTAAAATTCCATAGGTGTTGTGTTAATTGACTACCTCTGGAACAGCTGGGGGTCCCTGAGGAGAGAATTGAGAACCACTGACTGATTTAGGCGACATTCTCCATTGACACAAGACCAAATGCGAGTCTTTCACAAGACACCTTCACGAACCATAGTCATGTACAGTATACGTTATGTTTAAACATAGAACCATCACCCTTCCCAAAGAACCCTTGAGGAACCCAAATGTTTTTGTGTGCATCACACAGACAGCTGCTTCCTTCCTTCTCCCTCTCTTTCTCTCTTCCTCTCTCTCCCCACCCCCCCTCTCTTCCTCTCCCCTTCTCTCTATTCCTCCCCCTCTCTCCCTCTCAGTAGTTACTGCAGCAGTGACCTGTTCATTAATTAGCAGAGAGCCTCGTCCCTGAGCCGTCGTGTTCCTCCTCCTCACTACATTGGGGTCACTGACAGGGCCGGCACTTAGCAGACACACACACACACTTTTCCCACTCTCTACAGTGGGGTCTGTGACAGTGGGGAAAGGGGGAGAGGGGAGGGGGACAGGGGGGGCCTTAAATCCCCTATTAATACAAGTAGGAAGTGACAACATAACAGAGAAGGAGAACAGAATAGGGCCCAGTTTCCCGATAGCGATGGAACTTGGGTTTATGAGTGTTTTAACGATGCATCTTTCCTACAAAAGCTGAAGATATAACATGAGTTTCCAAAAACACCATGTAGGAGCATGTGCCTATACTGATAGGATTGAAAGAAAGAGAGCGCTGCTCTCAGACAGCTTTCTCCATTCAAATATTTCCTTAACATTATAATTATTTCACAATACTGATGACGGTTCAGCTCCTAGAGAGATATTACCACTTGCGGCTGCAAATATTGAGGTGGCTTATTCTATGTTTAACCAATAAAAATGCACAAAATCACTGATTTGGCACATTATTGTGCAAATGTTAGGCTACACATCATGAAATATGTTGAGACAAATTACAGAGAGTAGCCTACAAGTAGCAAAATAGAACTCAATTGATTGAACATGAAATGTATTTCAATATGATTACGGTTAACTTACTGTTTGTATTTTAATGCAGTCACCTCGCAGCATCTTTTTATACATTGCTTGCTTGTATCAATTGCAAAGACATTGGCAACTTCGTATTTGTAGTCAACTTCGTTCTGAAGTTATCGTGGTCACAGAGAGATGAATAAATGTGATTCTATGTTAAGCAGAGATCTTCTGTGTATAAAGTGACGCGGGAGGGCAGAAAAGCATCTAACGACGTACTTAGCTCTTCTACGAGTGGTCTGGGGCAGGCGTTAGATTATGAGCATTTTCAAGTGCAACGTTAATAACGATGGTTTTGGGAAACAGCTTGAAGATTTAACGATGCTCCGAAGAAGGTTCTAATGATGAACTTAGCTGTAAGATGCCTTTGGGAAACCAGGCCCAGAACAGGGAGTTTAACTGGAATGAAAATGGAATAGATTTCTGTTCATTTGCAGGACAGGAGGAAAGATTAGAGAGTTGGTGTCTGTGAGTGGTGCATGAGGTTAACGTCAAACATGAAGACAAAGGGATATAATATGTTTATACGTGTGTTTGTCAGACAGACTGACTGACAGACAGAGAGAGTGAGAGAGAATGAGGAAGATAACAAGAGTGAGATAAAGACTGAGAATGGGAATGACAATGAGAGAACAAAGAGATAGAAGAGTCGCATTTTGATTGATGAAGTCTGAATGGTTGTGTATGCTAGGCGTCAACACCAGTATCAGCTCATTCATCCCACAGCGAGAGAGGTAGAGAGAGAGAATCAAACTATCGAACTCATACCAAAGAAGAAGAGCAATAATCGGTTTCATCCAATGAGACGTCTGGGATTAATGACGGTAAAAATAAAGGTGTTTTTCTCCCTTTTCCTATTTATTTCACTACCTTTTCTCTCACCCTCTGCCAGCATCTGAATGCTGGCTGCCAAACCAGTCTGGGCTGGCCAACGTGGGCCGTGGGCACCTGGCACCTTGCCCTAGAGAATTCTGGGACAGGATATGGGTCTCCCCTGGTGGTTTCTGAGAGCTGTGCTGTACAGATCACTGGAACAAGGAGGTCTCACTGTGGCCTCGCAGAGACAGGGTCAAAGGTCAGGATACTGTTGGTCAGAAATAGAAGGTACAGATATTCTCACTCTCTTTCTCTGTCATAAGCGTCAGTGAAATGCGGTGGGCGAAGTCAAACGCAGGACACAGAGCTACTGGAGACGTACTTTACTAGAAAGTAAACTGAGTACATACAACCTCCACACAGGGAGGAAAATAACCCGCACACTAACGACTGCCAATGACGAAAATACAATCACACACAACACACAATGAAAGACAGAGGGTTAAATAGGGAAGACAATACAACATAATGGGAAACAGGTGTAGACAATCAAGACCCAACAAGTCACACACAGAAACATAGATCGGTAGCAGCTAGTACTCCGGGGACGACGAACGCCGAAGCCTGCCCGAGCAACAAGGAGGGGCAGCCTCGGCTGAATCCATGACAGTACCCCCCCTTGACGCGCGGCTCCAGCCGTGCGCCGACCCCGGCCTCGGGGACGGCCAGGAGGACGCGGAGCAGGGCGAGTCGGATGATTCTGATAGAAATCCCTCAACATGGAGGGATCTAGGATGTCCCTCCTAGGGACCCAGCACCGTTCCTCCGGACCGTACCCCTCCCACTCCACGAGATACTGCAGGCCCCCAATCCGACGCTTCGAATCCAAGATGGAACGGACTGAGTACGCCGGAGCACCCTCGATGTCCAGTGGGGGCGGAGGAACCTCTCGTACCTCAGACTCCTGGAGTGGACCAGCTACTACCGGCCTGAGGAGAGACACATGGAACGAGGGGTTAATACGGTAATTAATAGGAAGTTGTAACCTATAACAAACCTTGTTCAATCTCCTCAGGACTTTAAATGGCCCACCGCCGACCCAGCTTCCGGCAGGGCAGGCGAAGGGGCAGGTTTCGGGTCGAGAGCCAGACCCGATCTCCCGGTGCATACACCGGAGCCTCACTGCGGTGGCGCCTGATAGCCCGCTGCAGGTGGACATGCGCAGCGTTCCAGGTCTCTTCCGAGCGCCGAAACCACTCGTCCACCGCAGGAGCTTCGATCTGGCTCTGATGCCAAGGTGCCAGGACCGGCTGATAACCTAACACACACTGAAAAGGCTTAAGGTTAGTTGAGGAGTGGCGAAGTGAGTTTTAGGCTATCTCTGCCCAGGGGATATATCCCGACCACTCCCCCTGCTGGTCCTGGCAATAGGACCTCAGAAACCTACCCACATCCTTATTCGCCCTCCAGACTCTAGAGGTGAACTGGGGACCCCGATCAGACACTATATCCTCAGGTACCCCGTAGTGCCGGAAGACATGTGTAAACAGGGCGTCAGCAGTTTGTAGGGCTGTAGGGAGACCTGGCATAGGAATGAGACGGCAGGCCTTCGAAAACCGATCCACAACGACCAAGATCGTAGTGTTCCCCTGTGAGGGGGGAAGGTCCGTGACAAAGTCCACCAATAGATGAGACCACGGCCGCTGTGGAATGGGTAGGGGTTGTAATTTCCCTCTGGGCAGGTGTCTAGGCGCCTTACACTGGGCGCACACCGAGCAGGAGGAAATGTAAACCCTCACGTCCTTAGCTAAAGTGGGCCACCAGTACTTCCCACTAAGGCAGTGCACTGTCTGACCGATACCAGGATGACCAGAGGAGGGTGACGTGTGAGCCCAATATATCAATCGATCACGCACCTCGAGCGGCACGTACATCCGACCCTCTGGACACTGGGGGGGAGTAGGATCGGTACGTAACGCCCGCTCGATGTCCGCATCAACCTCCCACACCACCGGTGCCACCAGACAAGACTCCGGAAGTATGGGAGTGGGCTCAATGGACCTCTCCTCTGTGTCATATAGTCGGGACAAAGCATCTGCCTTAGCGTTCTGGGAACCTGGTCTGTAGGTGAGCGTAAACACAAATCGAGTGAAAAACATAGCCCACCTTGCCTGACGAGGGTTCAACCTCCTCGCCGCCCGGATGTACTCCAGGTTACGATGGTCAGTCAAAATGAGAAAAGGGTGTTTAGCCCCCTCAAGCCAATGCCTCCACACCTTCAGGGCTTGAACCACAGCTAACAGCTCCCGGTCCCCCACGTCATAATTGCGCTCCGCCAGACTGAGCTTCTTAGAGAAGAAAGCACAGGGGCGGAGTTTTGGAGGCGTGCCCGAGCGCTGAGACAATACAGCACCGATCCCAGCCTCGGACGCATCCACCTCAACTTGGAATGCCAAAGAGGGATCTGGATGTGCCAGCACCGGAGCCGAGGTAAACAGGTCCTTCAGATGCCTAAAAGCCCTGTCCGCCTCAGCCGACCACTGCAGACGCACCGGCCCCCCCTTTAGCAGGGAGGAAATGGGAGCTGCTACCTGCCCAAAGCCCCGGATAAACCTCCGGTAGTAATTGTCAAAACCCAAGAACCGCTGCACCTCCTTCACCGTGGTGGGAGTCTGCCAATTGCGCACGGCCGAAACGCGGTCAATCTCCTTCTCCACACCTGACGCGGACAAACGGTGTCCCAGGAAGGAGATGGACTCTTGGAAGAACATACATTTCTCAGCCTTCACATACAGGCCATGCTCCAACTGTCTACCAAGCACCCGACGAACCAGGGACACATGCTCGGCTCGTGTAGCGGAGTATATTAGAATGTCATCGTAATACACCACTACACCCTGTCCATGCAGGTCCCGGAAAATCTCATCCACAAACGATTGGAAGACTGAAGGAGTATTCATCAAACCATATGGCATGACGAGGTACTCATAGTGGCCCGAGGTGGTACTAAATGCTGTCTTCCACTCATCTCCCTCCCTAATACGCACCAGGTTGTATGCGCTCCTGAGATCCAATTTTGTGAAGAAGCGCGCCCTGTGTAATGACTCCGTCATACTAGCAATCAGAGGGAGTGGATAGCTGTATTTGATTGTGATCTGATTGAGAACACGGTAGTCAATGAACGGGCGTAAACCACCATCCTTCTTCTTCACAAAAAAGAAACTCGATGACGCAGGGGAAGTGGACGGCCGTATGTATCCCTGTCCCAGAGATTCGGTGACATACAGTGGGGGAAAAAAGTATTTAGTCAGCCACCAATTGTGCAAGTCCTCCCACTTAAAAAGTTGAGAGAGGCCTGTAATTTTCATCATAGGTACACGTCAACTATGACAGACAAAATGAGGGAAAAAAATCCAGAAAATCACATTGTAGGATTTTTAATGAATTTATTTGCAAATTATGGTGGAAAATAAGTATTTGGTCAATAACAAAAGTTTCTCAATACTTTGTTATATACCCTTTGTTGAAAATGAGACAGGTCAAATGTTTTCTGTAAGTCTTCACAAGGTTTTCACACACTGTTGCTGGCATTTTGGCCCATTCCTCCATGCAGATCTCCTCTAGAGTAGTGATGTTTTGGGGCTGTCGCTGGGCAACATGGACTTTCAACTCCCTCCAAAGATTTTCTATGGGGTTGAGATCTGGAGACTGGCTAGCCCACTCCAGGACCTTGAAATGCTTCTTACGAAGCCACTCCTTCGTTGCCCGGGCGGTGTGTTTGGGATCATTGTCATGCTGAAAGACCCAGCCACGTTTCATCTTCAATGCCCTTGCTGATGGAAGGAGGTTTTCACTCAAAATCTCACGATACATGGCCCCATTCATTCTTTCCTTTACACGGATCAGTCGTCCTGGTCCCTTTGCAGAAAAACAGCCCCAAAGCATGATGTTTCCACCCCCATGCTTCACAGTAGGTATGGTGTTCTTTGGATGCAACTCAGCATTCTTTGTCCTCCAAACACGACGAGTTGAGTTTTTACCAAAAAGTTCTATTTTGGTTTCATCTGACCATATGACATTCTCCCAATCCTCTTCTGGATCATCCAAATGCACTCTAGCAAACTTCAGACGGGCCTGGACATGTACTGGCTTAAGCAGGGGGACACGTCTTACACTGCAGGATTTGAGTCCCTGGCGGCGTAGTGTGTTACTGATGGTAGGCTTTGTTACTTTGGTCCCAGCTCTCTGCAGGTCATTCACTAGGTCCCCCCGTGTGGTTCTGGGATTTTTGCTCACCGTTCTTGTGATCATTTTGACCCCACGGGGTGAGATCTTGCGTGGAGCCCTAGATCGAGGGAGATTATTAGTGGTCTTGTATGTCTTCCATTTCCTAATAATTGCTCCCACAGTTGATTTCTTCAAACCAATCTGCTTACCTATTGCAGATTCAGTATTCCCAGCCTGGTGCAGGTCTACAATTTTGTTTCTGGTGTCCTTTGACAGCTCTTTGGTCTTGGCCATAGTGGAGTTTGGAGTGTGACTGTTTGAGGTTGTGTATAGGTGTCTTTTATACTGATAACAAGTTCAAAGAGATGCCATTAATACAGATAACGAGTAGAGGACAGAGGAGCCTCTTAAAGAAGAAGTTACAGGTCTGTGAGAGCCAGAAATCTTGCATGTTTGTAGGTGACCAAATACTTATTTTCCACCATAATTTGCAAATAAATTCATAAAAAATCCTACAATGTGATTTTCTGGATTTCTTTTCCTCAATTTGTCTGTCATATTTGACGTGTACCTATGATGAAAATTACAGGCCTCTCTCATCTTTTTAAGCGGGAGAACTTGCACAATTGGTGGCTGACTAAATACTTTTTTTCCCCACTGTATGTCTCCATAGCCGCCATCTCCTCCTGAGACAGAGGATACACATGACTTCGGGGAACCGCAGTGCCTACTTGGAGGTTTATCGCACAATCCCCCTGTCGATGGGGTGGTAATTGAGTCGCCTTCTTTTTACAGAAGGCGAGAGCCAAATCGGCATATTCAGGTGGAATGTGCATGGTGGGAACTTGGTTCAGACTTTCCACCGTTGTTGCCCCTATGGAAACACCTACACACCTCCCCAAGCACTGATCAGACCATCTCTTGAGAGCCCTCTGTTGCCATGAAATATTGGGGTCATGAGAAGTTAACCAGGGAAGCCCCAACCCCACCGGAAACGCAGGAGAATCAATCAGATACAAGCTAACTATCTCCTCATGGCACTCCTGTGTCTTCATCCTGAGAGGCGCTGTGACTTCCCTAATCAACCCTGACCCCAAAGGGCGGCTATCTAGGGCATGGATAGGGAAGGGCACATCAACTGGAACAATAGGAATCCCTAACTTATAGGTAAACTGACGATCGATAAAGTTCCCAGCTGCGCCTGAATCTACTAGCGCCTTATGCTGGGAATGAGGAGAAACCTTGGGAAACACAACATTAATACACATATGCGCAACAGGAAGCTCTGGGTGAGTTGGGTGCCTACTCACCTGGAATGGCTCATCAGTGCGCTGCCTACTGCCTCGACTCCTAGGAGACCCTCCCCAGCACCGACCAGCAGTGTGTCCTCTGCGGCCACAGTTGGTGCAGGGGACGGCCCCTCTCCTGGTCTCCCTCATATCAGCACCTCCGAGCTCCATAGGGGTAGGCTCGGAAGTGCTGGGGGATGGAATGGACGGCCCCGGATCCGGACGTCCGCGGGTAGCCAACAGGGTATCCAGACAAAACGACATGTCCACCAGTTGGTCCAGGCTTAGGTTGGTGTCCCTGCAGGCCAATTCCCGACGCACGTCCTCCCTCAAACTACATCGGTAGTGGTCGATGAGGGCCCTCTCATTCCATCCCGCGTTGGCAGCCAGAGTCCGAAAGTCCAGTGCGAATTCCTGTGCGCTCCTCTTCCCCTGTCTGAGGTGGAATAGACGCTCACCCGCCGCTTTTCCTTCTGGTGGATGATCGAATACCGCCCTGAAGCGGCGGGTGAACTCCACATAGTTGACAGTAGCGGCGTCTATTCCACCCCACTCGGCGTTGGCCCACTCCAGCGCCTTGCCGGACAGACAGGAGATGAGGGCGGACACGCTCTCGTATCCCGAGGGGACTGGGTGGATGGTTGCCAGTTAGAGTTCGACCTGGAGCAAGAAACCCTGACACCCGGCAGCTGTGCCATCATAAGCCCTCGGGAGCGAGAGCCGAATCCCACTGGACCCGGAGGTGAAGCGATGGGTATCGATGATGGTGGTGGTGTAATCGGAGGAGGTGTAGGCAGACCTCCTCTCTCCCATCGCTCCATGGTGTTCACTACACGTTCCATGGCGGTGCCGAGAGCCTGGATCATGGCCGCTTGTTGTTGTACGCGTTCTTCCATTGATCCTGCTGGCACCGCTGCTCCTACTGACTCCATGTCCAGTGATTCTGTCATAAGCGTCAGTGAAATGCGGTGGGCGAAGTCAAACGCAGGACACAGAGCTACTGGAAACGTACTTTACTAGAAAGTAAACTGAGTACATACAACCTCCACACAGGGAGGAAAATAACCCGCACACTAACGACTGCCAATGACGAAAATACAAACACACACAACACACAATGAAAGACAGAGGGTTAAATAGGGAAGACAATACAACATAATGGGAAACAGGTGTAGACAATCAAGACCCAACAAGTCAAACACAGAAACATAGATCGGTAGCAGCTAGTACTCCGGGGAACGTTGAACGCCGAAGCCTGCCCGAGCAAGGAGGAGGGGCAGCCTCGGCTGAATCCGTGACAGTCTCTGTCTCTGTGTGTATCTGTCTCTCTTTCTTTCTCTCTCTACCTCTACCTCTCTCTCTGTTTCTACCACTCGCCAGACTTGGATATATTCCTTGTAGTATCCAGTGTTATTGATTGATTGTCACAGGTTGTGAATGTAACTTCAGTGTGTTGTTGTTGACAATGGCCTCCATCATATCATACTCTGTGTTTACTTTGTCTGACTTCCTTTACCCTTCTCTGTCACGGTTGTTTACAAACACTCCCACAATAGATGGGGAGTTAGGTTACATTTATCACTACAGTGACAGGTTGGATAGGAACTAACTCTTCTTCCTCTCCCGGCTGTTTTGCTGGATCCATCCTTATCATGGCCCAGCAGCAAAGTCAGAACTACAAACGTTCTTCATTATTCAGGAAATTATTTAAACACAGAGAGAGCAGCATCCTCACTCTGCGAATCTACCTGTTATTCAACAGCTTGACTTAGACACACACACAGACACCTCTGTGTGCCTGTCATGATGATTGAGAGGATTTACAGTAATACCTATAGTACATCTCCACCTCCATTAAAAGACAGAAGTGCTCTTTGTGGAATGTTCATTTAAGAGAAACCAGAGATATTTCTCTAATAATGCCATGACTGTCAACTCTGTTGCTATGTGATGCCTAATATTTCAGTACTTGTGCTTAGGGCATGCTTTTTGATCTCCATTGGACCCAATTGCCTCCTCAACACAGACAAGATGGCATACATCCATGGGTGCTGCTGCGGCCACAATTTATGCAAGACTTGTATATTTGTGTGTTTAGGTACTTACAGAATAAATGAAGATCTATGAAAGTACTGTGTGATTTAAATTCAAGGGCAACACAGCATAACGTAGAACATATTATATGATATTATTATAACATGACGCAGCTCCAAACATCCTAAAATAAGACTCACTGTTACAAAGTCATTCAACGCAAATCTCATGGATCTCAAACCTCTGTAATACTGCAGTTGAATAAAGCTCTCAGCAAAATGACTAGATTAGACTACTTATTAAATCTGGATGACCTTTAAGAACCAGCTCAGAGCTCTTTTACATTATATTAAAACCCCTTTTTAATAAGCAACTCAATTACAATAGGAATCATATGGGTGGATGTCTTTTAAAGGGCGAAGGTTCATCTTGTTAGCTGCTGTTGGATAGAACAGATAGTACAGCTGAATTAAAATGAGGACTCCCATTGCTGGGTCTGACGTCGAGAGGTCACAGAGTACTACAGGGGACAGGCGAGAGGACACAGGCCCATAGACAGAGAGAAGAGAGAGCGGGAGAGAGGAGAGAGCTATAGAAAGGAGGGAGAGAGATTGAGATAGGGTGATGAAACAGAAAAAGAGAGAGAGAGAGGGGTAGAGACCAACCTTAGAGTAAATTAATCCAGCTCTGCGTCACCAGATGGTGTTCATTGATTATTCATTGCATGCGATGGATGTCGCGGTCGTCGCTCCCCGCTTCGCTCTGTGCCCCTACCGCACTATCTGGTCTCCGCTCTGCCTTGATGAAGCTTGGGGTTGGGTTTGGGGGGGGGGTGGATAAGAGAAAGAGGTGGGTGCAGGGTCTGCAACTGCATAATGGTACTCCCCTCACCCCTCTCAGCATAGGGAAGCCAGGGAGGCATCCTCATGCCATGCATAATGGATGGTTATACCCCCCAACACCTCCCTCTTACCCAAGCTACACCCCTCTCCCTCCCTGACACCAGAGCTCTCCTCAGCAGGTGGAACCAGCCACAGAGGTGATATTAAAAGCTCCTACACTGCAATGCGGTCACACGGCAAGGTAGTCAAGGGCTTTTTATATTAGTATACATTGCCTATGTGTCATTATCGTTTGACTGGAGCATGGGAGGGAGTGAGACATAGGATAGGGTGGGGGTAGGGATTGATGTGAGGCTCCTACTGCTGAGTGACTTGTCTCTGTCAAACCTTAATTGACTCCAGCATGAATCAGATGCTGCTCAACCTTTCGATGTGTGAAGCCACAGTGAATGACTACTGTAAACCGCTATGACTGGATGTAAGAGATGTGAGCTTTTTTGTAGTTTGGGACTGACACTAGGCTAAGAATCTGTGAAAATTAGACAGTGGAGAGTGCACACACATATACACACACACTAATAACGTGACCCTCTCACACAGACCCAGGCAAACAGGTTGGCTCAATTCCTCTCTGATGGATTTCATGATGCTCTGTCGCTTCCAATTTGCATTCCCTATGATAGAGGGAGAGGTGGAGAGGAGAAAGAGAGAAAGGAAGAGATAGAGCGACAGACAGAGTGGGAGAGAGAGAGAGGGCAAGATAATGTGTGAGTCGTAGAGTTTGTGTGAGTATCTCTAACCATATGTATGCATACCGTATGTATGTTTTTATTTGTTTCTATCTGTATGGTTAATTGTGTGTGTATTACATGTAGATGTGTGTTGGAGGCTGGGGAGGTGGAGGGCCAAGATTGAGCTCTGAGAGTTGGCCATTGACGTGCACAGTAAATGCAGTCACTATTGATCTGCCTCTGGATAATGCTAGGGGTTAGAGGTCCTGCCTGCACCATTAGAAAAAGGGTTCCAAAAGGGGTTTTATGGAGGGATACGATTCTTCCAAGAACCGTTTTGATCAGAATAACCCTTTTGGGGAAGAAAGGGTTCATTGAGTAAAAGACTCGAGTTCAACATTATACAAAGGAACTTCAATGCAACCCATCTCCACACCTTGTACTAACACTCTGTAACCAGTTACTGTGGTGCCAGATGAAGGCAAAACACCCTCCAAAATGAAGGACTGGGCTACCCCAGCTGCTTAACAGCATTGCCACTCTGCAGGGACACAAACCCATCTGAAACAAAGGGTTCATAATCTTGTTTACGAGATACACCAGTCCCAACCAGAGACTTAATGAGCTGGAGTGCTCCCACAAGAATAAATTGTTTTTCTCTCTCATTTTTCTGTTTCAATTTAGGACACAGAGACAATGTGTCCTTTCTCATGGCACTAATGTCAAACAAGCAGATACGACAAACCCGTTTTCTGATGATCTTTGTCTTTGGGCAATGTAGAAAAGGACTGAAATCTCGCAGGAGGAGGTGCCTTCTCTGGATTGCTTTTTGTGTAGGGATAACTACTAGGTGATTTGTTTGTGAAGGTAGTTTTATGTGTCAACACAAACTCATCTGCAAGAAGAGTGAGATCCTGTGCTCATAAAATGTAGGTCGCAACCCTTTCCTGAAGGCAATTCTTGAACTGCTCGAGAAGTATGAGCATCTTTAAATCCTTAAGGTCCTTGACCTCGAGAACCACACCACTGAGAAAAGACATGCTTGTTCCCTTGCAAACGCAACATGGCTTTGTGATTCTGTCTTTCGTAATTTACGGAACTGTTGTCTGTATGCCTCTGGGACCAACTCGTAAGCCCGACGGATAGCAGCTTTAACAGTGTCATAATCTGAATTCTGGTCAAGAAATAAAGCAGCGTACACTTTCTGAGCCTTTCCCACAAGAACACTTTGGAGGAGCAGTGACCAAATGTGACTCGTTTCAGGAAACTAGACATATGTCGAGCGTCACTACTTCACAGGAGCACAGTTGCAGTCACCAACTCTCTGGATAACATAAAAACAGCCTAACCAGCTCTGCTATGGTGAAATGGTCAGAGTGAGCTGTTCTCTCGTTTGTGTCTGGAAGTAGCTAGCAAGCTATCCAACGTTAGCTTGGGTGCTTGACTGCTGTTGTTAGGTCAGAACGCTCGGATCAACCCTACATTCAGCTAGTGGAGCCAGTGTTGCACTCTGAGAGCGAAATGCTCTGAATTTACGAACGGCCAATCTGACAACGCTCTGAGTTTACAAACGCTCAGAGCACACTCTGGCACTCCAGATATAATTTACGAACACACGCGTAGTAGAAACCAGCCTTTAGCTTCGATTGACTGTTGTACACCGGTTGCAGGTAGAAGTGGTGTGGTACAGGAACGTCTTCAATGCCTCTGATGCTCATCTTCTTTTTTTTTAGGTTCACACCATTCTAGGCCGAATTATCCCTGCTATGCATCAAGACACCATCTGTATTTACCTCAAGAGAAGACAGAACATAACAGTTTAGTTGAGTTCATTTCTAATCCAAGAAATCCATATAAGCATTGACTATGTGACAAATTATTACGTTTGACCAATTATTCTTAATACCAATTTCTAATATACTCCCCTTATCACCCTACCAACTACACCGCAGATTCACAGGTTAGACCAGGAAGTTAGACCTCAATTAGACCTCAAGTTAGACCTCAAGTTAGACCTCAGAGAAATGAATGGTGTGAAAGTCAGGTGATTCTTGAACTTCTGGAAGATCTTGAAGTTCTTGGATGTTCTTGGAGGTAGCCTGGGTGATGATGTATGGCTCTGAACCTTCTTCCGTCACTATGGTCTCGGGCTCAGGCAGAATCTTTTTCAATTTATCAACATCGTTCTGTGTAATGTGTCCTTCTGTCAGCGTACCAATAGGGAAGATGAGAGTCACTGCTGCAAAGACACACAGACACAGACAGACACAAAATAAAACAATGCTCTGCAGTGGCGGTGCCATCTTCCTCTTCTGGGTTTGGAACACTCCTACAGGATGCAGGTATCTCTCTCTGCTACTTTCCCCTCCATCGAGGTAGCCAGCAACACCTAGTACTGACCTCTCCACCTAGGGTTTGTCCATCTCTTACTTCTGTAATCCTTTACCGCTAGTCTCCAGGCACAGACAATGCTCAGATTCTCCTGCTAGGTTGGGCAGAGAAACCTTCACCCGTGGGAAGAAAGTCTTAAGAACATTGTTAGGTGAGACACCGTATGCTACTATACCCTGTCTTCTTATCAGTCAGGAGAAGCCTTGAGATTAGGAAGTGCACATTCTTGCAGCTTGTTGCAGTCCACTAGTTTCAGAGACAGGCCTCCTCTACACCCTGCCTCCTACCACAAATACATTTGCACATAAAACATTTAATCTAACCCATAACACATTAATTACTACTGCTCATATTCTTAATTCAATTAGCATATTTACCAAAAAGCCCCATGCGATCAGTACTTCCCCCCCTTGGACACATGACTCACATCGTGATTCATGCATTCAAAAAACAAAACAAAAAAACATTGCCTGTTAAACCAAAATAATAAATTAAATTAAAATGACAACCTTTGATAACATCTTAACTTAATTGTATCCCATAAGGTAATTCAAGGAATAGTAAAATTGACTAGCGACAGGTGTCTCTCATTCAGGACTAGCTCTCTCACGCTGTCCTTGTCATGGTCCGAATCATATATAGGACTATTGACAAATGATAAACTTCTTCATAATTATCAGTATTATATAAATGAACCACAACTCGGTATAATAAATGACCTTAAATTCCTCATCCTATGTCTCTCGGTTTTCCAGTGCGGGTGATCAAATCACACTAGAATGTTAGGACAGAGGTCAGAGGTCATTCAAACCCTCCAAAGAAGTTTTTCATTCTATAGTAGACTTAACATTAAAAACAGTCAAAACATTTCATACATTTTGTATCCCAAGTGTACAGTAAGTCATCATTACATTTCTTCTCAAAATAAATCACGTGTTTACCCAAAACTCACTCAGAAAACAAAAACTTCAGAAAATTCCATGTGTGTGCCCCTTTAAGACTTATCATCTCTAACCCGTGAAAACCCCCTAAAATCAAAATCAAAACCCTATATAACCATTATAATAGGTGGGTTGTGTGTGGTTATTTGAAAAATCATATTGAAAAACAACAAACAAAAATGGCCTTATTTAATTTGGTAGCTCCCTTTTATGACCTAATCCGGATATCTTCATACTTATTAAACTGCCGAATGTAACTAACATCTCTTCCCAAGACCACATACACAGTAACATCTGAAAAAGATAATGAAAGCCCTTTTCTCCAGGAAAAGAAAGTTTACAAATTGTTAACATTTACTCTTAATCATCAACACGCATGGCGAGGATAATTCCACTGTCTTCCCTTAACTCATTAATCGTTTGTTTCAATTTAATTCCTTGTGACTACTCCAGAAGAAGATGACATAAAATCTCTTAACAGATGAAAACCATTCAAGGTTCTCTGAGTTTACAATTAGTATTTTTAATTGATTACCTTTTACCCCAAAATCAGCTCCATTTGATCCCATATCAAATTATCATGGTATCGTTACTGGATCACTGTCCAATGACATAGTACATATCTGTTTCCCCTTAGATTGTTCCTGTCACCCCTCTAAATGTAATATTTTAGTCATTCGCAAATATAATCAATTACTACGCATAAAGAATGAGAGATATTTGATCCCAGGCATCTATTAAAAAGTTGTTTGAGATGTGATCTCATACGTCTTCCTTAACATACTTCCACCAATCCTATAAGAAATAATCCTACTCAAAACACATCAGATAACACCACGTTTCATTAAGTTGACTAGACACCTTGTAATATACACCTATAACCCCTTTCCGGTAATGTAATCATCGCAACCTGTTGCATTGATTTATAAGAAATATGAACCTGTTGTTTAATAACTCTACAACCTACAAAAAGTTGTTACTGTTCCCTCAGCGTAATAGTCAAAACTAACTGCAATTCACTTTAACATATTGCATTAACAGAACCCTACATTTTACACCATATAGCGATCATTGAAATGTGTCGCGACACAAAATGTGACTATTCGTAAACATCATTGGTGCTCTCGCATATACATACCACTCATTTAATGTGACCAAATATCTTTTCTCCTTGATTCTCACAAAGGCAATAAAGCTCCCAAGCTAACAGGCTAAAGGTGACTAGCTTGCTACCAACTACCAAACATACCACTCCACTCACCCTGGCGGAGCATGCTAGGCTTTGAAATTCATGTTATCATGTAATATCATGGCCACAGCTCTATCGCAATTTTCAATACGCTGTTATTAGAAGTCAGCATACAGTGGGGGAAAAAAGTATTTATTCAGCCACCAATTGTGCAAGTTCTCCCACTTAAAAAGATGAGAGAGGCCAGTAATTTTCATCATAGGTACATGTCAACTATGACAGACAAAATGAGAAAATTGTAGGATTTTTAATGAATTTATTTGCAAATTATGGTGGAAAATAAGTATTTGGTCAATAACAAAAGTTTCTCAATACATTGTTATATACCCTTTGTTGGCAATGACACAGGTCAAACATTTTCTGTAAGTCTTCACAAGGTTTTCACACACTGTTGCTGGTGTTTTGGCCAAAATCCCGCTATGCCCTCCGACGAACCATCAAACAGGCAAAGCGTCAATACAGGACTAAGATCGAATCGTACTACACCGGCTCCGACGCTCGTCGGATGTGGCAGGGCTTGCAAACTATTACAGACTACAAAGGGAAGCACAGCCGCAAGCTGCCTGGTAACACAAGCCTACCAGACAAGCTAAATTACTTCTATGCTCGCTTCGAGGCAAGTAACACTGAAACATGCATGAGAGCATCAGCTGTTCCAGATGACTGTGTGATCACGCTCTCCATAGCTGATGTGAGTAAGTCCTTTAAACAGGTCAACATTCACAAGGCCGCAGGACCAGACGGATTACCAGGACGTGTACTCGGAGCATGTGCTGACCAACTGGCAATTGTCTTCACTGACATATTGCGCTCCACACTGCCTTTTCACACCTGGAAAAAAGGAACACCTACAGGTCAAACGTTTTCTGTAAGTCTTCACAAGGTTTTCACACACTGTTGCTGGTATTTTGGCCCATTCCTCCATGCAGATCTCCTCTAGAGCTGTGATGTTTTGGGTCTGTCGCTGGGCAACACAGACTTTCAACTCCCTCCAAAGATTTTCTATGGGGTTGAAATCTGGAGACTGGCTAGGCCACTAAAGGACCTTGAAATGGTTCTTACGAAGCCACTCCTTCATTGCCCGGGCGGTGTGTTTGGGATCATTGTCATGCTGAAAGACCCAGCCACGTTTCATCTTCAATGCCCTTGCTGATGGAAGGATGTTTTCACTCAAAATCTCACGATACATGGCCCCATTCATTCTTTCCTTTACATGGATCAGTCGTCCTGGTCCCTTTGCAGAAAAACAGCCCCAAAGCATGATGTTTCCACCCCCATGCTTCACAGTAGGTATGGTGTTCTTTGGATGCAACTCAGCATTCTTTGTCCTCCAAACACGACGAGGTGAGTTTTTACCAAAAAGTTCTATTTTGGTTTCATCTGACCATATGACATTCTCCCAATCCTCTTCTGAATCATCCAAATGCACTCTAGCAAACTTCAGACGGGCCTGGACATGTACTGGCTTAAGCAGGGGGACACGTCTGGCACTGCAGGATTTGAGTCCCTGGCGGCGTAGTTTGTTACTGATGGTAGGCTTTGTTACTTTGGTCCCAGCTCTCTGCAGGTCATTCACTAGGTCCCCCCGTGTGGTTCTGGGATTTTTGCTCACCATTCTTGTGATCATTTTGACCCCACGGTGTGAGATCTTGCGTGGAGCCCCAGATCGAGGGAGATTATCAGTGGTCTTGTATGTCTTCCATTTCCTAATAATTGCTCCCACAGTTGATTTCTTCAAACCAAGCTGCTTACCTATTGCAGATTGGTGCAGGTCTACAATTTTGTTTCTGGTGTCCTTTGACAGCTCTTTTGTCTTGGCCATAGTGGAGTTTGGAGTGTGACTGTTTGAGGTTGTGGACAGGTGTCTTTTATACTGATAACAAGTTCAAACAGGTGCCATTAATACAGGTAACGAGTGGAGGACAGAGGAGCCTCTTTAAGAATAAGTTACAGGTCTGTGAGAGCCAGAAATCTTGCTTGTTTTTAGGTGACCAAATACTTATTTTCCACCATAATTTGTAAATAAATTCATTAAAAATCCTACAATGTGATTTTCTGGATTTTTTTTTCTCAATTTGTCTGTCACAGTTGACGTGTACCTATGATGAAAATTACAGGCCTCTCTCATCTCTTTAAGTGGGAGAACTTGCACAATTGGTGGCTGACTAAATACTTTTTTCCCCCACTGTATGTCTACGTTTGGGTGAGCAAGTTAATATATAAATATTATTCTAATTACTACTTTATCACCTCTCTAGTAATCGATTACACACACATAAAATTCATCCTATTTTCATATCTTCACATAATCCATATAGAATGATAGAAACTCCTAGGTACTCACATCAAACAATCCCTTTGTGTTTTTTTTTACGATTCTCAATCGACACAAATCAGCTTCTTCAAACATACTCCCAGCGGAACCAAAAAACAAACAAACAGACTGTCGTTTCCCGGACACTGACCTTCCTGTCATGGGAAACCCCATCAAAGTCAAGCCTCCCCGAAAATATAGACTTGTCTCTACACTCTAAAATAACTTCACGCTCTCAATACCACTTCGTGATATCCTATTATGGGCATTGATGTACGGAACCACAAGATAACATTATATCAAAGCTTATTATCCAAATGTATATCAAATTATCATACATATTTCTATATTTTATTATCCAACCTTCAGATTAATACATATTTCCATTTTCACACAATACTTTTTCCCAAACACACTTAATCAATATTTGTATAAACTGCAGGAATATAACTTCTATAAAAAGGGCCAAACTTGGAGTGTCACTTCCATCACATTAACATTTTAGGAATACATATTTTATTAGCCTGACTTCCATAAATTCTATAAATAACCCATCATATTTATACCACTGTCATCGTCCATTGTGATTGTCTTGCCAGATTCAGGTCTACTAATTTGACTCCCCATATTTATATATTAATTCATGCAATGTTAGTAATTAAATATTTGACTCAAATCCCCACCTTGATTCTTATTTTTCATCTATTTAGTCATTGGTGCCATGATTCAATATGATCATTTTGAGTAATTCACAAAGGACTTAAGGACTTATTCTCTCTTCACCAAAGTACACCCTACATGGTATTGTCTTGCACCCTAGTCAGGACCTTCCATCAAATACTTCTCCTAAGATTAGCACCAGTGGCCTCCCATCCTTCCTGGCACGCATACCTTCTGGCACCCACCAGTGACAGAAATAAATACATGGAATGTCCTCATCCTCAAAATCCTATGCAGCACGTAATATCAGACATTAACAAATCCTGTGTAAAAAAACGTCATATCAGACTGCAACACTTAACAAAGAGCTGCAGTTAGTTTCAGAATGGGTAGCAAGGGATAAGTTAGTCCTAAATATTTCCTAAACTAAAAGCATTGTATTTGGGACAAATCATTCACTAAACACTGAACCTCAACTACATCTCGTAATGAATCATGTAGAAATTGAGCAAGTTGAGGTGACTAAACTGCTTGGAGTATCCCTGGATTGTAAACTGTCATGGTAAAAACATTTTGATACAACAGTAGCTAAGATGGGGAGAAGTCTGTCCATAATAAAGTGGTGCTCTGCCTTCTTAACAACACTATCAACAAGGCAGGTCCTCCAGGCCCTAGTTTTGTCGCACCTGGACTACTGTTCAGTCGTGTGTTCAGGTGCCACAAAAAGGGACTTATGAAAATTGCAATTGGCTCAGAACAGGGCAGCACGGCAGGCCCTTGAATGTACACAGAGAGCTAACATTAATAATATGCATGCCAATCTCTCCTGGCTCAAAGTGGAGGAGAGATTGACTTCATCACTACTTATATTTATGAGAGGTATTGATATTACATTTACATTTTAGTCATTTAGCAGACGCTCTTATCCAGAGCAACTTACAGTTAGTGAGTAAATACATATTTGTATTTATTTTTCATACTGGCCCCCGGCAGGAATCAAACACACAACCCTGGCGTTGCAAACACCATGCTCTACCAACATCCCTGCCGGCCATTCCCTCCCCTACCCTGGACCAATTGTGCGCCACCCCATGGCTGTCCCGGTCGGCTACGACAGAGCCTGGATTCAAACCAGGATCTCTAGTGGCACAGCTAGCACTGTGATGCAGTGCCTTAGACCACTGCGCCACTCGGGAGACCGACATGTTGAATGAACCGATCTGTCTGTTTGTACTACTGATGAACAGCTCGGACACACAGTGTGTGGTGAAATCTGTGAATGTATTGTATTGTTTTTAAAATTGTATAACTGCCTTAATTTTGTTGGACCCCAGGAAGAGTAGCTGGTGCCTTGGCAGCAGCTAATGGGGATCAATAATAAATACAAATACAAATACCAGAACACCGGAAGAGGCGCAGAGGAAGGACCAAGCATCAGACCTTCACCCTGAGTGAGCAGACCACAGCAGACCTGGGCAGAAAATAGTTGTTTTTTGTAATTTATTTGAAAATACCAACTTTCAAATACTTGAGGTAGTCAAATATAGACAATCAACTAAACTATTTCCTTTGATATTCAAATACAGGTCTCAGAAAAACAAATAATGTTTGAAATTACTTTGAATACCTATGAGAAAAACAAACAGTATTTGAAGGTATTTGAATATATGCAAGTTATTAATAAAAAACAGAAACAATTATAGCTGCCAAATATTTAATGAACAAACAAAAACTAGAACAGTTAGTTTAATTAGTCTAAATATATTATCATTAGCACGTCTTGGACAGCTTCCAGATATGAATATTAACAGCCTAGAATTAAATACTTAACCTTGTCATGTGTGTTCCAAATATCTCTAAAGGTTGCCCCAGTTGTTTTATGTGCGTGAATGCATTCACTGTTCCAAAATGTGATTGTTATGCAACAGGACAGTTAACCTACGCTGCCCTCAAACCAAGGCACGTTGCCTGCTAATTATCTATAGGCTGTTTCAACTTGTCAATTTCAAACAAGTTGTATTTTCTAACAACAGTTTGAATTGAGGTGTCTTCCGCCTCCTCATTAATTCACATAGAAGTAGCCCATTTCACTGTTGCGGACAATTTACCTTTGAGACATTACTGAGCCGGGCAAACTCAAACTTCTACCTTTGATGAGAGCCCAAGCGCGAACTTTTCCCTCCCTGGCACATTTTCCGGCTGGCACCCACATTGCCTTCACTACTAACAATAACTTTGGACATATGTGCCTTATTACATTATCATTGTAGTTTATGTATATTGTGTTGTCGTTTCTACTGTAGCACACCGTATGTATGTCAATCAATCAATCAATTTTATTTTATATAGCCCTTCTTACATCAGCTAATATCTCGAAGTGCTGTACAGAAACCCAGCCTAAAACCCCAAACAGCTAGTAATGCAGGTGTAGAAGCACGGTGGCTAGGAAAAACTCCCTAGAAAGGCAAAACCTAGGAAGAAACCTAGAGAGGAACCAGGCTATGAGGGGTGGCCAGTCCTCTTCTGGCTGTGCCGGGTGGAGATTATAACAGAACCATGCCAAGATGTTCAAAAATGTTCATAAGTGACAAGCATGGTCAAATAATAATCAGGAATAAATCTCAGTTGGCTTTTCATAGCCGATCATTAAGAGTTGAAAACAGCAGGTCTGGGACAGGTAGGGGTTCCATAACCGCAGGCAGAACAGTTGAAACTGGAATAGCAGCAAGGCCAGGCGGACTGGGGACAGCAAGGAGTCACCACGGCCGGTAGTCCCGACGAATGGTCCTAGGGCTCAGGTCTCTCAGTTGGCTTTTCATAGCCGATCATTAAGAGTTGAAAACAGCAGGTCTGGGACAGGTAGGGGTTTCGTAGCCGCAGGCAGAACAGTTGAAACTGGAATAGCAGCAAGGCCAGGCGGACTGGGGACAGCAAGGTGTCATCATGCCCGGTAGTCCTGACGTATGGTCCTAGGGCTCAGGTTCTCAGGTATGTATGTCAGTGGAGGCTCCTCAGAGGAGGAAGGGGAGGACAATCCTCCTCAGTGAATTTCATACAAATAAAAATGGTAAAACATTGAAAAAGTTATCCTTTTTAGATAAAACTATACTAAATATATTCATGTCACCAAATAATTGATTAAAACACACTGTTTTGCAATTAAGGTCTACAGTAGCCTTAACTCCACTCTGTAGGGTGGCACCATTGTGTAACCAGAGGAAAGCTAGCTTCCGTTCTCCTCTTGGTACATTGACTTCAATACAAAACCTAGGAGGCTGTAGGTTATCAACCCCTTCCATAGACTTACACAGTAATTATGACAACTTCCGGAGGATGTCCTCTAACCTATCAGAGCTCTTGCAGCATGATCTGACATGTTATCCACCCATTCAAAGGATCATAGAATTAATCTAGTACTGAAAGCATAAGCTACAGCTAGCTAGCACTGCAGTGCATAAAATGTGGTGAGCAGTTGATTCAAAGAGAGAGAAATACAATAGTTGAACAGTTTTCAACAAATTAGAGAGAGAGAGAGATTATCATTTCTTTTCACTTTCAGTTTCACTTACTTAGCTAGCAAATGCAGCTAGCTAGTTTAGTTACTCAAACAGGCAGCTCAAACAGAGGGATGCTATGTTAGCTAGCTGGCTATGACTATCTAACACAACACTGGAACTCTTCCAAGTCAAGGTGAGCTTTTGGTTTTATTAAATTATTTATACTGGGGCCCGCCGGTGTATCTGCTTATTGACTACATTTACATTTACATTTTCGTCATTTATCCAGAGCGACTTACAAATTGGTGCATTCACCTTATGATAGCCAGTGGGACAACCACTTTATAATATATATATATATATATATTTTTACACACTACACACTGTAACGTTACTGTATGATTGTAGCTGGTTTAGTTCTATTAGCAATTTTAACTAGGACGTTACTTTAACTCATATGGGGACAACGATGTAGGCTGTGTGTAGCGGTTATGACATGGTTTGGCTTGGAAAGGTTTTTTTGCCTGGTCAAATACAGCTGATGTGTTTTTCATTGAAGTCCACAAACGAACAGAAAAGTTGAGAGGAAGAGAGTGCTGCTATGAAAGTGGACTTTGTTTATGCATGATCAGGGGTGTTTCATTCCGCCAATTCTGTTGAAAAAAAGTTTCTTAAACGGACGCAAACGAAACAGGGAAAGAAATACCTGAATTTGTCCAATAGAAACTCTCAGTTTGCAACTGTTGGACTAATGATTACACCCTAGATAAGCTAGATGCAGGCAAGAGTGTGCAAGGCGGTATTGGATGTGTCACTGTCTGTCCATGTGTCACTGTCTGTCATCTCATATTTTTCTCTCGACCTGTGTACACCTACATTGTAAACTTTCCTTCATAGGCTAGGTTGTAGCAACCTCCATGAGGGATATAGGGAACATTTTAGTATCATGTAGTAGTCATCCAACATGCTGTAATATAAATAAGGCCATGCTCATGAAAAGAAAATCATCCTCCCTCATCATAAACGGCACTGACCGCCACTGACGTATGTATGTATGGAGCATAATGTATTTACTGTTTTATTCACATGTTTTCAAGTACTGGTGACAAATTATGCAGTCCGATTCTTGCATAGATTGTAATGGACACCTATGATGTGTGTAAAATACTATTTTGAAGGTTGTACTGATTGTGATGAGCTAATGCTAAGCTAAAGCCCAGCTATGTGTGCCGCCATGTTTGTTGACATCATGCAATGCATTCTGGTTGTCACGTAAACGTCTGTCAGACCAACGATGTTATAAAAAAACGAGGTCAAGGGATGGTCTTTCGCATAAACTTCCGAAAGTGAATGATGGAATTTAATGATGGTAGACGACACACCCCCTTCCACATAAATACTGCAAATAGACCCAACTCATCTTGTAACCTTTGGTTAACACGAAAAAACAAACATGGTGGCGTGCACAAACTACCCATCGTCAGATTACTTTTGATTTTTTGAAAGTGTTTTATTCAGTTATTTCGATCATTGGTGAGGTCACCTGTGATGTGATGAATTGTAAATAGTAATTGCTATTAGCTAAATTCATATTATGGTTTCTGTCAGCCGAGTGTTAGCTAAATATGACCGCTTGTGTTAGGTCACTCTTTCCTCAGTTAGCGCTACGACTAATGTAGCCTACATTTTCCGGTTTGGATGAGAATTGTCTTATGCTGTCGCTACATCAATGAATGTCTGAACATTGCATCCAAAAATAAACTGCTCACATTGAGGACATAAAGTTGTAAAGACTGTGTTTGCACAAAATGTTTCTGTGAAAAAACAGTGTGGCCAACTCAAACGCTGACTGTTACATCAATCGTAACTGGACATTCTAAATAAGTGTTCTTATCACACCGGTTTAAGTGTATGCTGCAGGGGCGGCAGGTAGCTTAGTGGTTAAGAGCGTTGTGCCAGTAACCGAAAGGTCGTTGGTTCTAATCCCCGAGCCGACTAGGTGAAAAATCTGTCGATGTGCCCTTGAGCAAGGCACTTAACCCTAATTGCTCCTGTAAGTCGCTCTGGATAAGAGCGTCTGCTAAATGACTAAAATGTAATGTAAAATGGGACCACTGTAGAATGATCACACCCGTGTGTTCGTACGTGTCAAAGGGTTTTAATGATTGTAGAAAAAAAAATGCTAAACATTCAAATGTATCAATCAAAATAATGGAAAGTAATACAAATAGAAGCCAAAGAGATTGTTTAATGTTTCTATTCTCAGAATTTCTTTACATCATGCATTACATTACAAGGCCTTGGGTTGATGCATCTGAACATTAGGAGCTTACTTCCTAAACTGGATTACATCAAGATCTGGAGTATGCTGACATATCCGGACATTCTGGTATTGACTGAAACTTGGATCTCTGGGGACATTCGGGACTCTGATATTAATGTTGAGGTTTATAATGTGTTCAGAGCTGACAAACAGGGTAGAGGTGGTGGAGTGGCCATTCTTTAAAAAAATGTTTTATCTGTCTCTTTACTGAAATCCATTTCCCTTGCCAATTAGTTTTTGCTACTATCTTTGAAGCCTTTTTCTGGGGAAAGATTTATCCATAACTGTTATATGGGCCTACTGTCCTCCCTCGTCTAACCTTTTGTACACTCAAGGAGGTAACTACTTTGTTGTCTTATTTTATTACATCAGAAATTAGTATACTGGGTGACCTAAATTATGATTGAGAAATGTAGGCTTCAGACAATCTAAAATATGTGTAATGTTCTAAAACTAACCCAGCTGGTGACATGGCCCAACCCTAAAGATCCTTCAAAGTCAACTCTGATTGTTCTTATCTTAACGAATACACCAGAGAAATATGTTTCTACTGGTGTGTTCGCCCAAGACATTAGTGACCATTGCCCAGTTGTTTGTGTTAGAGATGTGAGAATAAAAAAAGCCTTCTGTCATCACAAAGAGAACCTTTAAAAACCTCAGTGAACAGGCTTTTTTACATTTGCATTAGTTTAGTTACCTTGATTGTATTTCAGCTATCCCTGAACCTGATTTAGCTTTCAGCCTTTTTGCAAATGTCTTCAATACTATTGTGGATAATCATGATACCTTTAACTCTTAATTTTTTGAAGGTAGATCGAATGGCTGGTACACGACAGAATTATAAGAAGTAATTCATTAAAGAGATGATGCTTGGGTCAAGAACAGTAAAAAAGGCTTAGTCCCGGACAGGCAAGCTTTTAAGAAACTGAGGAATCACTGTGTAAGACATGAGAAAGGCTAAATCTAATTATTTCGTAACCGCTCTTTCGGATTGTAGTGGGAACCCGGCTAAATTCAGGAAAACTGTAAAATCCCTGAAGTGTTCTACTTCCTCCTCCCTGCCACAACAAATTAATTCAGACACTGGCATCATTACAGAAAGAAATGGCACCTTTTTATTTCAGCAGGCTACAGTGCCTTGCAAAAGTATTCATCCCCCTTGGTGTTTTTCCTATTTTGTTGCATTGTAATTTAAATTGATTTTTATTTGGATTTCATGTAATGGACATATACAAAATAGTCCAAATTGGTGAAGTGAAATGAAAAAAATAACTTGTTTCAAAAAATGCTAAAAAATAAATAACGGAAAAGTGGTGCGTGCATATGTATTCAACCCTTTTGCTATGAAGCCCCTAAATAAGATCTGGTGCAACCAATTACCTTCAGAAGTCACATAATTAGTTAAATAAAGTCCACTTGTGTGCAATCTAAGTGTCACATGATCTGTCACATGATCTCAGTATATATACACCTGTTCTGAAAGGCCCCAGAGTCTGCATCACCACTAAACAAATGGCACCACCAAACAAGCGGCACCATGAAGACCAAGGAGCTCTCCAAACAGGTCAGGGACAAAGTTGTGGAGAAGTACAGATCAGGGTTGGGTTATTTAAAAAAATCTGAAACTTTGAACATTCCACGGAGCACCATTAAATCCATTATTAAAAAATTTTAAGAATATGGCACCACAACAAACCTGCCAAGAGAGGGCCGCCCACCAAAACTCACGGACCAGGCAAGGAGGGCATTAATCAGAGAGGCAACAAAGAGACCAAAGATAACCCTGAAGGAGCTGCAAAGCTCCACAGCGGAGATTGGAGTATCTGTCCATAGGACCACTTTAAGCTGTACACTCCACAGAGCTGGGCTTTACAGAAGAATGGCCAGAAAAAACCATTGCTTTAAGAAAAAAATAAGCAAACACGTTTGGTGTTCGCCAAAAGGCATGTGGTCAGATTAGACTAAAATTGAGCTTTTTGGCCATCTAGGAAAACGCTATGTCTGGTGCAAACCCAACGCATCTCATCACCCCAAGAACACCATCCCCACAGTGAAGCATGGTGGTGGCAGCATCATGCTGTGGGGATGTTTTTCATCGGCAGGGACTGGGAAACTGGTCAGAATTGAAGGAATGATGGATGGCGCTAAATACAGGGAAACTTGAGGGAAACCTGTTTCAGTCTTCCAGAGATTTGAGTCTGGGATCGGAGGTTCACCTTCCAGCAGGACAATGACCCTAAGCATACTGCTAAAGCAAGACTCTAGTGGTTTAAGGGGAAACATTTAATTATTTTGGAATGGCCTAGTCAAATCCCAGACCTCAATCCAATTGAGAATATGTGGTATGACTTAAAGATTGCTGTACACCAGCGGAACCCATCCAACTTGAAGGAGCTGGAGCAGTTTTGCCTTGAAGAATGGGCAAAAATCCCAGTGGCTAGATGTGCCAAGCTTATAGAGACATACCCCAAGAGACTTGCAGCTGTAATTGCTGCAAAAGGTGGCTCTACAAAGTATTAACTTTGTCTTAATTCTTGTTTGTTTCACAATAAAAAACATTTTGCTTCTTCAAAGTGGTAGGCATGTTGTGTAAATCAAATGATACAAACCCCCCAAAAAATCAATTTTAATTCCAGGTTGTAATGCAACAAAATAGGAAAAATGCCAAGGGGGTTGAATACTTTCGCAAGCCACTATCTCTTTGAAATAACTTCTAAGCCTATTCACAATGATATTGGGCTGGATGCTGATAGGGGAAAATTGCTGAATGATCAGAGAAATGATAGTCAAAGCTTTTCTTTTAGGCTGTTTACAGATAGAAGTCCTGGATGCTTTGCTAGCAATGGACAACAAGAAATTCACAGGGGCCAACCAATTGGATCCCGGTCTGCTTAAATGTGCAGCTGCCATCAATGTTGGCTCAATAACCCACATATTTTTTTTTACATTGTTATCAGAACCAAAATCCCGCTGTGCCCTCCGACGAACCATCAAACAGGCAAAGCGTCAATACAGGACTAAGATCGAATCGTACTACACCGGCTCCGACGCTTGTCGGATGTGGCAGGGCTTGCAAACTATTACAGACTACAAAGGGAAGCACAGCCGCAAGCTGCCCGGTAACACAAGCCTACCAGACAAGCTAAATTACTTCTATGCTCGCTTCGAGGCAAGTAACACTCAAACATGCATGAGAGCATCAGCTGTTCCAGATGACTGTGTGATCACGCTCTCCATAGCCGATGTGAGTAAGTCCTTTAAACAGGTCAACATTCACAAGGCCGCAGGGCCAGACGGATTACCAAGACGTGTACTCGGAGCATGCGCTGACCAACTGGCAATTGTCTTCACTGACATTTTCAACATCTCCCTGTCTGAGTCTGTAATACCAACTGCCTAAATGACTACCGACCCGTAGCGCTCACGTCTGTAGCCATGAAGTGCTTTGAAAGGCTGGTCATGGCTCACATCAATACCATTATCCCAGAAACCCTAGACCCACTCCAATTTGCATATCACCCCAACAGATCCACAGATGATGCAATCTCTATTGCGCTCCACACTGCCCTTTCACACATGGAAAAAAGCAACACCTATGTGAGAATGCTTTTCATTAACTACAGCTCAGCGTTCAACACCATAGTGCCCTCAAAGCTCATCACTAAGCTAAGGACTCTAGGACTAAACACCTCCCTCTGCAACTGTATCCTGGACATCCTGACGGGCCGCCTCAAGGTGGAAAGGGTAGGTAACAACATATCCGCCACGCTCTTCCTCAACACGGGGGCCCCTCAGGGGTGCGTGCTCAGTCCCCTCCTGTACTCCCTGTTCAATCATGACTGCTTGGCTAGGCACAACTCCAACACCATCATTAAGTTTGCCGATGACACAACAGTGGTAGGCCTGATCACCGACAACGACGAGATAGCCTATAGGGAGGAGGTCAAAGACCTGGCCATGTGGTGCCAGGACAACAACCTCTCCCTCAACGTGATCAAGAAAAAGGAGATGATTGTGGACTAGAGGAAAAAGAAGAGGACCGAGCATGCCCCCATTCTCATCGACAGGGCTGTTGTGGAGCAGGTTGAGCTTCAAGTTCCTTGGTGTCCACATCACCAACTAACTAACATGGTCCAAGCACACCAAGATAGTCGTAAAGAGGGCACGACAAATCCTATTCCCCCTAAGGAGATTGAAAAGATTTGGCATGGGTCCTCAGATCCTCAAAAGGTTCTACAGCTGCACCATCGAGAGCATCCTGACTGGTTGCATCACTGCCTGGTATGGCAACTGCTCGGCCTCCGACCGCAAGGCACTAGAGAGGGTACTGCGTACGGCCAGTACATCACTGGGGCCAAGCTTCCTGCCATCCAGGACCTCTATACCAGGCGGTGTCAGAGGAAGGCCCTAAAAATTGTCAAAGACTCCAGCCACCCTAGTCATAGACTGTTCTCTCTGCTACCGCACGGCAAGCGGTACCGGAGCGCCAAGTCTTGGTCCAAGAGGCTTCTAAACAGCTTCTACCCCCAAGCCATAAGACTCCTGAACATCTAATCAAATGGATACCAAGACTATTTGCATTGCCCCCCCAACCCTTTTTCACACTGCTGCTACTCTCTGTTTATTATCTATGCATAGTCACTTTAATAACTCTACCTACATGTACATATTACCCCAATTACCTCGACTAACCGGTGCCCCCGCACATTGACTCGGTACCGGTACCCCCTGTATATAGCCTCACTATTGTTATTTTTACTGCTGCTCTTTAATTATTTGTTACTTTTATTTCGTATTATTTTATATTGTATTTTTTTTATATATATATTTTTTGGCATTCTTTCTTAAAACTGCATTGTTGGTTAAGGGCTTGTAAGTAAGCATTTCACTGTAAGGTCTACAACTGTTGTTTTCGGTTGTATAAAATCTGATTTGACTCCCGAGTGGCGCAGTGGTCTAAGGCCACTAGAGATCCTGGTTGGAATCCAGGCTCTGTCGTAGCCGGCCGCGACCGGGAGAACAATGGGGCGGCGCACAATTGGCCCAGCGTCGTCCAGTGTAGGGGAGGGAATGGCCGGCAGGGAGGTAGCTCAGTTGGTAGAGCATGGCGTTTGCAACGCCAGGGTTGTGGGTTCGATTCCCACGGGGGGCCAGTATGAAAATAAAAAAATAAAAAAATAAGAAGAATAATGTATGCACTAACTGTAAGTCGCTCTGGATAAGAGCGTCTGCTAATGACGTAAATTTGATTTGATTTAAAAAGCAGAGAACTTATAAAAAACGAAATACATAAAGTAAATTAGCTATATCATGATCTGTGGAGTCCTGGCTTTCGGTGTGTATCAACGTATTCCGTGTTAATTTCCTTTATGCTTCACAACGCTAACCGGAATGTAGGTAGCAGCCATCTTGAAATTAGGTCATCGGCTCGGCCTGCCCTTATACATCTGTATGCCCATATATGCTAGTAAGTCACACCAAAGATTTGAAGACACAAATCAATAGCCAAGATACTCAGCTTTCTGCAGACTCCCTGCTTTTGCAGATAGGGGCTACCGTTCTCATACCAGACTTAATTGAATGAAAAAATGTAATAGGGTCCCCAAGTATGGGGAATTTACATTTAAGAGGTTTTAAACAGCATGATCACTACATAGGTGTACCTTGTGCTGGGGACAATAAAAGGCCACTCTAAAATGTGCAGTTCTGTCACACAACACAATGCCACAGATGTCTCAAGTTTTGAGGGCACGTGCAATTGGCATGCTGACTGCAGGAATGTCCACCAGAGCTATTGCCAGAGAATTTGTAAGTCGCTCTGGATAAGAGCGTCTGCTAAATGACGTAAAAGTAAATTGAATGTTCATTTCTCTACCATAAGCCTCCTCCAATGTTGTTTTAGAGAATTTGGCAGTATGTCCAACCGGGCTCACTATCTCTGCATTGTTGGGAAGGGCCCATAAGTAAGCATTTCACTGTTAGTCCACACATGTTGTTTACGAAGCACGTGAAAAATATTTTTTTTTTTGATTTGTGAAAGACTCACATATGGCCTTGTGTCAATTGAAAATGGTTGACTAAATCAGTCAGTGGTTGCAGCATCAAACCACTGACTGATTTCGTCAACCGTTTTCAATTGACACAAGGCCTTACGTGAGTATTTCACAAATCAAATTATATTCTCTACTCAGGGACCCCCAGCTGTTCCAGAGGTCGTCTACTTGATTCAACTTGTCAATTAACACAATAATATCACCTATTGAATTCTAACAATATAATATGTTTGACCAGAAAAAAAAAACTGTGGTTCTTCAAAAAGGATCTACAAAGAACCTTTTAGATTGAGAAAAGTTATTTATAGAACCATTCTCCATAGAGGTTCTATAAAGAACCATATTTTATTATTTATACACTATCAGTCAAAAGTTTGGACACACCTACTCATTCAAGGGTTTTTCTTTATTTTTACTATTTTCTACGTTATAGAATAATAGTGAAGACATCAAAACTATGAAATAACACATATGGAATCATGTAGTGACCACAAAAGTGTTAAACAAATCAAAATATATTTTATATTTGAGATCCTTCAAATAGCCACCCTTTGCCTTGATGATAGCTTTGCACACTCTTGGCATTCTCTCAACCAGCTTCATGAGGTAGTCACTTGGAATGCCTTTCAATCAACAGGTATGCCTTCTTAAAAGTTAATTTGTGGAATTTAACGCGTTTGAGCCAATCAGTTGTGTTGTGACAAGGTAGTGGTGGTATATAAAAGATAGCCCTATTTGGTAATAGACAAAGTCCATATTATGGCAAGAACAGCTCAAATAAGCAAAGAGAAACAACAGGCCATCATAATTTTTGTGTATGGGTGGCCTCCACAATCCCCCGACCTCCACCCAACTGAGATGGTTTGGGATGAGTCAGAGTGAAGGAAAAGCAACCAACAAGTGCTCAGCATATGTGGGAACTCCTTCAAGACTGTTGGGAAAGCATTCCAGGTGAAGCTGGTTGAGAGAATGCCAAGAGTGTGCAAAGTTGTCATAAAGGCAAAGGGTGGCTATTTGAAGAATCTCAAATATAACATATATTTTGATTTGTTTAACACTTTTTTGGTTACTACATGATTCCATATGTGTTATTTCATAGTTTTGATGTCTTCACTATTATTCTACAATATAGAAAATAGTAAAAATAAAGAAAAACCTTGAATGAGTAGGTGTGTCCAATCTTTTCACTTGTACTGACTATAGCCCCAAAAAGACTGTACCCATAGTTCTTTAAAAAACCTTAGGAAAGGGTTATTTATAGCACCATACAGGTTCCATTTAGAACCTTGTGAACATGGTTATGTTTTTAATATTCAAACAAGGGTTCTATAATGAACAAAAAATATAAACTCAACATGCAAGAATGTCAAAGTTTTTACTGAGTTACAGATCGTATAAGGACATCAGTCAATTGAAATAAATTCATTAGGGCCTAATCTATGGATTTCACATCACTGGGAATACTGATAAGCATCTGTTGGTCACAGACACCTTAAAAAAAAGGTAGGGGCGTGGATCAGAAAATCAGTCAGTATCTGCTGTGAGCGCTTCATGGAGCGTGCACATCTCCTTCACATAGAGTTGATCAGGCTGTTGATTGTGGCCTGTGGAATGTTGTACCACTCCTCTTCAATGACTGTGCGAAGTTGCTGGATATTGGCGGGACCTGGAACACACTGTCGTACACGTCGATCCAGAGCATCCCAAACATGCTCAATGGGTAAGACATCTGTGAGAATGCAGGCCATGGAAGAACTGGGACATTTTCAGCTTCCAGGAATTGTGTACCGATCCTTGCGACATGGGGCCTTGCATTATCATGCTGAAACATGAGGTGATGGCGGCAGATGAATGGCACGACAATGGGCCTCAGGATCTCGTCACGGTATATCTGTGCATTCAAATTGCAATCGATAAAATGCAATTGTGTTCATTGTCCGTAGCTTATGCATGCCCATACCATAACCCACCGCCACCATGGGGCACTCTGTTCGCAACTTTGACATGAGCAAACCGCTCAAACACAGTACGCCATACACGTGGTCTGCAGTTGTGAGCCCGGTTGGACATACTGCCAAATTCTCTAAAACAACATTGGAGGAGGCTTATGGTAGAGAAATGAACATTCAATTATCTGGCAACAGCTCTGGTGGACATTCCTGCAGTCAGCATGCCAATTGCATGCTACATCAAAACTTGAGACTTCTGTGGCTTTGTGTTGTGTGACAAAACTGCACATTTTAGAGTGGCCTTTTTATTTTCCCCAGCACAAGATGCACCTGTGTACTGATCACGCTGTTTAATCAGCTTCTTGATATGCCACACCTGTCAGGTGGATGGACTATCTTGGCAAAGGATAAATGCTCACTAACATTGATGTAAACAAATTTGTGCACAAAATATGAGAGAAATAAGCTTTTTGTGTTTATGGAACATTTCTGGTATCTTTTATTTCAGCTCATGAAACATGGGACCAACACTTTACATGTTGCGTTTATATTTCTGTTCAGTTTACATAGTATGAAAAATGGTTCCACTATGGTTACAAGCCAAAGATGCCTGCCTTCGATTAATTCCCCCTCCTTGCCTCTTTTCACCTCACCCTTTCCCAGTCCCCTCACACTCACAAGGCAGGCAATACGCTTGACCTCCTTTTTACTAGAGACTGTTTGTCTACTAATTTCACGGCAACCCCCCTCCAGGACTCTGATCACTACTTTGTTTCCTTTTTTTTTTTTTCACCTTTATTTAACCAGGTAAACCAATTGAGAACAAGTTCTCATTTACAACTGCGACCTGGCCAAGATAAAGCAAAGCAGTGCGATAAAAACAACAACACAGAGTTACATATGGGGTAAAACAAAACAAAGTCAAAAATACAACAGAAATACATATATATACAGTGTGTGCAAATGTAGCAAGTTATGGAGGTAAGGCAATAAATAGGCTATAGTGCAAAATAATTACAATTAGTATTAACACTGGAATGATAGATGTGCAAGAGATGATGTGCAAATAGAGATACTGGGGTACAAATTAGCAAAATAAATAACAATATAGGGATGAGGTAGTTCGGCGGGCTAATTTCAGATGGGCTGTGTACAGGTGCAGTGATCGGTAAGGTGCTCTGACAACTGATGCTTAAAGTTAGTGAGGGAGATAAGTGTCTCCAGCTTCAGAGATTTTTGCAATTTGTTCCAGTCATTGGCAGCAGAGAACTGGAAGGAATTGCGGCCAAAGAAGGTGTTGGCTTTGGGGATGACCAGTGAGATATACCTGCTGGAGCGCAGACTACGGGTGGGTGTTGCTATGGTGACCAATGAGCTAAGATAAGGCGGGGATTTGCCTAGCAGTGATTTATAGATGGCCTGGAGCCAGTGGGTTTGGCGACGAATATGTAGTGAGGACCAGCCAACAAGAGCGTACAGGTCACAGTGGTGGGTATTATATGGGGCTTTGGAGACAAAACGGATGGCACTGTGATAGACTACATCCAATTTGCTGAGTAGAGTGTTGGAGGCTATTTTGTAAATGACATCGCCGAAGTCAAGGATCGGTAGGATAGTCAGTTTTACGAGGGCATGTTTGGCAGCATGAGTGAAGGAGGCTTTGTTGCGATATAGGAAACCGATTCTAGATTTAACTTTGGATTGGAGATTCTTAATGTGAGTCTGGAAGGAGAGTTTACAGTCTAACCAGACACCTAGATATTTGTAGTTGTCCACATACTCTAGGTCAGACCCGTCGAGAGTAGTGATTCTAGTCGGGTGGGCGGGTGCAAGCAGTGTTCGGTTGAAGAGCATGCATTTAGTTTTACTAGTGTTTAAGAGCAGTTGGAGGCTACTGAAGGAGTGTTGTATGGCATTGAAGCTCGTTTGGAGGTTTGTTAACACAGTGTCCAATGAAGGGCCAGATGTATACAAAATGGTGTCGTCTGCGTAGAGGTGGATCTGAGAGTCACCAGCAGCAAGAGCGACGTCATTGATATACACACTTTTCTGTCTCCCTCTCCTCCAACCCTGACCACTTAGCACCTTCCCAGATGGTAATGCGCCGTTGCAATCTTCGCTCTCTCTCTCCTTCTATCCTATCATCGCTCCTTTCTGATAAATCCATCTCCCTTCTGTCTCCTGATTCTGCCTCTTCAATCCTACTATCCTCCCTTTCTGCATCCTATGACTCGCACTGTCCCCTTTCCTCAGGGCCGGCTCGGCCCTCCCCTCCTGCTCCATTGCTGAGTGACTGATTGCGAGCTTGCATATCAGGGCTGCAGGCAGCTGAGCCAAAAGTGAGGAAAACTAAACTTCCGGAGGACCTATCATCTTTTCACTCACTCCTCTCTACCTTCTCTTCCTCTGTATACGCTGCTAAAGCCACTTTCTATCACTCTAAATTTCAAGCTTCTGCCTCTAACTCTAGGAATCTCTTTTCCACCTTCTCCTCCCTCCTTAATCCTCCACCCCCTCCCCCTCCCTCCTCCCTCTCTACAGGCGACTTTTTCAACCACTTTGAGAAGGTTGACGACATCCGCTCCTCATTCACTCAGCCTATTGAATCCACTGGTCCCACTGACACAGAGCTACCATACGCCTTGACCTCTTTCTCCCTTCTCTCTCCAGATGAAATTCTGCGACTAGTGAGGAACGGCCGCCCGACAACCTGCCTGCTCGACCCCATCCCCTCATCCCTTCTCCAGACCATCTCTGGAGCCCTTCTCCCATTCCTCACTTCCCTCAACACTCAACCCTTCTGATGTCAAAAACTACAGACCAGTGTCCCTTCTTTCTTTTCTTTCCAAAACACCTCAGCGTGCTGTCTTTGACCAACTCTCTCGCTATCGCTCTCAGAACAATCTTCTTGACCCTAGCCAGGCAGGCTTCAAGACGGGTCACTCAACTGAGACTGCTCTTCTCTGTGTCACAGAGGCTCTCCGTACTTACAAAGCTGACACTCTCTCCTCTGTTCTCATCCTCCTAGATCTATCCACTGCTTTCTACACTGTGAACCATCAGATCCTCCTCTCCACCCTCTCAGGGCTGGGCGTCTCAGGCTCTGCACACTCTTGGATTGCATCCTACCTGGCAAGCCGCTGCTACCAGGTGATGTGGCAAGGATCTGTGTCTGCACCATGTAGTCTCAGTACCGGTGTCACCCAGGGCTCGATTCTAGGCCTTCTCCTCTTCTCTCTATACGCCAAGTCACTCGGCTCCATCACATCTTCACATGGTCACTCTCTCCTATCATTGCTATGCGGATGACACTCAACTACTTTTCTCCATCCCCCTTCTGACACCCAGGTGGCAACACGCATCTCTGTGTGCCTGGTATATATTTTAGCTTGGATGTCGGCTCACCACCTCAAGCTTTTTGTGAACTAACACTCACACTTGACTCTTTTCCCCCTTACTAGCTCTGACATTGCTGATAGCTACTTTATTGAGGAAAAAATTTACATACTATGACTGTGATATGTGGTTGTCCCACCTAGCTATTTTAAGATTAATGCAGTAACTGTAAGTCACTCTGGATGAGAGTGTCTGCTAAATGACTAAAATGTAAAATGTAAATATAAAGAAACCCTATCTGGTACTATTTAGATTTTTTTTTAGTGTGTGTGTACCATAGCTACAAAGTAAGTAAAATGTCTATTTTGTAGCTGGCTTAGTGTCACGAGAATCTCTAATTAAACTCAAGCTTGAATAATTCCCAGAGGTTGTAATGCTCTGGTTTTAATCATGAATTATTCAAGGTCCACAACCAGCAAGAATGATCTGTAATATTTAATCATGGAGAGCTCTCCCGCCAAAACACACACACAGCCTTTTATAACTATTTACACAAAGGAACTTTGCTCCGCCCACCTTTAGGCGGCCTGTACATTTCCACAGTATTGTTGTTTGTATGTGTTCTTACCTTTTTGCAGTGGGTAATTTGGACCCAGGTTGCTCTTTCTGCTATTCTAATGGCAAAAGGCGTGACCAATATAACCTGATAGGGCCCTTCCCAACAGGCCTGCTTCCAGTCTTTCTTCTTTAGGGACTGGATCCACACCAGTCACCTGGTTGGATAGAGTGGGTCACCTTCTCCTTTAGTTCACCTGTGGGGCACAAAACCTCTGACATACGCGTGTGGTTAATAAACTACCTTCTCACGTGTTCTGCTAGGGTGCTCTCAATTTCTATCTCTGCCTGCTCTGATCCCCCTAACTCGGGCATTCTGCATGGTCTACCAAATACCTTCTCCAATGGCAATAACCCTTCTTTATCTGGAGTTATCCTGATCGTCATTAATACTATCGGTAGACATTATACCCAATTTCTTCCTGAGACTGCCCCTTGCTTCTTTATTGCTCCTCCCACGTCCTTTGTCTATTATGGCGGCTAAATTCGACTTTCATTCAGTTCAGAATCAATAGTAATACAATCAATCAATCCCTTATCTTGTAAAAACACTCATGTTTAGTTTAAACTCTGTTCTACCCCGGCTCCTCCGGGCTTGACCTGAAGACTGATGGTTGGACATGACAGGTCCATACTTAAATCTTTCAAACCTAACCCAACCCCCCATCATGCTGTAATCAATTAAGAAGATAGCAAAGGAGAGACAAAGGTTTTAGTCTGAATTCTGCTCAACCGTGGCCGCTCTTTCCTCTCTGTTTGAGGAGAGAAGCAAAAGGCTCCCTTCCATTCTTTTCTTGCTCGTTCTCTAAGTTTTCTTACTAGATATAACCTCTCTGCCCTCTGCTCTGGGGGAGGCACTGAGACCTCAACCTCCACTTCATTTACTCTCTGCATAACTCCCTTTTTCCTTCTCTGTCTTTCCTCTCTCTTCCGAGCCTCAGAGAGCCAAACTCTAGCAGTGTCTAGCTCCTCCCCTCGCTGTTTCTTTAGATCTGTTCCACAGTTTACATGCATCTGTTTAATCATAGCCTCTAATTTATCTACATCGAGATGCCCAATAAACCCATACTTCTTCCCCCAAATGGATCCATAGTAAATATTCCTTTGATATTTTCCCACCATATATCTTTCATCCCCCGTTAATTCCCGGACCTCTTTTGAATATTTATTTCCCATGGTAGAAAAATAAGAAATCCCCCAGTTTTCCTTATAATCTAGTAATAATTCACTCAATAATTATTTTCCTTTGAACTTATTATTAGGTGCGACTTTTGAGCAAATGTTATGATCAGCTTTTGTAATTAACCATTTAAATTATTCAACCCGTAACCCAGAGTTTTTTTTAAGACCCCAGTTTCATGAAACGGATGGGACAACCATTTTTTCTCACGCAACCTATTTTAGTCCCTTCTTTTGGAATGTATTCTTAGCTGTGACTTTTGAATAGATATTAAGTCTCACACGTATACAACCTTATATGATCATCAATTATCACTATCGGTAACCCGGAGGTCGTAAAGCTCCAGTTTCATGGAACAGATAGAGTAATGGCAAATCTACAGTTGTTTATGACTTTTGACTGTACTAATATTCTACTTCTCAACCCTGCTATTTTACCTCTTTCTTCTTGAAGTTCACCCCCGTTTTATGTTCATTTAGAATACTGGCGCATTGGGTTTTCTCTAAATGAACGTCTAAAAACGCTTAAGTTTACTTCCTTCTTGTATACTTTTGACAATTCCTGATTGTCTCAACACAAGGTTAGTTTATTTTTGGTAATGGCCTCTCTACCCGGAGTAAATTTTGGACCCACCTCTCTTTACTTAAGTTTACTGTGCTATACCACTCGCATTTTATATCTATCTAGAATACTGGCGCATTGGGTTTTCTCTAGATAAACGTCTAAAAACACGATGGCAAGCCTTACTGGATTTTGGTAATCAATCTCTGCCATTACAAGAATTACAACAGTATTTCTATGTTATTACAAGTTCAGATCATTCTCCCCAAAAAACCATGAATAAAAATGACTGACCTTCTTCTTGCAGCTGGGATAAAAAAAAAAAAAATCAGATCTCGTCAACGTTTTTGTCGTTCATTAGTTTCATCACCGGCCTGTTTATGAACCTTAATGTTAAAGGCCAGGACTTAGTCTATACGGATGCTATCATCCGCCCGTGCATGGTTTTCGGTGTCCCCGGAACGACAAAGATATTGAGATCCGGCACGAAGGACCTTTTGTCACGAGAATTTCTATCTCTAATTAAACTCAAGCTTGAATAATTCCCAGAGGTTGTAATGTTCTGGTTTTAATCATGAATTATTCAAGGTCCACAACCAGCAAGAATGATCTGTAATATTTAATCATGGAGAGCTCTCCCGCCAAAACACACACACAGCCTTTTATAACCCTTCACACAAAGGAAATCTGCTCCGCCCACCTTTAGGCGGCCTGTACATTTCCACAGTATAGAATGATTAACTAGTTTCTAAGTCCCCTCCCTCCTGGAATGTTTGTCTCAGCAGTTTCTAACTCACCCCCTCTGTTAGTGGGTTTATAATGATAACCCTAACACAGTTCACACAGTCATCATCAGTATTGGGGTGGAACAATTTGAGTCATAATCATAATTCCTCTATTTACATTTTAGTCATTTAGCAGACGCTCTTATCCAAAGCAACTTACAGTTAGTGAATACATATTTTTTTATACTGGCCCCCCGTGGGAATCGAACCCACAACCCTGGCATTGCAAACGCCATGCTCTATCAACGCTACATCCCTGCCGGCCATTCCCTCCCCTACCCTGGACGACGCTGGGCCAATTGTGCGCCGCCCCATTGGTCTCCCGGTTGCGGCCGGCTACAGCAGAGCCTGGATTCGAACCAGGATCTCTAGTGGCACAGGTTGCACTGCGATGCAGTGCCTTAGACCACTGCGCCACTCAGGAGTTTTGTAGTGATGGTTCTATCACTTAGTAGTGATGGTTTAATAGTAGAACAATATCCTGATGGAGGTCGTTTCAGACTGGATTTTTGGTAAATAAGATCTATTCGTTTATTGGAATCATCAAGATTAACGGTGTGCTGGAGTTTTTCTTATTGTTTATAGTACATCAACAACAGTTCCCAAAAGGGTAGTTCAGTGTTTAAACAGTGACAGTGACTTCTGCCTAATGAATACACATGTAGATCAGAGAAATAGAGATACAGAGAGAAACATACAGTGACAGGGAGGACAGGAGATGCACGCAACAAATCGGCCAGTGTTACTTAGTTACAGTGGCTTGCAAAAGTATTCAACCCCTTGGCATTTTTCCTATTTTGTTGCCTTACAACCTGGAATTAAAATTAATTTTTGGGGGAGTTTGTATCATTTGATTTACAAAACATGCAGATACAAAATAATTTTTGGGGTGAAACAAACAAGAAATAAGACAAAAACAGAAAACTTGAGCGTGCATAACTATTCACCCCTGGAAGACTGAAACAGGTTTCCCTCAAGAATTTCCCTGTATTTAGCGCCATCCATCATTCCTTCAATTCTGACCAGTTTCCCAGTCCCTGCCGATGCACCATGCTGCCGGTGGCAGCATGATGCTGCCACCACCATGCTTCATTGTGGGGATGGTGTTCTCGGGGTGATGAGAGGTGTTGGGTTTGCGCCAGACATAGCATTTTCCTTGATGGCCAAAAAGCTCAATGTTAGTCTCATCTGACCAGAGTATTGGGGAGTCTCCCACATGCCTTTTGGCGTGGGGAGTCTCCCACATGCCTTTTGGCGAACACCAAACGTGTTTGCTTATTTTTTTCTTTAAGCAATGGCTTTTTTCTGGCCACTCTTCCGTAAAGCCCAGCTCTGTGGAGTGTACGGCTTAAAGTGGTCCTATAGACAGATACTCCAATCTCCTCTGTGGAGCTTTGCAGATCCTTCAGGGTTATCTTTGGTCTCTTTGTTGCCTCTATGATTAATGCCCTCCTTGCCTGGTCCGTGAGTTTTGGTGGGCTGCCCTCTCTTGGCAGGTTTGTTGTGGTGCCATATTCTTTCCATTTTTTTTATAATGGATTTAATGGTGCTCCGTGGGATGTTCAAAGTTTCGGATATTTTTTATAACCCAACCCTGATCTGTACTTCTCCACAACTTTGTCCCTGACCTGTTCGGAGAGCTCCTTGGTCTTCATGGTGCCGCTTGGTTGGTAGTGCCCCTTGCTTAGTGGTGTTGCAGACTCTGGGGCCTTTCAGAACAGGTGTATATCTACTGAGATCATGTGACAGGTCATATAACACGTAGATTGCACACAGGTGGACTTAATTTAACTAATTATGTGACTTCTGAAGGTAATTGGTTGCACCAGATCTTATTTAGGGGCTTCATAGCAAAGGGGGGGAATACATACAGTTGAAGTCAGAAGTTTACATCCACTTAGGTTGAAGTAATTAAAACTCGTTTTTGAACCACTCCACACATTTTTCCAACAATTGTTTACAGACTGATTATTTCACTTACAATTCACTGTATCACAATTCCAGTGGGTCAGAAATGTACATACACTAAGTTGACAGTGCCTTTAAACAGCTTGGAAAATTCCATGGCTTTAGAAGCTTCTGATAGGCTAATTGACATCATTTGAGTCAATTGGAGGGTTACCTGTGGATGTATTTCAAGGCCTACCTTCAAACTCAGTGCCTCTTTGCTTGACATCATGTGAAAATCAAAAGAAATCAGCCAAGACCTCAGAAAAAAATCTACAAGTCTGGTTCATCATTGGGAGCAATTTCCAAACGCCTGAAGGTACCACGTTCATCTGAACAAACAATAGTATGCAAGTATAAACACCATGGGACCACGCAGGATGGAGAGACGTTTTGTCTCCTAGAGATGAACGTACTTTGGTGCAAAAAGTGCAAATCAATCCCAGAACAACAGGAAAGGACCTGTGAAGATGTTGGAAGAAACAGGTACAAAAGTATCCACAGTAAAATGAGTCCTATATCGACATAACCTGAAAGGCCCCTCAGCAAGGAAGAAGCCACTGCTCCAAAACCACCATGCAAAATCCAGACTTTGGTTTGCAACTGCACATGGGGACAAAGATCGTACTTTTTGGAGAAATGTCCTCTGGTCTGATGAAACAAAAATAGAACTGTTTGCCCATAATGACCATTGTTATGTTTGGAGGAAAAAGGGGGCATCTTGCAAGCCGAAGAACACCATCCCAACCGTGTAGCACGGGGGTGGCAGCATCATGCTGTGGGGGTGCTTTGCTGCAGGAGGGACTGGTGCACTAAACAAAATAGATGGCATCATGAGGAAGGAAAAGTATTTGGATATATTGAAGCAACATCTCAAGACATCAGTCAGGAAGTTAAAGCTTGGTCGCAAATGGGTCTTCCAAATGAACAATGACCCCAAGCATACTTCCAAAGTTGTGGCAAAATGGCTTAAGGACAACAAAGTCAAGGTATTGGAGTGGCCATCACAAAGCCCTGAACTCAATCCTATATAAGATTTGTGGTCAGAACTGAAAAAGCGTGTGCGAGCAAGGAGGCCTACAAACCTGACTCAGTTACACCAGCTCTGTCAGGAGGAATGGGCCAAAATTCACCCAACTTATTGTTGGAAGCTTTTTGGAGAAATGTCCTCTGGTCTGATGAAACAAAAATAGAACTGTTTGCCCATAATGACCATTGTTATGTTTGGAGGAAAAAGGGGGTATCTTGCTACCCGAAACGTTTGACCCAAGTTAAACAATTTAAAGGCAATGCTACCAAATACTAATTGAGTGTATGTAAACTTCTGACCCACTGGGAATGTGATTAAATAAATAAAAGCTGAAATAAATAATTCTCTCTACTATTATTCTGACATTTCATCTTCTTAAAATGAAGTGGTGATCCTAACTGACCTAAGACAGGGAATTTTTACTAGGATTAAATGTCAGGAATTGTGAAAAACTGAGTTTAAATGTATTTGGCTAAGGTGTATGTAAACTTCCGACTTCAACTGTGCGCACGCACCCCTTTTCCGTTATTAATTTTTTCGATTTTTTTTTATTTCACTTCACCAATTTCGACTATTTTGTGTATGTCCATTACATGAAATCCAAATAAAAATCCATTTAAATTACAGGTTGTAATGCAACACAATAGGAAAAACGCCAAGGGGGATGAATACTTTTGCAAGGCAATGTACCTAGTGTTGATTTTTCAGTGTAATATTGTTGATATATTGTTTATTCAGTTGTTAAATTAACTCTGTAAGTGTTAAATTAACACTAATTGGTGTATAAGAACCCCAGTGTTGGTGTTGATGAACAGTTTTAAACCAAAACCACAACCATCCTTATCATATTTCACAGCATGCTCTATTGCAGGTAGATTTTTTGAAATGTTTGTTTCAATGTCTATGTTTTTGCATGTACATTGGTTGATTAATTAATCTTATGCTACTCAAATATAAATAACGTCACTCTGTCTGGATTCCAAAATGAATTAGACATAACTTTGCAACCAGCATGATGTGACTTGCAGGCTTGATGTTGCCTGTAAATCATTGGGCCAGGAGTTGGATGAATACAACAACCATGTCTCTGTCACTAACAAATACAGTCATGGGTGGTAACTCTAAAATTCACTTGACATGGAAGGCACTTTGGGAAATATGCAAATAATGTTTTACATGAAGCAGTGTGTTGATTTAACACTGAAATGTGTGGACCCGTATAGACACTGGACCAGTGTTAAATTTAACACTCTCAGTGTTGATTTAACACTGGAGAATTTACTGTGCAGTAATTTGCAGGCCTCAGCACTGAGAGACATGGAGAGAGAGAGTGAGTGAGAGAGAGAGAGAGAAAGACACACACACACATACACACAGACATAGAGACGAGAATTATGCTGTTTTAATGAGTCTCTACAGGTTGAGGTGTGTGCCAGGGTTTATTTGATTTTCCATATCAGAGAACCCAGGTATGTCTCCTGGATAGGTCTCCCCGTGTTTACTTTGAAATTATTGTGGAGGGAGAGTGTGCTTTGTCACTGGTTCATTTTCATTTAGTTTCACTCCAATCAAACAGCATCGGCTGAGTTATTATTTTTTTAGATCAATGGCCCCGTCGACCATCGTCCTTTTATGATCTGAGAGGACGAATGGAAGAAAAATGTTGAGTCATGATGAATCACCAACTGCCACTCACACTGTGATAGATCATTACTCATGTTTTCATATGTTCATAGCAGCCAACTGCCATTGCATTTACCCAGTATTGCCAGGTATCCAGCATAGAGTGTATGTGCCACAAACACCAACCATATCTCCTTACACCAATCTGTTCACTGCAGGGTTTTTCAAAATGTGTGTCATACCCAACAGGCCTTTACTGGTTGCTCTGTGGCACTATGTGCTCATTGGTCACAGTCCCCTGGGACTACTGGCATAGTTTATACATGGGCAAGGGTGTGAAATATCCTGTGTGCACAGATGGAATGCATTTTGTCACCACAGCTTGTGTTGTGAGCATGGACGTGTGCGCACGATCACACATTTTACATTTCATTTACATTTTAGTCATTTAGCAGACGCTCTTATCCAGAGCGACTTACTGTTAGTGAGTGCATACATTTTCATACACACACACACACACACACAACTTGACCCTTGGTAGAGTGCCAACTATATTGTCACAGCAGAACGTGGGTTTAATACAAGCTTGTTGTCTCCACATGTGAGTATTTGAGTGTGTAAGTATGTGTACTATATGCATGAAAAAGCACAGCTATGGTCAATCAGTCACACTTAAGTACACAACACACACACAAGCACCCATGCAGGGGCACACACACCCAAACATACACACACAAACATGTACACACGCATACAAAATGGCATGTCTGCAGGAACACACACAATCTATATGCAAAATAGAATATGCAGGAATGCTAGTCCGCTATCTGCCTCAGATCTATACATCGCCCCAGGGCTTTCTGGGATTTAGGGTATAAAACATACTTTTTTTGTGCAAATGTAATTCCCTTATGATGGATTGGGTACTATGAGAAATTATCTTTATAAATAACGCGTATCATTGTTATTCATGTAATAGTTTGTTTACGCTAGTAATGCAGCATTCCCCTGTGAAAAGTGCTGTTGGTGCAATACAAAAGGTGGTGCAATAATAGAATAATCTATTTTATTTGGCTTCAACTATACTTATTGGTCAACCAAGTGAAAGTAACTTGAAATGGGATCTAAGCTTAAAAGTTTTAGCTTAGTGGTCATGTCTGCATGTGTGCATGTGCGCGTGTGTGTGTCCTCTCCATGGCAATCAAGTTGTTGTTTTGTCTGAGACTATTCTGTCTGTTGCTGTGTCTGGGGAAATGTTAATTGGTAGGTAGACATTTTGTTTGGTTTGTGTAGCGGGTGTTTGAAGCGCTGACAAAGACACATTCTAAGTGGAATCAGTGCAGCGAGAACACCAACAGGGACACCCGAGTTCTCCTAATTTCCCCTTTTTATCGCGCATAATTAAAATGAATTGCTTTTTATGGCTGTTGTTTTTCCTCCCAGTCTTCTAGCTATATGACTCTATTGATTTATCATAGGCTGGTATTCCAATCCACACTGGGGTGGTAATAGTTTTAGCTCTGCAAGATCCCCACTGAGCACATGTAGACGTGGAACTATTAATCTGTCTGCTTCATTCTGCTGCTCTCAAAGTGATACATTTCAATAGGATAGGAAATTAGCATAGACAACGGAACAAAACCGAGAAAGTGGTTCTCAGCGTGTGTCATCCTGTACTACCAGTGAATGACTCCCCTTATGGAAAAACCATGATTTCATAAGTGGGAAATCACAGGATTTTACATGACATTTTCACATGTTTTGTACATGTGAAATCATGTGAAACCATGTGTTTTTGGAACACTTCACATGTGATGATATTTCACATGAAGTTTCACATGTGGATTTTCACGTGATCACATAACCTTTAACACATTTTCACACAAGATTTCACAGGTGATGCCCTGCAAACAAAAACTGATTTCATCTACACTTTCCTACACTTTGGACTTCAAAGTAAATCTCAGCTTTGGTAATAAACTCACGAAAAACAATTACATTTATCATAGTGATTCATTAGTATCATTAAAACAGTGTCACGGACGTTTAAGGACGGGTCAGACCAAGGCGCAGCGTGAAAGGCATACATGTTTATTTCACCGATAAACACACTAAACAAAACAACAAACCAACGAAACGTGAAGTCCTAAGGCTAAACACAATACAAGCCTCTGACACGGAACAAGATCCCACAACTAATGATAGCAAACAGGCTGCCTAAGTATGATCCCCAATCAGAGACAACGAGCAACAGCTGTCTCTGATTGGGAATCACACCCGGCCAAACATAGAAATACAACACCTAGAAAGAGAACATAGAAAATACAACATAGAACTCCACACCCTGACTCAACATACTAGAGTCCCATAAGTCAGGGCGTGACAAACAGAATAATATACCCCACCAAAATTAGACATCTATACAGAAAAAAACAAAAATGTATTAAATCAGTAAATGAATCAATGATGAGAAAATCGTCTGAAAAACAAACTAAAATAGTAGTGCAGATGCTACTCTTTTGCTAACTGCAGAGATGTATTATAGGTAATGAATGTTTAGGGGAATGCTACAGATGTTGTGGCACAGCAGAAAGATCAGCGTACCTCAAATACAGAGGTTGTGAGTTAGAATTCCAGGTGGGGTTATAGTTTAGCTGAACAGCGAAAACACATGGAATTGCACACTTGAAAACATGTAATCACATGTGAAGTGTTCCAAAAACACATGTTTACACATGTGAAATGTCATGTAAAGTTTTCCAAAAACAAGTTTTCACGTTTCACATGTAAAAAGTCACATGTGAAGGGTTCCAAAAACACATGTGGTTGAACATGTGATAACAAGAAACTACACTGTTAGCCATTGCTGTTAATTTTGTTGTAAATTGTACAGTACATTTCTGATACTGTATTAGTGTTTTGCTATATATTTACTGTCAATCACAATGCACTTGGGTACTTTTTGGCTCGTCTTGCAAATGAACTTGGCATGCCTCACTTGCAATTGCATTTAAATGTAATGGATACTTTAGATGCCCTTATTGTACAAACTGTAAAAAAAAAAGTCCTTTAATTTTATAGTAAATTACCGGCTACTGAGTTGTGGTGAAAACAGTGGAAACAACTTTTTATGTGTTTCTACAGTTGAACAGTATTTTGTCAGTAAATATACAGCAATGAACTGTGTACAGGAAGTACACAACAATGTCAATTCTAATTCAGTTACAGTGTTTTCAATACTGGAAAATTAGGAATTGCAATTTGATTTACTTTCTGAATTGACGGTAACTTAACCCCCTAAAGTCGATTGACACTCCCTAGCATCAAACAGTGATGTCATTTTAAATATTGAATAGCTCCCTGTGTGTTCAGGCTAGAGACTTTTTTTGTAGTGGCTGCAGATCAATCCCCCTCCTTCCGCCAATATAAAGCTTGTGCCTATTCCATAACATGGGGCTTCTAAATGTGTTTTTTTTCTACACATGAGAGGACAAGGACAAGAAAATCATCAAGAAATAGTATGTAATAAGTCACCACTATCGAAAGATGAGACTCTCACGAATACGACAGTGTCAGTTTTGCTCTACGTCATCCACAAGCTTTATGGCAGTCGTCTGAACTCTGTCGCAGATGTCCTAATTTTGAAGATGTCTTCTCACAAAACCGACTGTCCAGACCGAACAGTTGGAGCTACAAACTAATATCTCACCAATATTGAAATGGGAGACTCTCAAGAACACGAAGGTGATGGTTGTTTTGCTCTGTTTTGTGACACACACAAGCAATTGTAACGGGCTATAAAAGTGGCACAACGTGCATAGTGGGTAGAAAGTGCCCCGAATAACGTGACCAAACATGGGTCTTTTATTTATATATATATATATATATATATATATATATATATATATATATATATATATATATATATATATATATATATATATATATACAGTGCCAGTCAAAAGTTTGGACACATCTACTAATTCCAGGGTTTTTCTTTATTTGTACTATTTTCTACATTGTAGAATAATAGTAAAGACATCAAAACTATGAAATAACACATATGGAATCATGTAGTAACCACAAAAGTGTTAAACAAATCAAAATATATTTTAGATTTTAGATTCTTCAAAGTAGCCACCCTTTGCCTTGATGCCAGCTTTGCACACTCAATTGAGATGGTTTGGGATGAGTTGGACCGCAGAGTGAAGGAAAAGCAGCCAACAAGTGCTCAGCATATGTGGGAACTCTTTCAAGACTGTTGGAAAAGCATTACAGGTGAAGCTGGTTGAGAGAATGCCAAGAGTGTGCAAAGCTGTCATCAAGGCAAAGGGTGGCTATTTGAAGAATATAAAATATTCCAGACTGTTCTGTCGCACTCACAAAGGCTTTGCAATGTATTTCTTTGTAGGCTATAGCCTTGAAATAATTGAAATAATATAGCAGAAATAATTCATTTTCGTTCCTTCTTAGGCTCCCTGTCTGGCTCCTGACCTATTTTGAGTGTTTATATGCTGTTTAATATGACATGTAGCCTATTTGAAATTATGTTGACTTCTTGCATTCACCTTTTCATGTTTATTCAAATACTTTTCATTAAAATCCATATGTTTTGATTTCAATACTTAAAAAACAATTGGTAGGTCCAGGTAGTCACAAAAATAGATGGGTGTTGGTTAAATTGTGATTTTAATGAATGTAGCGAATTTGGAGCTGCAGTCTTTTTTCCTGTGAGAGCTGAGCTGTTTTTAGCTGAGGGGTTGGAAAGGACATGGAGCACCCGAAGCCATGCGCAAGCACGATCGGGATTTCCAACCTCTCAACTCCACAGCACACTGCTCATAGTACACTGCTTAGCTATTTCGACGCATACCTCGGAGCTCCAGCATCAAAAGTAACATCACTAGTTTTATCATTATCTCGATGAAGGTTGAGAACTTATTTTGCCATTATCAGTTCCCTCAATCTTTGTAAGAACTTGTGGTAATCAAGAACTCCACTGTTAAGAGGTTACTTTGCATTTTCCAGTAGGGTAATGGCAGCTGGTTCAGCTTCCTGTCAACTACAGTACACTGAACAAAAATATAAACGCAACATGCATAGTGTTGGTCTCATGTTTCATGAGCTGAAATAAAAAATCCTAGAAATGTTCCATGTGCACAAAAAGTTTATTTATCTCAAATGTTGTGCCCAAATTTGTTTACATCCCTGTTAGTGAGCATTTCTTCTTTGCCAAGATAATCCATCCACCTGACAGATGTGGCATATAAAGAAGCTGATTAAACAGCATGATTATTTCACAGGTTCACCTTGTGCCACAGATGTCTCAAGTTTTGAGGGAACATGCAATTGGCATGCTGACTGCAGGAATGTCCACCAGAGCTGTTGCCAGAGAATTGAATGTTCATTTCTCTACCATAAGCCGCCTCCAACGTCGTTTTAGAGAATTTGGCAGTACATTTACATTACATTTTAGTCATTTAGCAGACGCTCTTATCCAGAGCGACTTACAGTTAGGTGAGTGCATACATTTTCATACTTTTTTCATTCTACATCCAACTGGCCTCACAACCGCAGACCACGTGTAACCACGCCAGCCTAGGACCTCCTAATCCGGCTTCTTCACCTGCAGGATCGTCTGAGACCAGCCACCCAGACAGTTGATGAAACTGAGGAGTATTTCTGTCTGTAAAAATACCTTATGTGGGGAAAAAACTAATTCTGATTGGCTGGGCCTGGCTCCCCAGAGGGTGGACATTGTTGCCAAGTGGGTGGGCCCAGTCATGTGAAATCCATAGATTAGGGCCAAATTTATTAATTTCAATTTCCTTATTTCCTTAAATGAACTGTAACTCAGTAAAATATTGTAAAGTGTCGCATGCTGTGTTTAGATTTTTGTGCAGTGTAGGTTATTGTAAAAATGCACATTACCTTAATGAAGCTAATCCATCACACTAACTGACCAGATGGTCTGGTAAGTGAGTAATACAATTGCATGGCTATAAAGGACATTTCTTACAGTGCTTTGATATCACATGCACATACATCAGCCTTTTACAAAGCTTCAGAACAGACAGCATACAAGTTCTATGTTTATGAACAGACCACATTAACTAGGAAAACATTCGCTCTTATGGGAGACCAAAAAGAGCTACCTGAATGCCACGCAAAGAATAAGCCACACCTGCAATCTTCTGATAGGCTGCCGCTGTTACAGTATGCTGACAATCAGCAGGTGATGTGCATGTTGTCAACAGAAGAGACAGTGAAGGCACAACAGGTTACCGGCAAGATTGCTAGCAGCAGCAATTTTTTTTTGCCAGTAAGTTATTGTGCCTTTTAAGCAGTTTCCAGTTAAGAAATGTCAAATTCACAGCAACAAGTTGCCATTAAATTACTGGTGAATTCATAATAACTTCTTCACAGTGCAGTATTGACAAATTCTCTTGGTAAGTTTGTAGAACAGAGAGTGTCAAAGGATTTGCTCCAGTAGCATTGGCGTAGCCATCGAACATTTAAACTGCTAAAACACTTCTACTGACGGTTGGCACAAATACGCATATGTTTGACCACACCCCCAAACATGCTATTGAGCCCGTCTAGTACATTGCCCCCACCTAAGAAAGTGCAGTGATGATCATACCTTATATAAAAAATATTGGTTGTGAGGTGTACCTTTGACCTTTTTTTACCCCAGGTAACAACACTGTACCATAACCATACCCCCATTTGTTGAGAATATAGTATGAATAATTATGAACTTGGTGGCACTGCAGAAACATTGATGCACTCCCAACAAAGAGGTTGCAAGTTCAAATCCTCAAATAATTAATTTATACTCTACGTCAAGTATCATTGAACACTTCAAGTTTTACATTGGTGGTGATAACTGGACAATTAATGACTTGACTCTGGGCAGCTTTTAGCAAAGTGCAGAAAAATAGTATTGTCAATAAGTCTTTGGCCATATCTCTTTCACGCGCACAGATCTAGTGGTTAAGCTGCACTGTAGCAGGACATTTCAGGTTGCTAGCAACCAAGAGGTTAAGAGTTCAAATCCAATTTAAGGCTCAGCCCCAAGTTTTTTTTGACAATAATTGAAATCAGAATACAGCTGCATAATGTTTATAGAAATAACACCTTAAAGTTCTTGTATATATTTACTTTATTTTTACTGCAACTTTAGGAATTGCAATTATGTCCAGAGACATAGTGGTGCAGCAAGAACTTAATGTTGATGACAACCTAAATGTTGTGAGTTCAAATCCCAACATAAAACAGCATACTGTCCTTTAACATTAACACCTGAATTTAGCTGTAAAAATACTGTAACTAGTTGTAGATTTACTGTATTATCTCCTCAACTAGACAGAAACCTCCAGGTGACCATGACTGTTTAAATTGAATTAATGTTAAATATGCCTTTTAAAGTAAAATATTCTAAATGACATTTAACACCTGGGTTTTCACGCGCTCACATGTTGTCACGTGTAGTTTCATGTTATCACATGTTGACATTTTGCATCCCCATGTTTTCACATTTCTTCCAACAATTTCACATGAGATCATGTTCACATGTTGTCACATGCAGTTTTATGCTATCACATGTTGCCACATGTTGCTTTACATGTTGCCACATGTTATCACATTAACTTAACATTAAATAACGTGAGATCTCACAAGATCTCGTGTTCACATGTGAAATTCATATGGTTTTTCCATAAGGGTCATAGTAATTGGCAGAGTGCTGGAGCAGCTCCAAGCCTGTAGAAATCAAATGACTGTTTTGGTTCTCTTTACAGTGTTTGAATCAACCTTGTATATCTATAAGGAAGTTGTAAGGACCTATATACTAGGCGGTGTCAGAGGAAGGCCCAAAAAATGCTCAAAGACTCCAGTCACCAAAGTCATAGACTGTTAACGCATGGCAAGCGGTACCAGAGAGCCAAGTCTAGGTCCAAAAGGCTCCTTAACGGCTTCTACCCCCAAGCTATAAGACTGCTGAACAATTAATAAAATGGCCACCCGGACTAATCAAATGGCCACCCCCTTTGTTTTTACACTGCTGCTACTCGCTGTTTATTATCTATGCATTGTCACTTTACCCCTACCTACATGTACAAATTACCTCGACTAACCTGTACCCCCGCACATTGACTCGGTACCGGTACCCCGCGTATATCGCCTTACTTTAGGCCGGACAAAGTTGAATTACTGTTTAACGGATGCCCCACCTTTCTTTTCTCCACACCCCGCACAAACAAAAAAAATCTGATGTGTTGTTTTGGGGATAATATATGCAGCTCTTAGTTTATAATGCACTGTCCACTCTCCCTTGAGGCTTTCACAAGTTGATAAACAAGAGACCAAACAGCCTCAGATCACGCGCTCAGATCATGTTCGAGCCTCGGATAGGACAGTGAAACACACACGCTCGCACCTGCAGGCGACGTGCAGATGTTTCATTTCTCTCTCATTCTGTCATGGCTGAAGCCAGCGCAAAATCCTACTATTTATGTGTCCAGGTTAAACGTGGGACATCCCTCATTATAAACAAACAGTCGGTTAAATTCATGGTTAATGCATCATTTTCAGATCTATTAGAAGCGATTAATAAAAATCAAATCACATTTATTGGTCACATACACATGGTTAGCAGATGTTATTGCGAGTGTAACGAAATGCTTGTGCTTCTAGTTCTGACAGTGCAGCAATATCTAGCAAGTAATATCTAAAAGTTCCACAACAAATACCTAATACACACAAATCTAAGTAAAGGAATAAGACATCGGGTGCTGTAGGTGTCCTGGAGGGCAGGTAGTTTGCCCCCGGTAATGTGTTGTGCAGACCATACCACCCTATGGAGAGCCCTGCGGTTATGGGCGGTGCAGTTGCCGTACCAGGCGGTGATACAGCCCTACAGGATGCTCTCAATTGTGCATCTGTAAATGTTTGTGAGGGTTTTAGGTGACAGGCCAATTTTCTTCAGCCTCCTGAGGTTGAAGAGATGCTGTTGTGCCTTCTTCACCACACTGTCTGTGTGGGTGGACCATTTCAGTTTGTCAGTGATATGTACGTTGAGGAACTTAAAACTTTCCACCTTCTCCACTGCTGTCCCTTCGATGTGGATAGGGGGGTACTCCCTCTGCTGTTCCTGAACATTTTTACAATCCATATCACGAGCAGATAGTTGCTTTCAAGGGGCTAACCTGTGGAATGCAAGTGGAGACGCAGTATTACACAGCGATCACAGTGTCATTCCCAGATGTGTGTGTCCATTGTGGATGTCCAGATGTTCTTGAGGGGGAAGAGGTGATGAGGCTCAAACAACAATTCCAACATGTCAGTGTTAAAGCAAGAAGAAAAGCAGTTCATTACGAGATCTCCAATAAATCTTAAAAAGAAATGAACACCTGTGAGACCAGAATAAACAACAAATAAAGGACAAAACAGACCGTGCTGTTGAACAGTAAAAAGCAGCAGGTGATTGTGCTATTGCCTCTGACCACAGAACATTGGCCGTCATTTTCATTTCCAGACGATTCTACAAGTTGAATCGCCATTGTTTGTTGACACCCAGTAGGTGATCTACTGCACACGGGCAACTTTAGTTATGGTGTCTTGTGAAGCTGTTCTTGATTTTTATCAGAGATTTTTTAAAATCAGGAATAAAGAAACTTTCACAGGTTATACTTCCCATTGTGTTTCATTTCTCATGGTTATAACAACATCGTAACATCTGCATTCTTTTAAGAAATATTGTGTAGGTTTTCAAATGGAACTCTTGAAGCTCACATTAGGTCTAGAGCCTGCAGAAGTGCCTAGGACAATGTGGTAAAGTACTGTTATTCCTTATCCAATCTGAAAGGCCTGAATAAGTTTGAAGAATAGTGAAATAGGGCGGTGAGTATGCTGTCAACTGGGCCTGTCAGATTGAAACAGACAAAATAAGAGGTTTGGGAAAACTGGTTTAGAAAAGGGCTCTATTCAACCCGTATTGCGGATGTTTAGCATTACAGTGTGATTGAAATACACTACATGACCAACAGCATGTGGACACCTGCTCGACGAACATCTCGTTCCAAAATCATGGGCATTAATATGGAGTTGTTCCCCCCTTTGCTGCTATAACAGCCTCTACTCTTCTGGGAAGGCTTTCCACTAGATGTTGGAACATTGCTGCGGGGACTTGCTTCCATTCAGCCGCAAGATCAATAGTGAGGTCGGGCACTGATGTTAGGCGATTAGGCCTGGCTCGCAGTCGGCGTTTCAATTAATCCCAAAGGTGTTCGATGGGTTTGAGGTCAGCGCTCTGTGCAGGCCAGTCAAGTTCTTCCACACCGATCTCGACAAACCATTTCTGTATGGACCTCGCTTTGTGCACGGGGGCATTGTCATGCTGAAACAGGAAAGGGCCTTCCCCAAACTGATGCCACAAAGTTGGAAGCACAGAATCATCTAGAATGTCATTGTATGCTGCAGTGTTAAGATTTCCCTTCACTGGAACTAAGGGGCCTAGCCCGAACCATGAAAAAAATCCCCAGACTATTATTCCTCCTCTACGAAACTTTACAGTTGACACTATGCATTCGTGCAGGTAGCGTCCTCCTGGCATCCGCCAAACCCAGATTCGTCCGTCGGACTGCCAGATGGTGAAGCGTGATTCATCACTCCAGAGAACGCGTTTCCACTTCTCCAGAGTCCGGTGGCGGCGAGCTTTACACCACTCCAGCCGACGCTTGGCATTGCACATGGTGATCTTAGGTTTGTGTGGGGCTGCTTGGCCATGTAAACCCATTTCATGAAGCTCCTGACGAACAGTTCTTCCAGAGGCAGTTTGAAACTCGGTAGTGAGTGTTGCAACCGACGACAGACAATTTTTAAGCGCACGCGCTTCAGCACTCGCCGGTCACTTTCTGTGAGCTTGTGTGGCCTACCAGCTCTAGCAGGGCAGAAATTAAGACGAACTGACATGTTGGAAAAGTGGCATCCTATGACTGTGCCACGTTGAAAGTCACTGAGCTCTTTAATAAGGCCATTCTACTGCCAACGTTTGTCTATGGAGATTGCACGGCTGTGTGCTCGATTTTATACACCTGTCAGCAACGGGTGTGGCTGAAAGCGCCAAATCCACTAATTTGAAAGGGTGTCCACATACTTTTGTATATATAGTGTATGTTGGCTCAATTGGAAATACCTTACCATTTCTACTGCGCAATCTGTAACGCTTCAGTGATACAGATTCAATAGAGCTCAAGAAAGTAGTGGACGGAAGACACTTTGGGTTATTTTTTTATTCAGCCAGCTGTGTCACTGAGTTGGGTTATTGAGCAATGATCTACCGGAACAGGTCATAAGACGGAGGCGTGGCTTAGTAGGGGCGTGGATTTCGGATTGATCTTTATTGCCACCCGTGAGAGAAAATGTAATTCCCGTTCATCTGTTCTGTTGTATTGTCAACATATGGTAGAGTATTGACATGTTTGTAGCATAATGAGCTGTACATAAGTTCAGTTACTGAAGTGCCTATATGTGTATTCCAGTGTTACCACTTTCTTATTATGTTTAAATAATAATGTTATTAATTGTGTATTAAAATATGAATGTATTTGTTTTGTTTTCCCAAACAGTTTTGAATGTGGCTTGCATGCTTTTGTATGTTAATTGTGTATTAAAATATGTAACGTGCCAAAAAGGTCAAAGGGAGATTCAAATTAGCAGAGTACGGACATAACATGATGTACAGCAATGATATTTACTCTCACATGACCAAAAATACCTATCTGAAATCCATGCCCCCAATAGGCCATGCCTCCTGAAAATAATATTGACCCATCTCCTGGGTCAACCCACATGAAAGTAAATGAAAACCCAACTGATGGTTCATTTAACCCATGTTTGGTTAATCCTAAAAGGTCTTGGCCTATTCGGGGCGTGGCTTCCAGATAGTTATTTTTGGCCACCAGTGAGAGTACATTTCATTCATGTTCATCATCTTACGTTTGTACACTTTACATTAACATTTGTCTTCAGAAATGTTTCTAATGACATTCTATTATAAAATTAATCACATTATTATTTAAATATTATTACAAAGTGGTAAATACCTCAACATTGCAATATGCATAGGCACTTAAGAAACTCATACTCTTGTGTAAGCCTTGATTAAAGCAACAAAAGTGTTAGTGGTCAACCTTAGTATAGCAACAGAACAGATTAACTAGAATTACATTTACTCTCATGGGTGGCTAAAAATAACTATCTGAAAGCCATGCCCCTACAAAGCCATGCCGGTGGATCATAGCTCAATAACCCAGCATCAACAACCCAACTTAAAGAAAACAATGGGATGTTTGTGACCCAACTAGCTGTTTTTAACCCAGCATTTTTTTTATTTGTGTAGGGCTTCATGAGAGGGCATGCCTGAACTGTGACGTGGGAGCTGTCCATTCATCACCACACCACCCTGGACAGCGATCTCTGACAAGGCATCAATACCCTTCTCATTTTCAGCACCATGGACAGCCCTGTACAAGCACTTACGCTCGCACGCGCACACAAGTGTCTCTGTCCTTGGTGGGTGATCTACCTTGCTGTTGGCCCAAACAAGGGCATACAGGCCAGGGTCTCTGTGTCCTTCACCTTCCTCTGCTTCCCCTCTGCTCTGCTTTGTGTAATTGTGCTCCTGGAAAAGTCACAACAGACACCTGATGCTTCAAAGTTAGGGTAGGCTTCAGTATTACTGTTGCTAAATAATTAGCAAGTGGCATAGCTAGAGGAATCTGGAATACACAAGACAATAGATACAGGAAACAAACATTATGCAGCATGATGAAATGAAATGCAACTTTCAGAGTGCTAGGGGGTATGTTGTGTGTGTGGTGGGGGGGGGGGGGGGTAGTCGTAGGGGTGCAGTGTGTGTGTGTGTGTTGTGTGTGAGAGAGATGGGGGGTAGAGGATGCTGAAGGTTGATGTAGCGGTGTTGTGAGTCTCAGTGTGCCCGCCAATCACACTCTTAAACATGGAAATGTATTCGGTTCTTGATTGACAGCTCATTGTAACACACTCAGAGGCCTTGTTCAGAACATGTTATATCTTTCTTATTGTTTATTTTTTCTTTCTTCTTTCTCTTTCAGTTTTTCTCCATCGCTATGTCTTTCCTTGTGGAGACCAAGGATGCATGTATTGGCCAAGCACTCTCACTGAAAATAGAAGCAATCATTTATTCATCGATTGAAACATCAGAGGACTCTGGAAGCATGAGAGAGAGAGAGAGAGAGAGAGAGAGAGAGAGAGAGAGAGAGAGAGAGAGAGAGAGAGAGAGAGAGAGAGAGAGAGAGAGAGAGAGAGAGAGAGAGAGAGAGAGAGAGAGAGAATGGCTGAAGGATGAAGAGGGGGAAAGAGTGGACAGGAATAGGGAGGGGAGAGAGAATGAGGGTTAAACAGGGAGAGGGGAGAGAAAGGGTTGGAGGCGAAATACAGAACGAGATGGAGAAAGAGGAGATATATGGAGCGGGCAGAGAAATCAAACAAGATCGAGAGAGAGAGAGTGAGAGGAGTTTGATAGAAGCAGAGAGCGGGAAAGAGAGAGATAGTGGCAGAGAGTGAGAATGGTAGACTTTGTGAACTTTACACCAAAGTCACTTTACACCAAAGTATTTTATCTCCACAAGAGATTAGATTTGACCCATTTTAAGGAGACTCCACAGATTGCTGAGAAATAGTTATACTAAGGAAGGAAACATGAACAACCCCCATCCCTATCAGTCTCTGTGAAAGCCCACTGTGATATAAAAAAATCTGCTTAAAATAAATACTTTTTTAATGGGTTACATTGTGCTTTGTGATGTTTGATGTTAGACGTGTGATAACACAATTATGACACTTACCGGTAATTATGTTTGGGAAATTAGCATTATAAAGGACTAGTGTTTTCCCACAGTGTTGTGAATGTGACCTACAGGCAAGCAGATAGTGCACATGAAGTCTAATCCGCCATTCTTAACATTGTTGGGGAAGCTACTCTGAAAATATAGTTTACCAAGCTACCAATTACTTCAAACGGGAAGACATTAAGCTACACTAAAGCTACCCTTAAGAATAATATAGTTTACTTAACTAAAGTTACTTTGAAAAAGTAGTTCACTACATCAAAATTCCTTCATAAAAAATGTTTATATATACAGTGGGTATCATAATGTATTCACCCCCTTGGATTTCTTCACATTTTATTAAAAATGATTAAATTGTCATTTTTTGTCAATGATCTACACAAAATACTCTGTAATGTCAAAGTGGAAGAGAAATTCATTAAAAAAAAAAAAATTAATTACAAAATAAAACACTAATATACGTTGATTAGATCATTATTCACCCCCCTGAGTAAATACATGTTAGAATCACCTTTGGCAGTGATTACAGCTGTGAGTCTTCTTGGGTAGGTCTCCAAGAGCTTTGCAGACCGGAATTATGCAATATTTTCCCATTATTCTTTTCAAAATTCTTCAAGCTCTGTCAAGGTGTTCGGGATCATGGCTAAACAGCTATTTTCAAGCAGATTTAAGTCAAAACTGTAACTTGGCCACTGATGACCATTCACTGAATTCTTGGTAAGCAACCACAATGTAGATTTGGCCTTCTGTTATAGGTTATTATCCTGCTGAAAGGTGAATTCCTCTCCCAGTGTCTGTGTAAAGCAGATTGAAGCAGGTTTCCCTCTAGGATTTTGCCTGTGCTTAGCTCCACCCTATTTATTTTTATCCGGAAAAACCCCCCTGTCTTTGCTGATGTCAAGTACACCCATTCCATGGTGCATCTACCACCTTGAAAATAAAGAGGCAGTTACTCACTGATGTATTGTGTTGGATTTGCCCCATACATAAAGCTTTGTATGTACACAAAAAGTATTGCTTTGCCGTGGGTTTTTTTCAGCGTTACTTTATTGCCTTGTTGCATGTTTTGGAGTATTTGTATTCTGTATATTTGTATTCTTCTTTTCACTCTGTCATTTAAGTCATTATTGTGAAGTCAGTACAATGTTGTGGCACCATCCTCAGTTTTATCCCATCACACCCATTGAACTCTGTAGCTGTTTTAAAATCATGGTGATATCCTTCAGCTGTTTCATTCCTGTCCTGCAGCTAAGTTCAGAAGGACTACTGTATCTTTGATGTGTCTGGGTGGTTTAATACATAATCGACAGCATAATTATTAACTTGCCCATGCTTAAACAGATATTCAATGTCTGATTTGTTATTGTTACCCATCTACCAATCACAGCCCTTCTTTATGAGCCTTTCGAAAAGCTTACTGGTCTTTGTAGTTGAATCTGTGCCTGAAATACAATGCTTGACTGAGGGACCTTACAGATGTTGTATGCATGGGGAAGAAAGGAAGGGGTAGTCATTTAAAAATCATGCCAACCGGGAGTCCAAATTTTACTCCTGAACTCATTAAGGCTTACCTAAACAATGGGGGTGAATACTTATGCAACACCTATATGTAGTTATATAATTTGTATTAATTTGTAAAAATGTGTATAATTGTATTTTTTTGTGTAGATCAATGAAAAACATCACTAATCTATTTCAATCCCACTTTGTAATGCAACATAAAAAATTGTTTTAATGAAAAAGACTACAAATTGCAAGAACAGTTCACTCGGGAATCAGATGTTGACAGAATGTGTAATTTAGTCTATTAAACACAAAAACTATGTTTCAAGTGAGTATTAGGCAGTTCTGATGATGAAAAAGAAAGGACATACTTGCCGATTGTCTTTTCTTTCCGCAAAAAAAGTACTGTGTAGTTCCAGTAGTTAAGTACACCGCTAACATGGCAGAAAAGTAAATAACTATTGAAAACACTAACAAGATTTGAATGTAGGTAAACTACCACCAAGTTACTACAAAATGTACAGTGCCTTGCAAAAGTATTCATCCCCCTTGGCGTTTTTCCTATTTTCTGCATTACAACCTGTAATTTAAATGGATTTTTATTTGAATTTCATGTAATGGACATACACAAAATAGTCCAAATTGGTGAAGTGACATTCTATAAATTCTAAAAAAGAAATAACGGAAAGGTGGTGCGTGCATATGTATTCACCCTCTTTGCTATGAAGCCCCTAAATAAGATCTGGTGCAACCAATTACCTTCAGAAGTCACATAATTAGTTAAATAAAGTCCACTCCACCTGTGTGCAATCTAAGTGTCACATGATCTCAGTATATATACACCTGTTCTGAAAGGCCCCAGAGTCTGCAACACCACTAAGCAAGGGGAAACACCAAGCAAGTGGCACCATGAAGACCAAAGAGCTCTCCAAACAGGTCAGGGACAAAGTTGTGGAGAAGTACAGATCAGGGTTGGGTTATAAAAAAATATCAGAAACTTTGAACATCCCAAAGAGCACCATTAAATCATTACAAAAAAATTGAAAGAATATGGCACCACAACAAACCTGCCAAGAGAGGGCTGCCCACCAAAACTGAATAGTTATGCACGCTCAGGTTTTCTGTTTTTTTGTCTTATTTCTTGTTTGTTTCACAAGAAAAAATATGTTGCATCTTCTAAGTGGTAGGCATGTTGTGTAAATCAAATGATACAAACCCCCCAAAAATCCATTTTAATTCCAGGTTGTGAGGCAACAAAAGAGGAAAAATGCCAAGGGGGTGAATACTTTCGCAAGCCACTGTAGTTCAATTACTAGTTTAACTACATGTAGTTCACTACTCCCACCACTGATTCTGAAACACTTGTCCACATACAGGAAATATCTACAGTAAATTATCTACATTCAGGGACTAATCTTTCTTTAAGTTTTATCTGAAGCAGAATAAACTCCAAAGACATGAGTTGATCTTGCAGTCAGTCACACGCACACGCACAGAAACAACAGCCATAACCTGGGGTCTGCAATCTGTGGTTCTGTGCGGCTCTTCAACTGCCCTGTTGTGACTCCATGGCAATCAATAATGGGTCATTCAAACTGCGTGAGGCATCAGCTCAGAACAAAGATTCTCTGTTTATTGACACAAATCATTAACTATCTCATCTCAGGTACAACACACGTCCAGCAAAAGCACAAAAAGAGTGAAAAGCCATTGTCCTCTGCAAGAGGATTTACATTTAAACAGCATAATCCTTTGCTAGGTGGGTGGGAGGGGAGATATACATTTAATAGCATTACCCTCGACTAAGAGGGATACTTCAAACAATAGGCTGATGATGATTCAGTTGAAGCCATAGGACTGAGCCCAGGTCTCCAGGATACATTACGTGGTACATTCTATTGTTTTCTATTCTTCTGAAATATATAAGCTGGATATGAGCTAGGGTTCTCCTACGCACGTTCCAAGTAAACACAGACAGAGAAGCAAAGCCGGTGCCAACAGTTAGGGGGTGATACAAGAACATTACCCCCCCCCAAAAAAATCTGAATGGAAGAAGAAAAAAACATTCTAAAAACAAACAAGTGAAAAAGCAAACAGCTTTGCAACTCCCCTCCCCTGAAATCCCAAAGGTAACTACACTAACCCTTTACCCCGCCCCATCCCCCTCTTTTATAGGTATAGCATCATACAGCAAAACGACGTTCAGAAGGTAGCAGACCAGAGTGGTAAAAAACACTCATGCAAATCAAGGCTGTTTTACACGGAGTCACAAACACAGGAAAGTCTTCAACCGGGATTCAATCCATTAGGCGTGTCTTAGCGCAGTAGACAATTTGGCTTTTAAAGGCAAAGTTCGCGGAGATCGCGCCTACGTAAACACTGCAGATGTTGGCTCAATCAATTTACCTTTAAATGTCAAGTGCGCTACTACACGGCTTTGATTGAATCCCGACCTTCTTCTTGTACAGTACAACAGTTCGCCCCAACAGTCAGTGCCTTCAGGGACCGTATTCAAACATCCATGAGAATACCTGGGCCTGTATTCACCAAGAGTCTCAGGGTAGGAGTGCTGATCTAGGATAAGATTTGCCCTTCAAACATAACAGATAAAAGAGGGGACCTGATCTGAGACTCTTGGTGAGTAAAGGCCCAGGTCTTCTCATGGATGTTGATGTTGTTGTTGCTTACTTGTTTACAGACTTCTTTATTTTCTACTGAACGGATAAAAAGGATATGTGTGTGACAGACTGTGGTCATAGGCTCCGTGGTCTTCTGGACATAATATCCTGGTTCTTCCCATGGTTCTCCAAATAATGTCCTAGTTCTAACCGTTTGACCAGGTTCTCCTCGGTTTTCCCCTCATCTGTTCGAGGGGCGAGGTTCTCCCTCTCTAGCTGAGGGTCCAGGTTGGCAAACAGTTAATAACCAATCCCATAGTCTTTTGCTAGGACCTCCCTGACCCTGAGATAAGTCCAGGAGGGAGGAAGGAGAAGGGAGGAGGGAGTTACAGTACTTCCAGAGACAGAAACAGAGCCACAAAGACAATCTTCTACGATGGTTACTATTCATTATTAAAAAAGGCATGATGTTTTTTTGGCATTTGTTCTTTTCAGTCCAATATATCATTTTGAACTCTAAATGTATCATGTTCCCTTTCTTTTTAGCAAACAGTTATCTTTTTAATTCCAATAGATAGTACACATTCATCTACGTTGCAGTTCCATTCACATTTAATCTAATCTCTCTTAGTACAGTCTTACGATATACTATATATGATGCTCTTTCCATTAAGTATTTCTCTCATAGATATATGTTCATATATAGGATGATCTCTCTCTCTCTATTGTGTATATAGCATATTGTATATAGTCCTGTCTCTGTGGTTACAGTTCCTGTGAGCTGATGACGTGGAACAGTGTGACGTTATATAGAACCTGGTGTCCGTTGTTCCAGGCGTAGAGCGCACGGTCCCGAGGGTTGTAGTCAAGCATGGAGATATGGGAGTACTTGTTCTGGAAGGCGATGTCTATGTACTCGTATGTGGAGGAGTTAGTGCTATAGGCGTAGTACACCTTAGTCCCTCCAGAGTAACCATTGGTAACATAGAGAGTACCACAGATCATGAAGGCTTCGCCGGCGCTCCTCTTGGGGTGGTTGGTGGTCCAGCTCTTGATGATCTGAAGCGTGCTGGGATTCAGCTTGCTGATCACGATGTTTCCCGCATTCTGATTGGTGGCGTAGACGGCCCAGAGCCCGCCCTCGTCCACCATGAGGTCGATGTCAGAGTGGCCGCCCCAGGCGTAGTGATACATGTTGTTGAAGCCAGCGTTGTCCAGCTGCCGGGACTTACTGATGGCGGAGGTCTTGAAGTCAAACTTGATGATGACATGGCTCTGAAACTTGTTGAAGTAGATGGAGCCATTGTAGACCACCTGACCCGTCCCGGACCACGGGTGCGGGAGGCGGTGAGACGTGAAGTTGTCCGTCGTCATGAAGTCCGCCATGGACTTGTACTCCCGCACGAAGCGGTTGTTGTGGTAACCATCCATGTACCACACCTAACAGACAGAACAGATAAGAAGGAAGAACAGAGGAAACATTAACAGTCAGAAGCAACTCTATAACACAAACAAGATAAAACACACCCTGCAGTCATTTTAAAACCCTCATATCAAACTCCTCAGTGCACCATTACGTGGATGGGAGCCATATACATGTGGATCTCAGAAAGCCTCATTAAATCGGAGGCTCGGCTCAGAGCGGAGCGGGGAGCAGTGTTCCTGCCTCCTGATGGAGCAGACCAAGCTGAGATTCTGCCTGCTGCTTCGGAATACAGACAGTCAGGAATGACAGGCAGCTGCAGGTGGAGGGAGGCCAAGATCGGGGATGAGCACCACAGGGATAATGCGGATCATTCCAGATAAAAGGCTAGTCTCAGCTGCCTTCTCCCTGTGGTTTTGGTTGTGGCATTAAGGAAGGCGCTTCCGGAGCACCAGCTTGGACCACTTCCCCCTCCCTCCCTCCCTCCCTCCCTCCCTCCTCCAAGCTCTTACACACCTCAACACCCCCCCCCCCCCCCCCCCCCCCACCTCCACCCCTGTAAACTATGAGTTTCAGGTCACTGTATAAAGCCTTTTCATATATGTAATGATTCAATCATAATGTTAAGATTAGCTTAGAAACTCACTTGGTGAAGGCCACTGGACTGAAAATGAACTAATTCAACAACCATGTCTCTGTCACTAACAAATACAGTGGGGGAAAAAAAAGTATTTAGTCAGCCACCAATTGTGCATGTTCTCCCACTTAAAAAGATGAGAGAGGCCTGTAATTTTCATCATAGGTACACGTCAACTATGACAGACAAAATGAGAAAAAAAAATCCAGAAAATCATATTGTAGGATTTTTTATGAATTTATTTGCAAATTATGGTGGAAAATAAGTATTTGGTCAACAACAAAAGTTTCTCAATACTTTGTTATATACCCTTTGTTGACAATGACACAGGTCAAATGTTTTCTGTAAGTCTTCACAAGGTTTTCACACACTGTTGCTGGTATTTTGGCCCATTCCTCCATGCAGATCTCCTCTAGAGCAGTGATGTTTTGGGGCTGTCGCTGGGCAACACAGACTTTCAACTCCCTCCAAAGATTTTCTATGGGGTTCCTTCGTTGCCCGGGCGGTGTGTTTGGGATCATAGTCATGCTGAAAGACCCAGCCACGTTTCATCTTCAATGCCCTTGCTGATGGAAGGAGGTTTTCACTCAAAATCTCACGATACATGGCCCCATTCATTCTTTCCTTTACACAGATCAGTCGTCCTAGTCCCTTTGCAGAAAAACAGCCCCAAAGCATGATGTTTCCACCCCCATGCTTCACAGTAGGTATGGTGTTCTTTGGATGCAACTCAGCATTCTTTGTCCTCCAAACACGACGAGTTGGGTTTTTACAAAAAAGTTATATTTTGGTTTCATCTGACCATATGACATTCTCCCAATCCTCTTCTGGATCATCCAAATGCACTCTAGCAAACTTCAGACGGGCCTGGACATGTACTGGCTTAAGCAGGGGGACACGTCTGGCACTGCAGGATTTGAGTCCCTGGCGGCGTAGTGTGTTACTGATGGTAGGCTTTGTTACTTTGGTCCCAGCTCTCTGCAGGCCATTCACTAGGTGAGTGGGGTGAGATCTTGCGTGGAGCCCCAGATCGAGGGAGATTATCAGTGGTCTTTTATGTCTTCCATTTCCTAATAATTGCTCCCACAGTTGATTTCTTCAAACCAAGCTGCTTATCTATTGCAGATTCAGTCTTCCCAGCCTGGTGCAGGTCTACAATTTTGTTTCTGGTGTCCTTTGACAGCTCTTTGGTCTTGGCCATAGTGGAGTTTGGAGTGTGACTGTTTGAGGTTGTGGACAGGTGTCTTTTATATTGATAACAAGTTCAAACAGGTGCCATTAATACAGGTAACGAGTGGAGGACAAAGGAGCCTCTTAAAGAAGAAGTTACAGGTCTGTGAGAGCCAGAAATCTTGCTTGTTTGTAGGTGACCAAATACTTATTTTCCACCATAAATTCATAAAAAATCCTACAATGTGATTTTCTGGATTTTTTTTCTCTCAATTTGTCTGTCATAGTTGACGTGTACCTATGATGAAAATTACAGGCCTCTCTCATCTTTTTAAGTGGGAGAACTTGCACAATTGGTGGCTGACTAAATACTCTTTTCCCCCACTGTACATTCATGGATGGTAACTCTACAATTCAATCGAAAAGGCAAGGCACACTGGGAAATTATAATTAAAACTATAATTTTGTAAATGCATTTGGTGTGTCATCATAGTGGTATCTGACTTGTGGTCAGACTCGCTCAGGTGGAACAAACTTAAAATTGCAGCTTTTTTCAATGCTGATTTGAATATCATTGAGAAAACAAAAAAGTGTCCAAATATATTTTTTTGCGCAAACATCCTTTCTGAATTTAAAAGTAATCCTAGAAGTAATCATCTAGTTTTTCAAAGTATCTGTAATCTGATTAAAATATTTTTGCTGGTAACGGAACGGATTACAGTTATAGTCTTTGTAATCTGTTACATGATTGACGATTACATGTAATCCGTTACTCCCTAATCCTAAACGTTACACAGACAAACCAAGGGTAAAAAGCAATAGCAAGGATACCCACATATGACTTAATAATGTAACGTACAAATCACATTCATGTACACATGATTAAGACTATGAAAGAATCGTGTGTATGTTTTTAAAAAAACATCTTGGCTGACATACTGTATAAAAATATTTGCTGACACCCTCCCTTCATTAGTGGCTGTCTGGGCTCAGGTGTAAACCACACAGATGTATCCTCTGCATTTGCATTTTTATGTGTTTTAGTAATGAAAGCCTCGCCTTTTCATTTTTTCAACAGACCGACTGACTGACAGACAGGTGTGTGGGTGTGTCAGGGCTTTTAACAGCCTAGCCACTTCAACTCAGCGCCATTAGTGATGTCATCTGAGTGAGGGTAATGAAGTGTGTGTGTGTGTTTTTGGTTTTACTATCCTTGTGGGGATCAGAAGTCCGAAAAGCCGGAAAAGTGGGGACATTTCGCCTGTCCCAAGGAAAAAGGCTATTTTAGGGTTAGGTTTAGGGTTAGGGGTTAGGGAAAATAGGCTTGAATGGGAATAAATTGTTTGGTCCCCACAAGGATAGTAAAACAAACGTGTGTGTGATCTGAGTGAGGGTAATGCAATGTCAAGCACTTCAAATCAAATCACATTTTATTGGTCACATACACGTGTTTAGCTGATGTTATTGCGGGTGTAGCGAAATGCTTGTGCTTCTAGCTCCGACAGTGCAGTAATATCTAACAATTTCACAACATATACCCAATACACACAAATCTAAGTAAGGAATGAATTAAGAATATATACATACATGGATGAGCTATGTCAGAGCAGCATGGACTAAGATACAGTAGAATAGTATTGAATACAGTATATACATATTTGAGATGAGTAATGCAAGATATGTAAACATTAAAGTGACTAAGATACCGTAGAATAGTATAGAATACAGTATATACATATGAGATGAGTAATGCAAGATATGTAAACTTTATTAAAGTGGCTAGTATTCAATTTCTTAAAGTGGCCAGTGATTTATAGTCTATGTCTATAGGCAGCAGCCTCTAATGTGCTAATGATGGCTGTTTAACAGTCTGATGGCCTTGAGATAGAAGCTGTTTTTCAGTCTCTCGGTCCCAGCTTTGATGCACTGACCCCGCCTTCTGGATGATAGTGGGGTGAACAGGCAGTGGCTCAGGTGGTTGATGTCCTTTATGATCTTTTTGGGCTTCCTGTGACATTTCAGTTTGTCAGTGATGTGTACGCCAAGGAACTTGAACCTTTCCACCTTCTCCACTGTGGTCCTGTCGATGTGGATAGGGGGGTGCACCCTCTGCTGTTTCCTGAAGTCCACGATCATCTCCTTTGTTTTGTTGACGTTGAGTGAGAGGTTATTTTCCTGGCACCACACTCCCAGAGCCCTCAAATCTCGTCATTGTTGGTAATCAAGCCTACTACTGTTGTGTCATCTGCAAACTTGATGGCCACGCAGTCATGGGTGAACAGGGAGTACAGGAGTGGGCTGAGCACGCACCCTTGTGCGGCCCCAGTGTTTAGAATCAGTGAAATGGAGGTGTTGTTTCCTACCTTCACCACCTGGGGTGGCATATCAGGAAGTCCAGACCCAGGGCCTCAAGCTTAAAGATGAGCTTGGAGGGTACTATGGTGTTGAATGCTGATCTTCCAGTAGAAACAGGACTAAAACACAGTACGCATAAGTATTCAGACCCTTTGCTATGAGACTCGAAATTGAGTTCAGTTGCATCCTGTTTCCATTGATCATCCTTCAGATGTTTCTACAACTTGTTTGGAGTCCACCTGTGGTAAATTCAATTGACTGGCCATGATTTGGAAAGGCACACACCTGTCTATATAAGGTCCCACAGTTGACAGTGCATATAAGAGCAAAAACCAAGCCGTGAGGTCGAAGAAATTGTCCATAGAGCTCCGAGACAGGATTGTGTCGAGGCACAGATCTGGGGAAGGATACCAAAACATTTCTGCAGCATTGAAGGTCCCCAAGAACACAGTGGCCTCCATCATTCTTAAATGGAAGTTTGTAACCACCAAGAATCTTCCTAGAGCTGGCCGCCCGGCCAAACTGAGCAATCGGGGGAGAAGGGCCTTGGTCAGGGAGGTGACCAAGAACCCGATGGACACTATGACAGAGCTCCAGAGTTCCTCTGAGGAGATGGGAGAACCTTCCAGAAGGACAACCATCTCTTCAGCACTCCACTAATCAGGCCTTTATGGTAGAGTGGCCAGACGGAAGCCACTCCTCAGTAAAAGGCACATGACAGCCCGCTTGGAGTTTGCCAAAAGGCACCAAAAGACTCTCAGACCATGAGAAACAAGATTCTCTGGTCTGATGAAACCAAGATTGAACTCTTTGTCCTAAATGCCAAGCATTACATCTGGAGGAAACCTGGCACCATCCCTATGGTGTAGCATAGTGGTGGCAGCATCATGCTGTGGGGATGTTTTTCAGCAGCAGGGACTGGGAGACTAGCAAAGATGAACTGAGCAAAGTACAGAGAGATCCTTAATGAAAACCTGCTCCAGAGTGCTCAGGGCCTCAGACTGGAGCGAAGGTTCACCTTTCAACAGGACAACGACCCTAAGCACACAGCCAAGACAACGTAGGAGTGGCTTCGGGACAAGTCTCTGAATGTCTTTGAGTGACCCAGCCAGAGCACAGACTTGAACCGGATCTAACATCTCTGGAGAGACCTGAAAATAGCTGTGCAGCAACGCTCCGCATCCAACCTGACAGAGCTTGAGAGGATCTGCAGAGAAGAATGGGAGAAACTCCCCAAATACAGGTGTGCCAAGCTTGTAGCGTCATACCCAAGAAGACTCAAGGCTGTAATCGCTGCCAAAGGTGCATCAACAAAGTACTGAGTAAAGGGTCTGAATACTTATGTAAATGTGATATTTCCGGGGGGTTTTCTTCATAAATTAGCAAAAATGTCTAAAAACCTGCTTTTGCTTTGTCATTATGGGGTATTGTGTGTAGCTAGATGAGGGAAAATTAATTAATCAATTTTAGAATAAGGATGTAACCTAACAAAATGTGGAAAAAGTCAAGGGGTCTGAATACTTTCCGAAGGGTGTGTGTCTGTGCGTGTGTGTGTGTGTCTGTGTGTGTGTGTGCATGTGTTTGTGTGTGTGTGTGTGTGTGTCTAAGCCAGTGTTGTGTTCGAGACCACCTAAAGCAAAACTGATTCAAGACCAGAGCAAATTGAGTCCGAGTCAAGACCAAGATCGGAGGGGGGGCGAGACCGAGGCCAGACCGAGACCGGGAGGGGGACAAGGGGTGCGAGAATGAGTCAAGACCGAGACCAGATCAATGCGAGTCCAATTCAAGACCATGATTGTAATTTTGTCACATCACCACATAATAAGAGTTAAAAATATCCAGTATTTCTGTGTTCATATTTCAGAAGAACATATGGATTCTTTAGACATTCAGAATAGTGAAAAAATGCATGCTGAGGGAATATAAAGCCACCCTACAAATTACTACTAACCGAAACACAGTGGGGAACAATGGGCCTTCTACACCTTCAGAGAAGGGCTAATGATTTATAAATTAATGATTATAATAATATAATAATAATGATAATTATAATATTATTTTAAATAATGCTCTGATTTAATCTCCTCAGTTTTTGTTGGGGTTAACACGTTTGCTCTCTGGGGAGATAAATCTAGCTAGCTAAGTCAGCCATTGGCTAGGCCGTCAGAAGCTAGATAAAGGCATCTGCCATTCAACTATATTAGGGCAAAATTTTTGAAGTGACAGCGGAATCAAGCAATCACATTTTGACTTAATGAGTGGGACCGTTTTTACAAAAACATATGGAAACTTTTGTGAAAATTCGTTTTGATAATTAATAGACACTGCAGTAAATAAAACCAAATAAAAACATCTGTCTTGTCCAGGACCGGAGTCTACACAGACCGGTGCACTATAGCCAATCAGAGCTATAGTAGGCCTTTATACAAACAAGCCATTTGCCACAAGGGCCTGCCATCATTCACTTTGAACTGGACTGTGTGTTTACAGGCAGTTACAACAATGTGACTTTAGATCATTAGAATGCATTCTCCAAAAGCCACAAAATACACCTGAATGAACTTCTGCAAATACTGTATGCAGTGGTGGAAAAAGTACCCAATTGTCATACTTGAGTAAAAGTAAAAATACCTTAATAGAAAATGGTTTTAAATATACTTAAGTATCAAAAGTAAAAGTAAAAGTATAAATTATTTAAAATTCCTTATATTAAGCAAACCAGATGGCACCATTTTCTTTTTTCTTTTTTTACGGATAGCCAGGGGCACACTCCAACACTCAGACATAATTTATAAAACCAAGCATGTGTTTAGTGAGTATGCCAGATCAAAGGCAGTAGGGGTGACAAGGGATGTTCTCTTGATAAGTGTGTGAAACAGACAATTTTCCTGTCCTGCTAAGCATTCAAAATGTATCGAGTACTTTTGGGAAAATATATGAAGTAAAAGTACATTATTTTCTTTAGGAATGTAGTTGAAGTTAAAGTAAAAGTTGTCAAAAATATAAATAGTAAAGTAAAGTACATATACCCCAAAAAACTACTTAAGTAGTACTTTCAAGTATTTTTACTTAAGTACTTTACACCACTGACTGTATGTAAACACCACGGGAGTCCTCTAACATTTGGGAACTTTACAGTTCTATTGATCAAACAACCATGAAAAGGTAGGCTCTCTCTCCCTCAGTTATGCACATCAACAACAACAAGATCAACAACTATTGCTAGCCAGAGCAAGATGAGCTAAAAACCTAATGAAGGAACATTTGATAAACCCTCAAACTTTTTCAGCTAGTTGGCTGTCAAAATTGCAGTGGGTGGGCCTCTGTCGACCCAGGCCCATCCATGTCTACGCCCCTGATAAAAACAGTGCATGATGACAATTGCGCATCACAAATAGCCTACTAACCAACACTTCGGACTAAACTTGTTCAATACGTGGTTTGCAAACCCATTGTTGCATTACTTTGCATTTACTGGTTGATATCATAGGTTGAAACGTCTTTCATACCCTACCGGCTACCGATGTCATTCTTCTGGGAGCTGCTCCATGCCAAAACCAGTTGAGAGCTGCACACTCTTGCTGCCTGCAGATGATATTCTGCTGAAACTAGGCTATATGTGCGGCGAGCATATTCATATATTTCACGTGCTTTGTGATTGTGTAGGCTACTTTGTGCATGATTTGTCTATTGTACTACATAATTGATAAATTGCATACCTCCACTACACTACTTTGATACGCATCAGTGGGGATTAAGAAGTGAGTATATGCAATGCCCACTGAAAAAAAAGTTGGTATACGGCTTATACCTGTGTATACCCTCTACTACACCACTGGCCCTTTGTGTTTAAAAAAAAGTGCATTCTCCTACATGAGTGTGCTGGTATTACGGTTGCTGTCCTTTCAGAATCACAAACCTGTCACACACTGAAGGCCTACAGGTTCGCCACTGCGTAAACATGTCTATAATAGATATATAGGCTGTTAAGATATGAATGTATATATTTGGCCTGGAGAAGTGGTTTTATGCACTGACTGAATGGAAGCTGATAATTATGAGTTTTTTTACTCTGCTGGTCTCGGCTGGTCCCAGGAAGAAATTACGAGTCTTCACTGTCCGAGACCGGTGTAATTCTCCTGTCCTATCTGGTGTCCTGTGTTAATGTAAGTATGCTCCCTCTAATTCTCACTCTCGGACGTGCTACCTTGTCCCGTACCTGCTGTTTTCGACTCTCCCTCTCTCTCTCTCTACCGCACCTGCTGTCTTGACCTCTGAATGCTCGGCTATGAAAAGCCAACTGACATTTACTCCTGAGGTGCTGACCTGTTGCACCCTCTACAACCACTGTGATTAATATTTGACCATGCTGGTCATCTATGAAGGTTTGAACATCTTGAAGAATAATCTGGATTTAATGGCCATGTACTCTTATAATCTCCACCTGGCAGAGCCAGATGAGGACTGGCTACCCCTCAGAGCCTGGTTCCTCTTTAGGTTTCTTCCTAGGTTTCTGCCTTTCTAAGGAGCTTTTCCAAGCCACTGTGTTTCTACATCTGCATTGCTGGCTGTTTGGGGTTTTAGGCTGGGTCTCTGTATAAATACTTTGTGGCATCTGCTGATGAACACGGACATGAATTATCTGTTTAGTGTGCTAACACACTCTTGGCAGTTTGTTGTAACCAAGTATTGGTGCTAAATTGTGTGTTAATGGATGCCAGCTTGCTAGTTAGCTATGGCGTCATAGCTTGTGGGTAGTTACTGTAGGTTGGCAGTGTCTTCGGCCGTGCCGGCTGTAGCACGAAGCGAGCTAACTTGCCGTTTTTCGAACAGAGTCAGAGTCAACACAGTAGCCATTGTGTGCCGGGTGTAGCACGAAGCTAGCTAGCTAGCCGTTCTTCAAACAAAGTCAACACAGTGGCCATTGCTAGCTACCCAACACGACCAGCTAACTGTACTGTAGTAGCTAAATACAATATACTTGTCCTAGCTAGCCAACGTTTAATCATTGCTGCGTCATGAAAGGAACTTGACACAGACACGAATGATCTGTTTAGTGTGTTATCACACTATTGGTGTGTCTTGGCAGTGTCTTCGGCCGTGCCGGCTGTAGCACGAAGCGAGCTAACTAGCCGTTTTTTCGAACAGAGTCAGAGTCAACACAATAGCCATTGTGTGCCGGGTGTAGCACGAAGCTAGCTAGCTAGCCGTTCTTCAAACAAAGTCAACACAGTGGCCATTGCTAGCTACCCAACACGACCAGCTAACTGTACTGTAGTAGCTAAATACAATATACTTGTCCTAGCTAGCCAACGTTTAATCATTGCTGCGTCATGAAAGGAACTTGACACAGACACGAATGATCTGTTTAGTGTGTTATCACACTATTGGTGTGTCTTGGCAGTGTCTTCGGCCGTGCCGGCTGTAGCACGAAGCGAGCTAACTAGCCGTTTTTTCGAACAGAGTCAGAGTCAACACAATAGCCATTGTGTGCCGGGTGTAGCACGAAGCTAGCTAGCTAGCCGTTCTTCAAACAAAGTCAACACAGTGGCCATTGCTAGCTACCCAACACGACCAGCTAACTGTACGGAAGTAGCTAAATACAATATACTTGTCCTAGCTAGCCAACGTTTAATCATTGCTGCGTCATGAAAGGAACTTGACACAGACACGAATGATCTGTTTAGTGTGTTATCACACTATTGGTGGTTTGTTGTGACCAAGTGTTGGTGCTAAACTGTGTGTTACTGGATGCTAGCATGCTAGTTAGCTAGTTAACACACTATTGGTGGTTTGTTGTGACCAAGTGTTGGTGCTAAACTGTGTGTTAAACTGTGTGTTATTGGATGCTAGCATGCTAGTTAGATATGGTGTCATAGTTAGCTAGCTGAATAAAGTGGGTTGAGTCTATTCCTTTAAACATTGAACCGCTGTGGTTCACAACAATTCTGATTTCTAAAGGTGGAAGCTGGGAGAGTTTTTGTTCGGGTGGTTCAGTGAAACAATTTTAGTTTCTGAGGTAGAAGTTTTTGGTGAGGGAGGCCCTGCTCTCTCCTCTCCCAGATGCTTAGCTCATTTCATTCCGATCTCCTCTGCATTTTTGTAGCCATTTGCTACAGCCTGTCAACTATGCCTCTGCCTATCCCTGTTCTCTCCTCTCTGCACAGGCTACACAAACGCACCACACCGCGCGGCTGCTGCCTCTCTAACCTGGTGGTCCCTGCACGCACCCCACACCTGGAGTTCCAGGTCGCAGGCAGCCTCTGGAACTGCCGTTCTGCTGCCAACAAAGCTGACTTCATCCCAGCCTATGCCAACCTCCAGTCCCTCGACTTCCTGGCGCTGACGGAAACATGGATCACCACTGAAAACACTGCTACTCCTACTGCTCTCTCCTCGTCTGACCATGTGTTCTCGCATACCCCGAGAGCATCTGGTCAGAGGGGTGGTGGTACAGGAATCCTCATCTCTCCCAAGTGGACATTCTAAATTTTTCCCCTAACCCATCTGTCTATCTCCTCATTTGAATTCCATGCTGTCACAGTCACTAGCCCATTTAAGCTTAATATCCTTGTCATCTATCGCCCTCCAGGTTCCCTTGGAGAGTTCATCAATGAGCTTGACGCCTTGATAAGTTCCTTTCCTGAGGATGGCTCACCCCTCACAGTTTTGGGGGATTTCAACCTCCCTATGTCCACATTTGACTCATTTCTCTCTGCCTCCTTCTTTCCACTCCTCTCCTCTTTTGACCTCACCCTCTCACCGTCCCCCCCTACTCACAAGGCAGGCAATACGCTTGACCTCATCTTCACTAGATGCTGCTCCTCTACTAATCTCACTGCAACTCCCCTCCATGTCTCCGACCACTACTTTGTTTCCTTTTCTCTCTCGCTCTCCTCCCACACTACTCACTCTGCCCCTACACAGATGGTAATGCGCCGCCGCAACCTTCGCTCTCTCTCTCCCACTACTCTCTCCTCTTCCATCCTATCATCTCTTCCCTCTGCTCAATCCTTCTCCCTCCAATCTCCTGATTCTGCCTACTCAACCCTCCTCTCCTCCCTTTCTGCATCCTTTGACTCTCTGTGTCCCCTATCCTCCCGGCCGGCTCGGTCCTCCCCTCCAGCTCCGTGGCTTGATGACTCATTGCGAGCTCACAGAACAGAGCTCCGGGCAGCGGAGCGGAAATGGAAGAAAACTAAACTCCCTGCCGACCTGGCATCTTTTCACTCCCTCCTCTCTACATTTTCTTCATCTGTTTCTGCTGCTAAGGCCACCTTCTACCACTCTAAATTCCAAGCATCTGCCTCTAACCCTAGGAAGCTCTTTGCCACATTTTCCTCCCTCCTGAATCCTCCACCCCCCCCCCCCCCTCCTCTCTCTCTGTGGATGACTTCGTCAACCACTTTGAAAAGAAGGTTGACGACATCCGATCCTCGTTTGTTAAGTCTAATGACACTGCTGGTCCTGCTCACACTGCCCTACCCTATGCTTTGACTTCTTTCTCCCCTCTCTCTCCAGATAAAATCCTGCGACTTGTGACTGCAGGCCGCCCAACAACCTGCCCGCTTGACCCCATCCCCTCCTCCCTTCTCCAGACCATCTCCGGTGACCTTCTCCCCTACCTCACCTCGCTGATCAACTCATCCTTGACCGCTGGCCATGTCCCTTCCGTCTTCAAGAGAGCGAGAGTTGCTCCCCTTCTCAAAAAACCAACACTCGACCCCACTGATGTCAACAACTACAGACCAGTATCCCTTCTTTCTTTTATTTCCAAAACTATTGAGCGTGCCGTCTTTAGCCAACTCTCTTGCTATCTCTCTCAGAATGACCTTCTTGATCCAAACCAATCAGGTTTCAGGACTGGTCATTCAACTGAGACTGCTCTTCTCTGTGTCACGGAGACTCTCCGCACTGCTAAAGCTAACTCTCTCTCCTCTGCTCTTGTCCTTCTAGACCTGTCTGCTGCCTTTGATACTGTGAACCATCAGATCCTCCTCTCCACCCTCTCCGAGCTGGGCATCTCCGGCGCGGCTCACTCCTGGATTGCGTCCTACCTGACCGGTCGCTCCTACCAAGTGGCGTGGCGAGAAGCTGTCTCCGCACCACGTGCTCTCACCACTGGTGTCCCCCAGGGCTCAGTTCTAGGCCCTCTCCTTTTCTCCCTATACACCAAGTCACTTGGCTCTGTCATATCCTCACATGGTCTCTCCTATCATTGCTACGCTGACGATACACAACTAATCTTCTCCTTTCCCCCTTCTGATAACCAGGTGGCGAATCGCATCTCTGCATGTCTGGCAGACATATCAGTATGGATGACGGATCACCACCTCAAGCTGAACCCTGGCAAGACGGAGCTGCTCTTCCTCCCGGGGAAGGACTGCCCGTTCCATGATCTCGCCATCACGGTTGACAACTCCGCTGTGTCCTCCTCCCAGAGTGCGAAGAGCCTAGGCGTGACCCTGGACAACACCCTGTCGTTCTCCGCCAACATCAAGGCGGTGACCCGCTCCTGCAGGTTCATGCTCTACAACATTCGGAGAGTACGACCATGCCTTACACAGGAAGCGGCACAGGTCCTAATCCAGGCACTTGTCATCTCCCGTCTGGACTACTGCAACTCGCTGTTGGCTGGCCTCCCTGCCTGTGCCATTAAACCCCTACAACTCATCCAGAATGCCGCAGCCCGTCTGGTGTTCAACCTTCCCAAGTTCTCTCACGTCACCCCCCTCCTCCGCACACTCCACTGGCTTCCAGTTGAAGCTCGCATCCGCTACAAGACCATGGTGCTTGCCTATGGAGCAGTGAGGGGAACGGCACCTCTGTACCTTCAGGCTCTGATCAGTCCCTACACCCAAACGAGGGCATTGCGTTCATCCACCTCTGGCCTGCTGGCTCCCCTTCCTCTGCGGAAGCATAGTTCCCGCTCAGCCCAGTCAAAACTGTTCGCTGCTCTGGCACCCCAATGGTGGAACAAGCTCCCTCACGACGCCAGGACAGCGGAGTCACTCACCACCTTCCGGAGACATTTGAAACCCCACCTCTTTAAGGAATACCTGGGATAGGATAAAGTAATCCTTCTACCCCCCCCCCCCCCCCCCCCCCCAAATTGTAAAGTGGTTATCCCACTGGCTATAGGGTGAACGCACCAATTTGTGAGTCGCTCTGGCTAAGAGCGTCTGCTAAATGACGTTAATGTGCCCTTGAGCAAGGCACTTAACCCTAATTGCTCCTGTAAGTCGCTCTGGATAAGAGCGTCTGCTAAATGACTAAAATGTAAATGTAAATGTAATGTAAAAAGGGCTTTATAAAAAAATTTGATTCATTGTCTGTGTCTTACCCGTGTATCTCCCTCCGGCGCTGCAGGGTCGGTCATCCAGGATCCGAATCTGGATCCAGACGTCTTGATGGTGACAGGATCACTGATACCCGTCAACTTCCCACATGCTGTGAAGGAATAACGAACATAGAAATACCTCTCATAGATACATATACTTCTCATAGATTCAGCATTCAAGGGCACATCTGTATGATTTATATTGTCTAGCGTGCTGTAATAAAGAAAGCATCTTGTACTTGCACATAATAGCATAATTTACAAAACATTCACTTGTAGCCTTCATTCACAAAAGGAGAATGGAATGTGTGTGTTTTATTGCTGTGTGTGTCTATGTTCGTTCCTCCATCTGTCTGTCATCCTGAGAGAATAGAGGTAATGGTCTTTGGTATTCTGTGCTTATGTTTGTGTCTGTGATTTAATTGTTATTCCAGTTGTGTAGGATTGTGCTGTTGCTCCTGCTTCTATTTGTTCTAAACTGTGTGAGCTGAGCATATTGTTAATTAGGCTTGATTGAGGTGTTAATATGAAGTTGACATATCTAGCGCTGAATGCTCGGCTGTGCCTCCCTCCCTGATGACAGCCAGGTAGTTGGACTAATGGGCTGTTTCCTTTAAACAGATGGGGAACAACCTCGTTCCAGTGGTTAGATCTTAATGTTAACTAAAGAGCAAACAGCTCAAACACACTGAGATTATGGTTCATTCATTTGAAAGGCAATATTTTGTTAAATGGATTTAACGCTTTGTTTGATGAATTGAAGGTGAATTAGATCATTTTTGATGAGTTTATTTATATCACTGAACTTGTTTAGTATGCTAATGGAAAACAATATACAGTGGGGGAAAAAAGTATTTAGTCAGCCACCAATTGTGCAAGTTCTCCCACTTAAAAAGATGAGAGAGGCCTGTAATTTTCATCATAGGTACACGTCAACTATGACAGACAAAATCCAGAAAATCACATTGTAGGATTTTTTATGAATTTCTTTGCAAATTATGGTGGAAAATAAGTATTTGGTCAATAACAAAAGTTTCTCAATACTTTGTTATATACCCTTTGTTGGCAATGACACAGGTCAAACGTTTTCTGTAAGTCTTCACAAGGTTTTCACACACTGTTGCTGGTATTTTGGCCCATTCCTCCATGCAGATCTCCTCTAGAGCAGTGATGTTTTGGGGCTGTCGCTGGGCAACACGGACTTTCAACTCCCTCCAAAGATTTTCTATGGGGTTGAGATCTGGAGACTGGCTAGGCCACTCCAGGACCTTGAAATGCTTCTTACGAAGCCACTCCTTCGTTGCCCAGGCGGTGTGTTTGGGATCATTGTCATGCTGAAAGACCCAGCCACGTTTCATCTTCAATGCCCTTGCTGATGGAAGGAGGTTTTCACTCAATATCTCACGATACATGGCCCCATTCATTCTTTCCTTTACACGGATCAGTCGTCCTGGTCCCTTTGCAGAAAAACAGCCCCAAAGCATGATGTTTCCACCCCCATGCTTCACAGTAGGTATGGTGTTATTTGGATGCAACTCAGCATTCTTTGTCCTCCAAACACGACGAGTTGAGTTTTTACCAAAAAGTTCTATTTTGGTTTCATCTGACCATATGACATTCTCCCAATCCTCTTCTGGATCATCCAATTGCACTCTAGCAAACTTCAGACGGGCCTGGACATGTACTGGCTTAAGCAGGGGGTCACGTCTTGCACTGCAGGATTTGAGTCCCTGGCGGCGTAGTGTGTTACTGATGGTAGGCTTTGTTACTTTGGTCCTAGCTCTCTGCAGGTCATTCACTAGGTCCCCCCGTGTGGTTCTGGGATTTTTGCTCACCGTTCTTGTGATCATTTTGACCCCACGGGGTGAGATCTTGCGTGGAGCCCCAGATCGAGGGAGATCATCAGTGGTCTTGTATGTCTTCCATTTCCTAATAATTGCTCCCACAGTTGATTTCTTCAAACCAAGCTGCTTATCTATTGCAGATTCAGTCTTCCCAGCCTGGTGCAGGTCTACAATTTTGTTTCTGTTGTCCTTTGACAGATCTTTGGTCTTGGCCATAGTGGAGTTTGGAGTGTGACTGTTTGAGGTTGTGGACAGTTGTCTTTTATACTGATAACAAGTTCAAACAGGTGCCATTAATACAGGTAACGAGTGGAGGACAGAGGAGCCTCTTAAAGAATAAGTTACAGGTCTGTGAGAGCCAGAAATCCTGCTTGTTTGTAGGTGACCAAATACTTATTTTCCACCATAATTTGCAAATAAATTCATTAAAAATCCTACAATGTGATTTTCTGGATTTTTTAAAATCATTTTGTCTGTCATAGTTGACGTGTACCTATGATGAAAATTACAGGCCTCTCTCATTTTTTTAAGTGGGAGAACTTGCACAATTGGTGGCTGACTAAATACTTTTTTTCCCCACTGTATATAACAATTTAAAAGGTCTAATTCTCTCTCTATGCTTCTCTCTCTCTCTCTCTATGCTTCTCTCTCTCTATGCTTCTCTCTCTATGCTTCTCTCTCTCTATGCTTCTCTCTCTCTATGCTTCTCTCTCTCTGTGCTTCTCTCTCTATGCTTCTCTCTCTATGCTTCTCTCTCTATGCTTCTCTCTCTATGCTTCTCTCTCTCTATGCTTCTCTCTCTATGCTTCTCTCTCTCTATGCTTCTCTCGCTCTATGCGTCTCTCTCTCTATGCTTCTCTCTCTATGCTTCTCTCTCTTTGCTTCTCTCTCTTTATGCTTCTCTCCCTATGCTTCTCTCTCCCTATGCTTCTCTCTCTCTATGCTTCTCTCTTTATGCGTCTCTCTCTCTATGCTTCTCTCTCTCTATGCCTCACTCTCTATGCTTCTCTCTCTCTATGCTTCTCTCTCTATGCTTCTCTCTATTCCTTTATCCCGCTCGCTCCCTCCTTCTCCAATTCTCTGTCTGGCACTAAAGTGGTTGTGAAATGCAGTTATGTGATGGAGTCATAGAATCCAGATTAGATTTTTGCTCCTTCTTTTCATTTCACCACCCTCAGTCTCTCTCACATGTCCATCTTCACCCCTCACAATTTCTATGACAACTGTATTCCTTTTTCACAGTCACACTTTGAAAACATCTGCAGCAGCGAGACAAACACAACATCACATGTGCAAACAAGCACCAATACTAGCAGCCCCTTACATAATACTTTGGTGGGAGTACCAGACTATAGTAATAATCTTTAGATCAACACCATTATCCCAGAAACCATAGACCCACTCCAATTTGCATACCGCCCCAACAGATCCACAGATGATGCAATCTCTATTACACTCCACACTGCCCTTTCACACCTGGACAAAAGGAACACCTATGTGAGAATGCTATTCATTGACTACAGCTCAGCGTTCATCACCATAGTGCCCTGAAACCTCATCACTAAGCTAAGGACCCTGGGACTAAACACCTCCCTCTGCAACTGGATCCTGGACTTTCTGACGGGCCGCCCCCAGGTGGTAAGGGTAGGTAACAACACGTCTGCCACACTGATCCTCAACACGGGGGCCCCTCAGGGGTGCGTGCTTAGTCCCCTCCTGTACTCCCTGTTCACCCATGACTGCATGGCCAGGCATGACTCCAACACCATCATTACGTTTTACGATGACACAACAGTGGTAGGCCTGATCACCGACAACGATAAGACAGCCTATTGGGAGGAGGTCAGAGACATGGCCGTGTGGTGCCAGGACAACCTCTCCCTAAACGTGATCAAGACAAAGGAGATGATTGTGGACTACAGGAAAAAGAAGAGGACCGAGCACGCCCCCATTCTCATAGACAGGGCTGTAGTGGAGCAGGTTGAGAGCTTCAAGTTCCTTGGTGTCCATATAACCTACAAACTAACATGGTCCAAGCACACCAAGACAGTCGTGAAGAGGGCAAGACAAAACCTATTCCCCTTAAGGAGACTGAAAATATTTGGTATGGGTCCTCAGATCCTCAAAAGGTTCTACAGCTGTACCATCGAGAGCATCCTGACTGGTTGCGTCACTGCCTGGTATGGCAACTGCTCGGCCTCCGACCGCAAGGCACTACAGAGGGTAGTGCATACGGCCCAGTACATCACTGGGGCCAAGCTTCCTGCCACCCAGGACCTCTATACCAGGCGGTGTCAGAGGAAGGCCCTAAAAATATAGCCTCGCTATTGTTATTTTACTGCTGCTCTTTAATTATTTGTAACTTTTATTTTATTTTTAGGTATTATTTCTTAAAACGGCATTGTTTGTTAAGGGTTTGTAAATAAGCATTTCACTGTAAGGTCTACACCTGTTGTATTCGGCGCATTTGACAAATAACATTTTATTTTATTTGATTACCTTTTGGTCTGGACCTCTGGGAGAGATATGCACATGAGGTCTAATCTAATCCCCTATTGGCCTGAATATGGCTCCAGCCAACCAGACTTAGACTAGGGGAAATCTCATGTAAATCACTACTAGACTATAGAATTGAAATTACCCAAACACCATCAGTCAGACATTGTGGAATGCAATGATGATTTGAGGATGATCAAATCAGTGAATGAATGTGGACACATAAGAGAGGGAACAGCCTGATCCTAGTGTGAAGGGGACAGAGATATTTCAGAGATAGAGAAGACTGGTTTTATTACCTTTAGGTTTTATATACTGAGCTGGGGTCAGAGAGAAGGACTATAGGAGAGAGTAGGAGGATTGTCTACTGAGACATAGAGAGAGAAAGAGAAAGGACAGCAGTGATAAAGTGGAAGATATAGCCATGATGTAATGTATACACTTAGAAAAAAGGGTACCACATGGTTATTCGGCTGTCCCCATAGGATAACCCTTTTTGATTCCAGGTAGAACCCATTTTTGGTTCCAGGTAGAACCCTTTTGGGTTGCATGTAGCACCCTCTGTGGAAAGAGTTCTAGCTGGAACCAAATAGGGTTCTTCAAAGGGTTCTCCTATGGGGGCAGCCGAAGAACCCTTTTAGGTTGTAGATAGAACCTTTTTTTCTAAGAGTGTAAATATAGAGAATAGAAAAGAGAGAGAGAGAGAGAGAGAGAGAGAGAGAGAGAGAGAGAGAGAGAGAGAGAGGGAGAGAGAGAGAGAGAGAGAGGGAGAGAGAGAGAGAGAGAGAGAGAGAGAGAGAGAGAGAGAGAGAGAGAGAGAGAGAGAGAGAGAGGGGGAGGGAGGGAAAGAGTGACTGTGTGTTTGAGAGAGAGAATAAGAGAGAAAGGGAGAAGGAGAGTGATGGAGAAAGATGTGTCTGGGGGCTATGTGAAGCAGTGATAGAGAGGGAGATATAGGTATCTCGGGGCTAGGTGTAGCAGTGAAAGAGAGAGAGCTGTAGGTGCCTGGGGAGCTAAGTGAGATTGCCTTTCTGCTCTATCCATCAGTACGTGATGGTGTCGTTCCACTGCCTGTGATGTCACACACAGGAGTCAGACTTGGGTTCAGATACTATTTAAAATATTACACAAAAAATTGTGTTTGCTTTAGCCTGCATGAAGTGCCAGATGGGCGGGGTTTGCACTTTTGCAACTTGTCTAGCTCAATCAAGCCCAGCTAAAGAATTTGAAATTATATCAAATAGTATTTAAACCCAGGTCTGAAAGGAGCTGCTGCACGTCTCGCCCTGTCATGCAGAACGTCACCGGCACAACCAGAGCCAGGAGCACTACAGGGTGATTTATTTATTTGATTATATCCCTGTGAGATGCCATGTCCCTGTGATGGATGGCCATTGTGTCCCCAATGTCACAGCGCTGTTACTCTCTCTACCACAAAACAGCCTGAAGGAAAGGCCTTCAGCAATCCATTCTCGCTATCTCTCGCTCTCCTTCAGCTGTCTCTCTATCTCTATCCATCTGTCTCTCTCTCTATCGCACTCTCTATCTAGCTCTAACTCACCTTCTCTCTCTCTCTCTAGCTCTCTTTCTCTCCCTTTACCTGTCTCCTTCACTATTTATCCTTCACTCTGTCATGCTCACTCATTCCCTATGTCCCTCTCCATCACTCCCTCCTGTCTCTCATTTCCGGAGTCGCTCTCTCTCTGTCAGTCGCTCTATGATTTTGCATTTTTCTTTGTCTCTTATTCTCTCCCCACTCTCTCCCTCTCTCTCCCCCCTCCATTTGCTGTTTTCTGATGCAAACCTAGTTGTTTACCTTGCTCAGGTCAGTCCCAATGAGTATGAGTGTCCTGTGTTTCCTGTGTGAGTGGCTGCATAATGCGTTCAGTGGCTGTGTGTGTGTGAATTCCATTTAGTTCTGTTTTTTTCTGAGCCCAACTCGCTGTTTCTCTAGAGAGAAATCAAATAATTCACGAGAGAGTGGGACGCTGGGCTGAAGGGAGTTATAGTTTTCATTAAGCAAATATTCAACCTAGTTCAGCGTAGAAACATGGTAATTAACTACAATGACCATAATCCATTGCGGCTCGCACAGCGATGGATACACTATTGATGTACATTCTGAGTATTTTCGGTGAGCCGGCTCATTTGGCTTAAAAATTGATGTAAAACAATGAAAAAAATGCAAATCTCCAATGTAAAGCCCAAAAGGTAGGCTACCATTATGTCAGATTGTGAAAAGCGAGTGAAAAAATGTATTTGGGGGGGGCAAATTATTAGATGTTTTTAGGCACTGACAAAATCTGCGTGGACCAGATTGATGCGCTCTCCCTACTCTTTATTGTTTCTGCAGTGAGGATTCACCCTCTTTAGAGAATTATTTTGTAACTTATCTGAAGAAAAACATTGTTTTGAGCTCAAAAAGCAGTAGTAACAGTATGCAAATCAGGGAGCCAAACAACCCATCACTAGGATACACTTTTACGCCTGCTACGTTACATTAGATACACACAGACCGCATGAGAGAAGAAAGTACACAACACAACGAAGAGAGAGCGTGATAGAGACAGTTCGTGAAAGTATGCCTACTACTTTGAAGAACTAGTAAAACGATTTGGTCCGACAGCTCTGCAGCATACATAGGCAGGCTAGCCTAGCTAAATAAGATGACTAAAGACAGTAGGCCTACAGTTTGGGGAGCAGAGAGAACATTGTCTGGCTGTTTGTCTGCTACTGCCTGAGCAGAGATGAGATGATATACGGTACATTTAATTATTTCATAGTAATTTCCTATTTTTCTATTGATGTCTACCCAATGTGGACCTGACAGAGATAGTGGAATACTTCCAATGTTTTGGAAATTGAATGTTCACTTTTTTCTGGCTTTGGAATGTCCATTAAAAAGCTGTAAAATCATTTAATGTCATTATTTCGTAACTATACTGGGTGGACTGTCTCCTGCAGTTGTTTCTCTTCATCCTCACAGAACTCTACATAGATAAGAGGCTTTGCATGTGGATTGATCTCGTGTGTGTCCCAAATAGGGGGGGGGGGAGATAGAGAACATGAAATAGAAAATGAGGGAGAGTGTGTATGTTACAGAGAGTAGTGTGTGTGTGTTTAGCATATGTGTGACAGAATACGTTTATGAATAAGTTAATCACACCTCAAATTGGGCATAAGTTGTGCATACAACTCATCTATGTTGTCAATCAAATTCACCTATATCACATTGGCTAATTGGCTAACCAGAGGCTAGATTGAGGCAAACATATGGGATAATGAGTGTAAAATGGGACTAAACAAAGATGGGCCTGTAGAATATTGAGAAACAGGTGTTTTGAAACACCTGTGTGAAAGATACATACAGTCAGGTACATAAGTATTTGGACAGTGACACAATTTGCATCATTTTGGCTCTGTACTCCACCACAATGGATTTGAAAGGAAACAATCAAGATGTGCTTTAAGTGTAGACTTCCATCTTTAATTTAAGGGTTTTGTCAAAATTAGTGTATGAAGCGTGTAGGAATTACAACCATTTTAGACATAGTCCCGCAATTTTAGGAGCTCAAAAGTAATTGGACAAACTAACAATCATAAATTCACTTGTGAGTTTTAATGCTTGGTTGCAAATCCTTTGTAGTGAATGACTGCCTGAACTCTGGAACCCATAGACATCACCAGATGCTGGGTTTCTTCCCTGGTGATGCTCTGCCAGGCCTTTACTGCAGCGGTCTTCAGTTCCTGCTTGTTCTTGTGGCGTTTTGGCTTCAGTTTTGCCTTCAGCAAGTGAAATGTATGCTCAATTGGATTCAGGTCAGGTGATTGACTTGGCCACTGCAGAACATTCCACTTCTTTGCCTTAAAAAAGTTTTGGGTTGCTTTCCAGTATTCCTCGGGTCATTGTCCATCTGCACTGTGAAGCGCCGTCCAATGAGTTTTGAAGCATTTGGCTGAATCTGAGCAGATAATATAGCCCTAAACACTTCAGAATTCATCCTGCTGCTTTTGTCAGTAGTCACATCAGCAATAAATACAAGGGAACCAGTTCCATTGGCAGCCATAACACTACATTTACATTTTACATTTTAGTCATTTAGCAGACTCTCTTATCCAGAGCGACTTACAGTTAGTGAGTGCATACATTATTTAATTTTTATTTTTTCATACTGGCCCCATGGGAAACGAACCCACAACCATGGCGTTGCAAACGCCATGCTCTACCAACTGAGCTACATCCCTACCGGCCATTCCCTCCCCTACACTGGACGACGCTGGGCCAATTGTGCGCCGCCCCATGGGTCTCCCGGTTGCGGCCGGCTACAGCAGAGCCTGGATTCGAACCAGGATCTCTAGTGGCCTTAGACCACTGCGCCACTCGGGAGGCACTACCTCCACCATGCTTCACAGATGAGGTGGTATGCTTCGGATCATGAGCAGTTCCTTCCCTTCTCCATACTCTTCTCCTCCCATCATTCTGGTACAAGTTGATCTTTGTCTCATCTGTCCGTAAGATGTTGTTCCAGAACTCTACAGGCTTTTTTAGATGTTTTTTTGGCAAACTCTAATCTGGACTTCCTGTTTTTGAGGCTTACCAATGGTTTACATCTTGTGGTAAACCCTCTGTATAAACTCTGGTGAAGTCTTCTCTTGATTGTTTACTTTGACACAGATACACCGACCTCCTGGAGTGTATTCTTGATCTGGCCAACTGTTGTGAAGGGGTTTTTCTTCACCAGGGAAATAATTATTCTGTCATCCACCACAGTTGTTTTCCATGGTCTTCCGGGTCTTTTGGTGTTCCTGAGCTCACCAGTGCGTTCTTTCTTTTTAAGAATGTACAAAATAGTTGATTTGGCCACACCTAATGTTTTTGCTATCTCTCTGATGGGTTTGTTTAGATCTTTCAGCCTAATGATGGCTTGCTTCACTGGCAGTGACAGCTCTTTGAACTTCAAATTGAGGGTTAACGGCAACAGATTCCAAATGCAAATGCCACACTTTAAATAAACTCTAGACCTTTTTTCTGCTTACTTGTAAATGAACTAATGAGGGAATAACACACACCAGGCCATGGAACAGCTGAGCAGCCAATTGTCCAATTACTTTTGGTCCCTTAAAAAGGGAGGGACCACATATAAAAAGTGCTGCAATTCCTACACCGTTCACCCGATTTGGATGTAAATACCCTCAAATTAAAGCTGAAAGTCTGCACTTTCAGTTCACATTCAGTATTTAATTTCAACTCCAATATGCTGTGGTAGACAGCTAAAATAATAATAACTTGGTCAATGTCCAAATATTGATGGACCTGACTGCATAATGCATAGATCAAATGTATGTAATAGTATGTCTGCTCATGAGATTTCCAAAGAAGCTAAGGTGTGTTCCAATGAGTTAAAATAAGGATTGTGTGTTTCTTTTAAGGTGTATCAATTGCGTACATTGTATGCCTTGATGTTGAATGTTTCTGAGGTGAGTACTACATGTGCCCGAAGCTCTAACTTTAGTCTAAAACTATAAAGAACTTGTCCATGAACAATAGAAATGTGTAAAGGCTGTGTTTACACAGACAGCCAATTCTGATCTTTTGCCCAATTATTGACAAAAGATCTGATCTGATTGGTCAAAAGACCAATTATTGGCAAAATATCTGAATTGGGCTGCCTGTGTAAACGCAGCCATAGCGTGTGAGTGTGTGTCAGAAACTTTCTCAGCCTACCTAATTTTTGCATGCATGCTCGGAGTCTCTCCTCAAGATTTGACACTCTGCTGTGGAGTTCCTCGTAGTCATAGGCTCCCATCTCCTCCTGGAGCTCGCTTAGAACTGACGTCAGATTCTGGACCTCTTCCTTAAACTGCAATACCAATTTGGCATCGGCCTTGTACTCCTCCAACACGGGTATCAACGGCCTAAGCTCCTCCATTTTCACTTTTATGGCCTGAAAGGATTCAAATAAACTGGGTTCAGTGTCATGCTTGGCGACAAAAAAGAAGAAACTCCAAAAAAGTAAAAAAAAAAAAATGAGAAAACACCTTTCTGGCCCTGACTACTCTAGCCTTCCCTACTCTGACTCTCTGACAATTCACAACTCTGTAACAACACCCTGTTTGATAGTGTTTGTGGGTGTACAATGTTTGTACCTGTGTATGTGTGTGTCTGAGTGAACAAACCCAGTGTGTGTTCCACCGTATCGGCGAGCTAGCAGAGGCTCCATCCTGATGCAGACGAGCCGTTGCGTTAAACACAAGCTCTCAGTACACCAGAAAACAATTGGGAAAGCTCTTTATTGGTCATCATCGTTTAAAATGCAACATCTTTAAAAGTTACATGCTTTTACATGTCACACACAACAAAGGGTTTGGGATTTTATTATCACTAATGTTTATAAGTACGTTGTAGTCTTTAGTAACCAAATATACATAGACAAAAAACTAAAGTAAAAGAACAATAATAATAATAATAATAATAATAATAATAATAATAATAATAATAGTAATAGTAATAATAATAATAATACTAATAATAATAATAATAATAATAATAATAATAATAATAATAATAATAATAATAACAATATTAATCATTGTAAATAACTCAATTTTTACTTTTGAAAAAGCTTTTGTATGGAAAATGTTGTAACAGTAACATGCAGGAAGTGATCAGTGGTAGGCAGATAGGTAGGTAGGCTGGCTGGTTGGGAAAGGCGATAGGTGGGGTTTCTTAGTTGTAGTACTAATGGTGCTAAAGGTAAATCATAAACTGTTTGATGCTCAGTACTGTGGTAGCCCAGTTCAGGTGGAACATGGGATTGACCTGCCCCTTCTTCTCTCTTTACATGTCCTAAAGTTAGCCCTGCAAGCAAGAACATAACACACTGTTGACATCTAGCTCACTAACCTATCTAACAGACACAAAACAACGCACACAGTAATACACACTGGATTAGAGAGTATGTTAAGCAGGCTTTGATTTTGCATTCATGATATGAAGGTGGGGGACATGCATTGGAAATGTAGACACTCCGAAAGGAATGCAGGAGGTGGAAATAGTTGTTTCGAAATTGTCATCGACACTGCTGTTTATGTGGAGATGTATAATATGTCCAAAGATGTACAAAATGTATCTATTTTTCAGAGTGCCAGGAAAGTAACATCAATGTGCAGGTGTAGCTTATGATTATGTGGTTTAAAAGGGGTAGTTGGTTAGCTATGACTTACAGGTGGATCTACTCTCTCATTGATTAGTCAACTCAATCAATAAAAAAACTATGTGGTGCTTAATTTGCATTGTTGATAATCATTTAACAGGGAGCAGAGGGAGGAGGGAGGGAGGGAAGGAAGGAAGGAAGGAAGGAAGGAAGGAAGGAAGGAAGGAAGGAAGGAAGGAAGGAAGGAAGGAAGGAAGGAAGGAAGGAAGGAAGGAAGGAAGGAAGGAAGGAAGGAAGGAAGGAAGGAGAGCTAAGCAATGAATGAATATCTGGTTGATGATAGTTTTTGCATGTGCCCACTGAATGGTCCAGAATCCCACCAGTACCAGCTCATACACTAGAATTCATTATCGTTACTAGTATTAGTAGTAGTAGTAGTAGTAGTATTTGTTGCAGTGGTAGTTGTTGTAATAACGGTTATTGTTGTGGAGGAAGAAGACTGTTTTTCAGTAAGAGAGAATTCAAAATGTTACTATTCAAAAGTTAATTTTGATACATACTGATGCATTAAATTCTGAGAGCTTTTCCTAGAGAATATAAAAAGCTCTCTAGACGAGGTTGGTAATGGTGAACCATAGAAAAAGGAAATATACAGCACTCCAATGGTTCAATATCAATACTCATTCATTAACCATTGATTAAACATGCATGGATAATAGAGAAGTATTGAAATTGCATTTTTGGGAGTGCACTCCATTGATTATCTGTGAGGATCCAGCACCCTACTATTTTTTCAAATACTTTTTGAGTGAGAATGTCGTTGTTCATCATCTGATGCTGGACCATATCCAGAGTGGGCAGTGGGCACACACATAAACCGATCCATGGTGGATGGAGGTGGTTTTTATCAGATGAGTGGTGGTGGTGATGGTGATGGTGATAGCCCACATAGGTTTAGGTATGCTGGTCTGCTGCTGTACCTTGTATTGCTTGGCAATGTTCTGCTTGTGGCTCTCCTCCACCTGTCTGAACTTGGTCTCCAGACCCCTCAGCTGCACCTCCATTTTCTCCACGTACTGCAGGTCTCTCTGGGTCCGCTGGTCCAGCACCTGGATGGACTGGGTCATGTTCTGGACCTACACAGGGGAGAACAGGGAAGATATGGAGATGGGTATGCCTACACTCAACATGGCCACCGATTCATTCATCACAGAACATCGACTTGAATGGGAATGCCCATTCTAGTCATGATATTTCTATGGTCTGGGCTCAGAGTCTGACTTCTGCAGAACACGTCTTAGCTTCGTGTGAAATCAGTGATTGGTACTAATTGGTGAGACGAGAAAGGGCCTGATCCTCTCTAGTAGGTGATGTTGTTATGTCCAATTGTATTGTACTCTATTTCTATACTTGTCCATAATAATGCAATGCATTATTAGTTGCCTATTGTATGCCACAGACAACTCCACAGACGTGACTGGACAACAAATCACTTAGTCTACGCAAGAGAGATTGTTATGCATCAGTTATACTTATTGGCAGCTTGTTCAATAATATGGACACTCGCCAACTGTTCTAATACACTCTGGGTTATTTTGAGATTAGCCTAACCCTTTGCTAGCCAAACCAGCACAAACCTTGCATCATAAATACCACAAACATTTTATAATTGTTCCCTCTCTAAGCACTGTTCTGCAGGGTTTTCCAAACTCAGTTTTGTCCCCCGGGGGCACGTTTTGGTTTTTGCCCTAGCACTATACAGCTGATTCAAATAATCAAAGCTTGATGATGAGTTGGTTATTTGAATCGGCGGTGTAGTGCTAGGGTAAAAACCAAAACGTGCACCCAGGGGAGCCCCAGGACCGAGTTTGTAAAACCCTGCTGTACTGTATATGCATTGAGCTGGGTTGCATCATCTGTGGTGTTGTTTGGCTAGTGTACAGTGATGTAATAGTGACTCCCATAATGCCTGCTTCCTGCCTGAGGTTTCCAGGGAACTCATTAGTGGCTGACTGGTTCCCGGTTCCCATTCTAGTCTTATGAACAACAGGGTGGATGATGATGGGGCCCGCAGGTAGGTGCGTGCGTGCGTGCGTGCGTGCGTGCGTGCGTGCGTGCGTGCGTGCGTGCGTGCGTGCGTGCGTGCGTGCGTGCGTGCGTGCGTGCGTGCGTGCGTGCGTGCGTGCGTGCGTGCGTGCGTGCGTGCGTGCGTGCGTGCGTGCCAACCATTCTGTATAGCTACACTATAAAATCAAGTGTTTAGGATCTGAACACAACTAAACACTTTTAACACCTAAAGGCATTTAGAATTTCAATGAAAATGCATCACAGTGTTTAGATTCTACATACCAGAACATGTTTATTTGCTCTAACACTTTGTAAACACATGAACACGTTTATTCAGCACAAGGTGTTTAGGTTATAAACACTGGGATGTTGTTTTAACACTGTAGGACAGGGCTCTCCAACCCTGTTCCTGGAGAGCTACCCTCCTGTAGGTTTTCACTCCAACCCAAGTTGTAACTGACCTGATTCATCTTATCAACTAGCTAATTATTAGAATCAGGTGCACTAGATTAGGGTTGGAGCGAAAACCTATAGGACGGTAGCTCTTTAGGAACAGGGTTGGAGAGCCCTGCTGTAGGGTGTAAAGCTATATTTGCATATTTCCCAGCATACCTTTCGAATGAATGTGAGAAATACCCACATACGACTGTGTTTGTTAGTGACAGAGACATACATGGTTGTTGCATTCAAAAACGTATAATCCTGAAGTGACCGCCTAAGTGAAAGTAAAACCTTTATGACCACATTTTATAAGGCAATCAGCTATCCTGGCCATCGGCATCTGAAAATCCTGGCTCACAGGCCTCATAATACCCACAAGTCACAACACACAAGTTTGAGAAGCGATATATAACTGCTATCAAAATCAAACCAGAGGGAGAACATCCAACAATCATAATATTTTATCACCCACAACCTGCACTCAGAATGACTGTTATGGTGAAGGATCCAACAAAGGAGACTACCTAAACCATCTAAACTGGAACAACCATCTCAGCAATGGGTACAATAAATCCAAACCCTTACAGACTGGATTAGTTATTAGTTATTTATCTTTGTATAGTATAAGATCAATTAATCAATCAATTTGTATGAGGAAACATAGATATTAAAACAAACTACTCTAAAAATCTACCTAGAACAAAGCATGCTGGGAAATATGATCATGAAACCCTTCCCACGTCTTTTTCACTCAGAGAGAGTTAACAGAAATGAATTCAACACAGTTGAGTAACAACAACACCATGTGATTGAAAATATTTATTTAATCAAAGGTCTTATTCACTTGTGCTGAAATGTAGGTAAGGTGACAGACATTCCTAACACTGATCTGAATAAAAGGCATGGCAAGTTCCATCAATTTCTAATCACTAAATGCACTCTAAACAGGACGATTGGAAAGTAAACACTAGTTTATAAAATCTGAACACTTAGGAGATATAGGTGTTCTTCTGGTTGGAAGCAGACTGGGAAAAGATGACTATCATGTTTAATCTTGCATTCTAAACGCCTGTGTTTATGAGAACACTTATTGGCAAATCTAAATGCCTAATGTTTAAGTTTTAAACACTGACGTTTAAGTTATAAACGTGTCACATGTTGCATGGTTTTACAGTGTAGCTACACTCAATTTGGGTAAATATTGGACAGAACGCATGTTGGGTTATTTTGACGCAGTCAGTTGAGTCACAAACAACCCAAGTTGGGTTGTTGATGCTAGGTTATTGAGCTATGATCCATCAGGTCAGATAAGAAGACTGGAGGTGTGTCTTAGTAGGGGCGTGGCTTGCAGATTGTTATTTTTGGCCACCCGTGAGAGGAAAAGTCATTCCGGTTTAACTGTTCTGTTGTATTGTCAACAAATGTTAAAGAAAACAATGCTAAATAACCCAATAACTTTTTCTGGGGGAGAGATTTGGGATGAACAAGTTCAAGCAGGATGCTGCAGTAGTGCCTTGTCTGGGTGAGTTGAATAATTACTCTTGAGTCTGTGAGGTAAGACTTGACAGGCCATTGGTTGGTGTTGCTGTGGACATTAAGTAATAATATACTGAACAAAAATGTAATCACAACATGTAAAGTGTTGGTTCCATGTTTCATGAGCTGAAATAAAAGATTAGACATTTTCTATACGCACAAAAAGCATATCTCTCAAATTTTGGGAACAAATTTGTTACATCACTGTTAGTGAGCATTTCTCCTTTGCCAAGATAATCCACCCACCTGACAGGTATGGCATATCAAGAAGCTGATTAAACAGCATGATCATTACACAGCTGCATCTTGTGCTGGGGACAATAAAATGCCACTCTAAAATGTGCAGTTTTGTCACACAACACAATGCCACAGATGTCTGAAGTTTTGAGGGAGCGCGCAATTGGCATGCTGACTGCAGGAATGTCCACCAGAGCTGTTGCCAGATAATTGAATGTTCATCTCTCTACCATAAGCCACCTCCAACGTCGTTTTAGAGAATTTGGCATTACATCCAACCGGCCTCACAACCACGTGTAACCACGCTAGCCCAGGACCTCCACATCCGGCACCTTCACCAGCAGGATCGTCTGAGACCATCCACACGGACAGCTGATGAAACTGTGGGTTTGCACAAGCAAAGAATTTCTGCACAAACTGTAAGAAAGCATCTCAGGGAAGCTCATCTGCGTGATCGTCGTCCTCACAAGGGTGTTGATCTGACTGCAGTTTGGCGTCGTAACCAACTTTAGTGGGCAAATGCTCACCTTCGATGGCCCCTGGAGAAGTGATGAATCCCGGTTTCAACTGTACTAGGCAGATGACAGACAGTGTGTATGCCGTTGTATGGGCGAGCAGTTTGCTGATGTCAACGTTGTGAACAGAGTGCCCCATGGTGGCGGTGGGGTTATGGTATGGGCAGGCATAAGCTACGGACAACGAACACAATTTGAATGCACAGAGAAGCGGTGACGAGATCCTGAGGCACATTGTCATGCCATTCATTTCAGCATGATAATACACAGCCCCATGTCGCAAGGATCTGAACACAATTCCTGGAAGCTGTCCCAGAAATGTCCCAGTTCTTCCATGGCTTGCATTCTCACCAGACATGTCACCCATTGAGCATGTTTGGGTCGCTCTGGATCGAAAGCATGTTCCAGTTCCCGCCAATATCCAGCAACTTCGCAAAGCCATTGAAGAGGAGTGAGACAACATTCCATAGACCACGATCAACATCCTGAACAACTTGTGGTCACACCAGATACTGACTGGTTTTCTGATCCACGTCCCTACCTTTATTTTTTAAGGTATCTGTGACCAACAGAGGCATATCTCTATTCCCAGTCATGTGAAATACATAGATTACGGCCTAATTAATGTATTTCAATTGACTGATTTCCTTATATAAACTTAGTAAAATGTTTGAAATTGTTGCATGTTGCGTTTAAATTTTTGTTCAGTGTAGTTACCTTCTCTAGCAGTTGCCTCAACTGTTTGGTGCGGGCATCTCGTGAACACATGGACTGCTGCGGTGCCACCACGGTGCACACACACCTCCCCTCACTGTCCTGGGCTGAACTGTACACCTGCCACGACTCCTCTGGGTTCGCTGGCAACACCTGGAGGAGAGAGATAGAGAGGGGGAAAAAAACAGAAAAAACAGATGAGACAAGAGAATAACAAAAGCATCCATCCTATAATCCAATTGTCAGGGATTTGTTGAACAAATAACTTATTCTACCCCATCTATCCCCGCCTGCTCTCTGACTGCATAGGCTTAGCTTGGCAGCACATTTCAAACATCCACTCTAGGCTTGTGGTGACGTATCGCACCATTTGGAGTGGTTAAACCCTCACTATTACATGTTTATTTTCTCTCCACAATGAGCGCTTACATAATGTCTGTCTGTGGGAGGCATGCAAACACAGGATTACGCACGGGGACATATGGCAATGACGAGAATCGTTGAACTCCTCCAACCTCCCAGCCCGCTCCATCCAATCATCAAATGGCAACAGAGGGGAACAGCAGCCAATCGAACTGGTCAAGATGTCGGAATACTCATGTATGTGTACATTATCAAAGTTATTGGTGTCCAACTATTTAACAATACGAGTATGAGGTGTGAGATTGTCAAGATTAAACAATGAACATAGTCCAATCAGTTTGCATTGAGACTGGGCTAAACTGGGTATGCAGTGAGGTCATTAATGAATACTGAATGTGGTGCTGATGCTGGTCTCACAACCAATGAACCACAATCTGATAGGGATCTGACAACAGTGTTGATTGACATATCTCTGTCCACACTCAAAAAAATGCTGGGTTAAAAACAATCCAGTGCTGGGTAAATAGTGGACAGAACACACGTTGGGTTATTTTTGACCCATCCATTTGATTGACTTAGTTGGGTTATTGAGCTATGATCCACCAGGTCAGAGCCGAAGACTAGAGGCATGGCTTAGTCAGGGCATGGCTTACAGATAGTAATTTTTTTGAGTAAATGTCATTCCAGTTGATCTGTTCTGTTGTATAGTCACCACATGTTAAGGTTGAGCATGGACACTTTTGTAGGTAGCTTAATTAGGCTTACACACACAAAAAAAAGAGCCAACTATTAACCCTCATTAAAAAAAAAAACACACCATTCCACTATTTTAACCCTTTCCAATCCTGCACCAGGCCGAGTGCCTGGGATGACAGAACACTATCAAATCAACACTCCCTGTAACTCTTCTGCAGTAAAATCTCGTAACGCCAAGTACTTCTCTGCAGCTGCCACCACATGTATTTTCCGTGACTCACATTCCATTTTTGCGGTACAGTTGATAACAATGGCTATCGGGTAAAGACTCTGTATCAAAACTCAGCAGGACAGACAGTCTCTTCTCTGTTTCACCACGCTCTCCACTGGGTCTGCGTCGCACCAAATGGCGGGCATCACATACACCTGGATCTTCCATTTCAGTTGATCCTCCTCAACACTTAACACCATCACTCCCTTCGATGGCACCCTGCTCCAGAGCGAAAAACAAGTCACAGTTCTTGTCCCAAGGTGCGTGGTTGTGAGCGCCCGTGTCCTCTGGACGGAAGAAATGCAAGAAATCATCACAAGTCCAATTCAAGTTACTTTCACTGACTCTTCTTCTTCTTCTTCGTTGGGATTGGGTTGGCGGGTCGCATCCAACTTTTAGGTGCATACACTGCCACCTACTGTACTGGAGTTTGAGGCCAGTCACGGCCTACCTACATTAACTTCCGGTAATACAAAATTGGGAAAAAGGAAAAAGAAAATTACCCTGCCAACTATTAGCCCTCACTAAAAAAAACACCACCCCATTCTACCATTTAACCCTATCTAATCCTACTCCAGGCCAAAGGTCTGGGAGGAAATAACTACCACTCAACACCCCCTGCAAATCTTCTGCAGTAAAACCTCACAATCCCAAGTACTTCTCTGCAGCTGCCACCACAACCTCTATTTTCTGTTACTCACGCTCCATTTCGCAGTACAGTTGACAACCACGGTGCTAGAAACCGACCTTACTGAAGCACATATTATTCACATCCCTCTCTATTGGTCTCTGCATACTCACAGAAATCCTCTCAGGATCCCTCACCATGTACCCATCTTCCTCTACCATTCTCTTCACTGTTTCAGCATATAACACTTTCTGTACTACTCTGACCCTGGCAACCTCAACCTGCCTTTGGCTCACCGGACATCTCCGATCTCCAGCCCCATAGATACCGCCACATCTAACACACAACTTTCTCCACCGATACTACACATTCCTTCGTCTCATGCCCTCCTGCACACTTGTCACATGTAGGAATCTCCCTCCTACACACTTCTGCAACATAGCCATGAGCTTGGATCCTAATACACCACAGTATTTACAGAACAAAAGCTCTCACAGGATAACTAACACATCCTAACTTGAACTTGTCATGGAAAGACTTACATCAAAACTCAGCAGGACAGACAACAGCTTCGCCGATTCTCCACCGAGTCTTTCACTGACTCAACCCTAATAAGTATTTGACAATACAACAGAACTGATTAACCGGAATGACATTCACTCTCACGGTTGGCCAAAGATAACTACCGGAAAGCCACGGCACTACTAAGCCACGCCTCTAGTCTTCTGATCTGACCGGGTGGATCATAGCTCAATAACCCAGCATCAACAACCCAACTTAAAGAAAACAATTGGTTGTTTGTGACCCAACTGGCTAGGTCAAAATAACCCAATATGTGTTCCGTCCAATATTTACCCAAATTGGGTTGTTTTTAACACAGCACTTTTTAGAATGCAGATAGCTTAGAAATTAGTAATCACAAAGCCTGTCAGCCAAAGACTCCTGCTCCATCTGTACATGTATCTACAGGCATGAACATAGGAAATAGCCAATACATATCTGCATTGTTCATCTGAAACCGTTGCACTTCCATTCCATTCAGTCTCTATACCTGAGCCATTACATATCTGCAGGATTAATCTGAAATCATAGCACTTTCATTACTACTGTACATAAAAGCCAACAGCGTCCTGATCCTGAATCCACACACTCATTCCACAATCCATAGTTCGACTGTACATCATGACCAGGGTGCAAGAGAAGCCTATTCCAATAGTGAATATTAATCTGAGTAAAATGTCAGGTGGCTGCTGAGAGTGAATGGATAGTGCTTGGATGCAGTTTCAGTTATCCCTACATACATCCCTACCTTATAGCCCTAAAGGGAACCAAAGAGATCACCAACAATTGACTTAAAATGTGGTAAATTAATTTGAATGTTTAAAGCCAACTGGCAACCTTTCCATATTCCCTTCACAGAGGCATTGACTGAATATAGTGAAAAGGTAGATGCTCAACTACACACAAGACAATAAAGGTTCTAAATAATACCAGATAGGGGTTATTTGGCTTGTAACCATAGCGGAACCCTTTTTGGTGCTATATAGAACCCTTTTTTGAAGGTTCAATAAAGAACCATGCTAATAAGGTTCTAAATGGAACATGTATGGTGATATAAAGAACCATTCTCAACATGAAAGGTCATTTGTAAATCCTTTCGGAAAACAATACAGGGTTTTTTATTCTGGTCAGCCAAATTATATTGTTATTGTTAAATTATACTCTAATATGTCGCCCCTACATTACAGTGCAGCCTTTATATTAGACTAGATAATATATATATATATATATATATATATATATATATATATATATATATATATATATATATATATATATATATATTAAGACATTATTGAAATTGTTTATGTTTTAATCAAATAGCTTTTTGCCAAAAATGTAAACCATGAAGGAGTGCGTTTTATGAATAGTTTCTTACTCAACCTCATTGCGTAAAATCACATTGAAAAATCATTCTATAGGTTTCACAAAATATTTCACAAAGTGTTAGCTATTTATGTTTAATAATAATTACATTTTCTTCGATTAACCAAAAGGTCAGATAGTGCTTGACAAAGATACAACGAGAAGAAGCCCTGTACCCCAAGTAATAACAGGACCCAATGATTTATCTGGTGCGCTTTTCATTCGATGTTTAGAGAATCAGAGACCCCACTGAGGGTGCCTGAATGCCGGGGACAAATATGAACACAGCTGTCTTCACTTTAAAGGTCTGGCTGCGAAATGTCCTTTTCAATTAATTTTCACCTTGCAGCGTTTTATCAATGACAGCATCCAAGTCCATTAACGCTCTCAGTTTCCACCGCGCTCCCTTGTTCTCCTACACCTCTCAGCGCGCTCCCCCGCCCCACCTCGAAAATACAGTAACCTACAACTAGGCTATCTCTCTCTCCATCTCCCTCGAGTGATATCAAGCTGAGAGATGCGATATCAATCATGCCTCTGAAATTCCATTTGCTTTAAGATCTGAAAGCCAGCCAAGCGCTGGAAATATAGACAGCACAACATAAAAAAATACTAGTGACCCTGTCAATCCCAAAAAAAAAAAAGAGCTTTAAGAGAAGCTCTTTTATATGTTTAATAATTAATGAACCAATGAGAGCGAATAAAATGAAAAATAATAGTTGAGAAAATAATATGCAGCCAAAATGAAGCCGCGAGAAGCGAAAAGTTGTGGTGACACTTACTCCGGTACTCCTGTCCGGGTAGCCTGCCCTCTCCGCGGTGATCTTGGTGGTGTTGAGCCCCACCAGCGAGGGCAGCGTCTGCGACATCCAGTTAGTGATCATCGCCATGGTGCTCAGCACTACACCGATCTTCAACAACGGTACCGACATCTCTTCACTCCGCGTTTAACCCAAACTAGCTTCATTCTATTTCAGCACAATCCGGCGAGAAACGAGCAAGGCAATCCATGTTGCCTGGTGAAGCCATAGCCTGCTGGTGTAACACCCGTAACCCCGTTTCGGACGGTCGTTTCTTGGACATCACTTGTGAATGGCGGAAGGGTTCGGAGCTGGAAAAAGCTCGGAGGAGCAGGTTTGGATCAGGTCAATGAGAATAAAGCCAATCGGACAGACCCGATTGTCGGGAGAAAGTGAGATTGAGGAGTGGGTTAGAGATGGATAAATCTGGATGGATAGGCCTATCTCTTTCAATTCAATTCAAAGGGCTTTCTCTCTGTGTGCTGTCCCGCGCTCTGGTGGCGTTCCCGTTCTCCCTTCCTCTTTCGTTCACGCCCTCAGTCCGCCTCCTGCCTCGTGCGCTCCGTGAATATAAGTGCGAGTGACTACATACAGGCTGTTCCAAAAGGAGAAGGAGGGAGGACGTGCCTTCGGATCTATACACACAAAAAAATGGATGTAAATACTGCCAGATAGGGGATATTTGGCATGTAATCATAGCGGAACCCCTTTTGGTGCTATACAGAGCAATTTTTTGAAGGTTCTAAATGGAACCTGTACGGTGCTATAAAGAAACCTTTCCCAAGGTTCCAAAAGAAACATTAAAATGTTTTCTATAATGCACCAAAAACGGGTTACGCTATGGCTACAACCATTGTTGGGGCTATATAGCACCCTTTATTATGGATCTTTATATAACTTTATGGAGAACGGTTCCATAAATAATCTTTCTCAATCTGAAAGATTCTTTCTAGATCATTTTGAAGAACCACCGTTTTTTATTTTGTATATTCTTGTCAGCCATATCATACTGCTAAAATTCCTTAGGTGTTATTATTGTGTTAATTGACAAGGTGAATGAAGTGAACTCACTCTGGAACAGCTACGGAAACTTGATACCCACGGCTTGATCAGGCAACCGTTCTCAATTAACACAAAACACCGTTACTGGCCATATTTACTGGCCATAGTCATATATAATGCCATAACACAACACATTAGATAAATTGGAATGACACTCTCACTCACGGTTGCACAAAAAGAGCTGGTCGCAAACCTTGCCCCAAAATATTCTTATGAGCCGCTCCCCTACGTTTTAATGATCACTAAAAGAGCAAATAACCCTTTTGTGAACTGTAAAGAACCATTGAAGAGCTCGAAGGGTTATTTAAATAATTATGTTTCCACATAGAACCATCACCTTTCCCAAAGTACCCTTGAGGAACCCACATTTCTTAGTGTGTATAGCAACGCAATCAACGCGCAAAGGTATTGATGTCAGCCAGGTTCGAGACTCTCTTCCCCGTCCCACCGGAGGCCCGTGACTGCTTGGCTGGTATTATCTCGGATTGCGCTCCGTTATTGTCCTCAGTCGCGCCCACGGAGGAGATAGGGGAAAGAGCAGTTCCCGATAAGGTTGCCCCACTTGTCTGGTCGCAAGATGCTGAGCGCTTCTATTGCCAAGTTTAAAAAAACTAGGAACTCGGAAAAATATGAGGTCAAATCATGAAGTCAGTGATCTTCAAGTCGGAAAGTCGGAGCTCTAGAAAGAGGCCCGAGTTCCCGAGTTGGAACTACGAGTTGGATGACCATTCAAATAGATTTTATCCAGTCGGAGATCGTTTTTTTTCATGAGTTCCCAGTTGTTTTGAACGCACTGAAGTCGGAAGTTGGAGATTCCCAAATTCCGAGTTGTTATGAACGTGGCAATTATCCCGGGCCGCGGCAGGTGAAATTTCTCACTCCCACACCCCACACGGACCCCGAGATGTTAAGGTACCGAGAATTAATCAACTTGACCTTAATTAAATGAACAACCTCATGCAATTAAAGTTCATTATGATTTGATTCAAACACTCCCCCAGTTCAGAAGTTGATCAGAGGTTGTGGTGGGCATATTAAGGTGAGATAGGCAAATAAGGGTCGTACATATGCGTAATAGGGCACACAATAAGGATAACAAGCATATATCATCCAATAATGCAAAAAAGTGCATTAAAACACATAAACGATTTTAACACAAACCCAGGCTTTATTCAAAAGTCCCCAAAGCGAGCCCCTATCATCATCAACACTGCGTTTACAGTATCATCTAAAACTGATGATGTGGAAGACTCTGGCACCATCTTGTAGCTGCTTTCGGTGTTGCTGGTACATCAAACTGTCTTAAAGGGACAGTAGTCCTAAGGCAATACTGTTCTTCATTAAATAGCAGTGAAATATCACATAAATGTCACAACCCAATTTAGATGTGTTGTGTGAATGACTTACCCAACAGTTGGCGACTAATTTCGTGCTGGAATGTGTGCCTAAAATTGTCACCAAAAATGATTTCTGAAGGTGTTACAGGCAAAAGAACAAGCACAGCAGGGATAGGTAACCCTGTTCCTGGAGTGCCGCAGGTACTGCAGGATTTTGTTCCAACTAGGCACCACACCTGGCCAACTGAGCTAATTGATCAGTTCAGTGATTGCCTAAATTCAACACACCTGGTCTTCCAGGTCGGTTAAATCAAAAACATGAAGTGCCTGCAGCACAACAGGACCAGGGTTGCCTACCTCTGAGATACAGGTTCGGGTGGATTGATTCTTTCTTTCTCACTCACTCACTCACTCACTCACTCACTCACTCACTCACTCACTCACTCACTCACTCACTCACTCACTCACTCATTATTTGAATCAGCCGTGTAGTGGTAGGGCAAAAACAAGAATTTGGGAAACCCTGCTATAGGCCATATAGGCTCCCAAACCAAATCTCACTTCTCAGCTGATTTAGGATCAGTTTTGCCTTCAAGCGCACAATGAATAAGATTACAGGGGGGGGGCTGATCCTAGATGAGCACTCCTACTCTGAGAAGCGAGATTTGGTTTGGGAGCCCCCCACCTCGCGGGTAAAGCATTTTAGTGGTCCACCTCTTGATGCCGAAGAGAACAAATGATGTTTTAAAGTTAATTTCCTGCAATTCTACACATTTTGCCATTGGGCGTAGAGAAAATGTTGCAGTTTTAAAGCACATTTTCTGCAATTCTACACATTTTGCCACAGGGTGGAGAGAAAATCTTTCCGTTTTAAAACACATTTCATGCAATTCTACTCATTGTGCCATGCGGTGGAGATACATTTTTGCAGTTTTAAAACTAATTTCATGCAACTCTAGTCATTTTACCATGACTTATGCCCTTGTTCATATGATACCTGAGTGAGAGTGACTAACAAAATCAATGGGGGCCACCTGAAGGTCAGGGCCCCTAGGCACATGCCCTGCGTGCCTGGTCAGTAATATGGACATGATTACTATAAGGTGTAGATAGATGCCTATCAATGTAAAAAATAAAAAAAAGTTTGCTGACATGGGTTAATTGAGTGACTGACATTACAAGAGAAAAACTGCTGATGCACTACCAATTTCGATTAGCTGCCGGGGCCCTAAGCAACCGCTTATGTTACTTATGCCCAGGGCCGGCCCTGCATACAGGCCCTGAACCACAGCCATTGCCACAGCAGAAGGATGGCACACCAGTACTCTAGACCCCATACTTTTATCATATCCCCTCTCTCCCATCACCTTGTGACTATTTTGAATCCTCACTTTAATAATTCCCACAATTTGACTCAACAAATAATAGAATTAGACAGCGTTTTGGTTCATGTGACCGGAGTGGTGTCACACTTTTTCCCATCCCTAGCAAACACAGCTGATTAAACTAATTGCATTCTAAACTGAAGATCATGATTAGTTTATTATTGGATTCAGGTGTGCTAGCTGGGGATGGGGCAAAAGAGCATCACAATACTTGGGTAGTGCTCTACCTATAGGCTTAGCTGTAAGATAGAAGATATTACATCACGACCCAAAATATCCACAGTGTTATATGGGCTATTTATGTCCTCTCAGTAATGCAGTATGCTGATATAAATAAAAGACTCAAGTCTCCCATTCTCTCTCACCCTCAGTCTCTCTTTCCTCCTTCCCTTTTCCTCTCTCCCCCCTCCTACTATGCATCTGTCCCTTTGTCCCCCCTCTCTCTGTGACCTTTGTCAGTGTACAGTACACAGCAGTTGTGACTCTACAGGACAGTGTGAGGTATCAGAGGGGGTCAACTCACCTCTGTGTGTGCCCTCTCCTACCCTGCCCATCCCAGCCCTGACCTCCCCTCCTCTCTCCTGCCCTGCCCTGTCCTTCCCTTCCCAGCTCAGCTCTGCTCACCCAATCCCATCCCATCTCATCTCTGCCAGCCAGTTAGCATAGCAGTACTAAGCATTAATACTCTGCCTTAACACTCTCTGGGTCGGTTTCCCCCACACAAATTCAACCTAGTCCTTGAGCATGGTTTTTAGTCCATGACTAGGCTTAATCTGTGAAGGGGAAACCGTCCCTCTGACCATCCCCTGGACAGATCAGCTAATACGGGATAAACCACTGGAACAGATCAGTCAGTGGAGGACTGGCTCAGGCGTGTCACGCTAGGCTGGCTTGGCTGACCGTGTCACAGAGAGTGACAGAGAGGAAATTAAGGGGTCAGAGGTCATATTTAATAAAAGGAACATTACAGAAATTATCATGCAAACTGGCAGAAAACCCTGAGGTTCACACATCACCAATTACGTCTCTCATTGAGTCAGACTGGGATATGTAATTTAAAACTGCTATATTCTCCCATGTTATATGATTACTATGACCATATGGCATGCATAACTACTGCTGCTGCTGCTACTACTACATACACAACTGTGAAAGTACAGTATGACATATGATCGTCAATTATCTCTCCCATTGAGTCAGATGGAGATGTGCCAATTAAAATGGACAACTTCTCCTATGTTTGTATGATTACTGTAAAAGGACAATGGTTTTTTTTCAGAGCTTCTATGTGTACAACTGAAAAAGTACAGTATAACATATGTACACTAGTACAACTCTGTAATGCCAACTCACTTACTTTTATAGTTTCACTCAAACTGAATTATGAATAAATAAAATCCAAGATGTCAATCACAACATAATGCAATGCAGCTGCAGAGACTGAATTGATTATAGTGTAAACCTTGCATTATTAACCCCCTCCCCCTCTCTCTCTCTCTCTCTCTCTCTCTCTCTCTCTCTCTCTCTCTCTCTCTCTCTCTCTCTCTCTCTCTCTGAAATCCTTCTCTTGGATCCCTACACACTAAAAAGTAAAGGTCCTTGGAGGATTCTTTAGGGGTTCTTCAAATTGAAACTGTGGGGAAATCCCTAAAAGTTATTCGAAGAACTCTTTAAATATAGGAGTCTCCCTGCATCGCAATGCTAGCTGTGCCACTAGAGATCCTGGTTCGAATCCAGGCTCTGTCGTAGCCGGCCGTGACCGGGAGACCCATGGGGTGGTGCACAATTGGCCCAGCGTCGTCCAGTGTAGGGGAGGGAATAGCCGGCAGGGATGTGGCTCAGTTGGTAGAGTATGGCAACGGCAGGGTTGTGGGTTGTGGGTTCGATTCCCACGGGGGGGCAGTATAAAAAAGAATGTATGCACTCACTAACTGTAAGTCGCTCTGGATAAGAGCATCTGCTAAAATATAAATGTTCTTCAAAGAATACCTTTTAATGGACCTCGAAGAACGTTTTGGGGTTAATTTTTGAACTCCCCCCTTCCCTATTATTAGTAGTAATATGCTTAACAATAACAACAATAACACAATATTTTAGTTGTCAGTGTTTATTAGGATTTTAGTTTCAAAGCAGAATAAAAAAATCTAAATATGAGGTAAACTCCCAGCAGAGCCCCAAGTCCAATTGGTATATCCTCTGGCATGTTGATGTTAATGTGTTGATGTTCTCTGTATCCATAGCCAGAATGATTTTGCAGTGCATGGTATTCGAACAGCTTTCCTGTTATATTCATCAGAGGTGTAGGGAGGGTCTGTGAATCCAAAAAATTGTAATTATACAGATGATTAACAAAACATGCACACGACAGTATTCATACCTTGGTTTTTGTGGTAAATGTGAATGAAAAAAACTATTTTGATAATGATTTTCATGCACATACCTTGTCCATAATGTAGAGGCCTATGGGATTTTCATTGAAGAGGAGGGAAGGGAGGAGGATGGTACATGTGATCTGCATAACATACCAACACCAATTGACATACCTTTGTATGCCTACTCTTCTGTAAACCTGCAGACACAGACACAAAAGTGAACAGTTCAGTCATCTGCAGCCAATACAGCTAGCCTTCAACATATTCTTATAGCATACATATTCTTACCTCTTTGTTGATTGATATCCATTGAATTGTATCCATTATCTGTTTTAGAAAGATTTGCACAAATATGAAAAGATAGATGGTATCATCATAAAACAATATCAATTTAGATCATACAAGGGACAAACCTTACCTTAAATTGAGGAGATCTTCACATTATTCAGTTAAGTGCCTGCACCTGCTGTCCTTTCAAATTGAAATCCAAATGTTTCAGTTGGGCAGTTAGGTTCCTGCAAGAACCCCCACCAACTAATGAGGTTCCTCGATGAACCCCACCTCCTATGGGGTTCTTGGAAGAACCTTTTGGAGGCAATTTTCAGAGCCAAGAACCATAAGGTTCTTCAAAGAACTTTGAGGATCTTAGAAGAACCCTTGTTGAACACCTAATTTTTAGAGTGTAGTTCTAACTGGGTGAGATATTTAGCTGAAGCTGAACAGCACAGGGGACATAAGTGTTTGGAATTTTGTTTCTACAAATGTCTTGTCTGCATGAGTGTGTTTGTGGTTATGTGTACATTTGCTGAGGATTTATGTATGTGTTTAGTGAATGCATTTGAATGTGTCTATGATGTTAGGATGAAACATTCAGAGGTCACCAAGCGCATTATAGCTTCAGCGTGTAAATTAGCTAGAAATATGTGTCGGCATCGAGTAATTGTCTCTGGCCCCCTCCCAGTTAGGGGGAGTGATGAGCTCTACAGCAGAGTCTCACAACTCAATTGCTGGTTGAAAACTGTTTTCTGCCCCTCCCAAAATATAGAATTTGTAGATAATAGGCCCTCTTTCTGGGACTCACCCACAAACAGGACCAAGCCTGGCCTGCTGAGGAGTGACAGACTCCATCCTAGCTGGAGGGGTGCTCTCATCTTATCTATCAACATAGACAGGGCTCTAACTCCACTAACTCCACAATGAGATAGGGTGCAGGCAGCAGGCTGTTAGCCAGCCTGCCAGCTTAGTGGAGTCTGCCACTAGCACAGTCAGTGTAGTCAGCTCAGCTCTCCCCATTGAGACTGTGACTGTGCCTCGATCTAGGTTGGGCAAAACTAAACATGGCGGTGTTCGCTTTAGCAATCTCACTGGAATAAAGACATCCTCCATTCCTGTCATTATTGAAAGAGATTGTGATAATATCTCACATCTCAAAATAGGGCTACTTAATGTTAGTTCCCTCACTTCCAATGCAGTCATAGTTAATGAACTAATCACTGATCATAACCTTGATGTGATTGGCCTGACTGGAACATGGCTCAAGCCTGTTGAATTTACTGTGTTAAATGAGGCCTCCCCTCCTGGTTACACTAGTGACCATATCCCCCGCGCATTTTTCTCTAATAAAAAAAAGAAAAGACGTTTTCGTCTTTTGATCTTCTAGTCATGACATCTATGCAGCCTATTTGATCACTTTTCATAGCTACTGTTTACAGGCCTCCTGGGCCATATACAGCGGTCCTGAATTCCTATCGGACCTTGTAGTCATGGCAGATAATATACAAATTATTGGTGACTTCAATATTCACATGGAAAAGTCCACAGACCCACTCCAAAAGGCTTAAGAAGCCATCATCAACTCAGTGGGTTTTGTCCAACATGTCTCCGGACCTACATATTACCACAGTCATACCCTGGATCTAGTTTGTCCAGTGGAATACATTTATTTTTGATACTGTCGCAAAGCTAACTAAAATCCAGCATTCCCCAAGAGAGGATGGCTTTCACTTCAGCAGTGATGAATTCATTAACTTCTTAGACGAAAAGATTATGATCATTAGAAAGGAAATTACGCACTCCTCTTTGAATCTGCGTATTTCTCCAAAGCTCAGTTGGAGTCTGCACAGAACTGCCAGGACCTAGAATCAATGGAAATACTCAAAAAAAATTTATCCTGTATCTCTTGACATTCACGAAAATAGTCATGCTGCATACTGGACCCTATTCCAACTAAACTACTGAAATAGCTACTTCCTGTGCTTGGCCCTCCTATGTTGAACATAATAAACGGCTCCCTATCCTCTGGATGTGTACCAAACTCACTAAAAGTGGTAGTAATAAAGCCTCTCTTGAAAAAGCCAAACCTTGACCCGGAAAATGTAAAAAACTATTGGCCTATATCGAATCTCCCATTCCTCTCAAAACATTTAGAAAAAGCTGTTGCGCAGTAACTCACTGCCTTCCTGAAGACAAATAATGTATATTAAACGCTTCAGTCTGGTTTTACACCCCATCATAGTACTGAGACTGCACTCATGAAGGTGGTAAATGACCTTTTAATGGCGTCAGACAAGGCTCTACATCTGTCCTCGTGCTCCTAGACCTTAGTGCCGCTTTTGACACCATCGATCACCACATTCTTTTGGAGAGAATGGAAACCCTAATTTGTCGTCACGGACAAGGTTTTGCCTGGTTTAGATCTTATCTGTCGGAAAGATATCAGTTTGTCTCAGTGGATGGTTTGTCCTCTGACAAATCAATTGTACATTTCGGAGTTCCTGAAGGTTCCGTTTTAGGGCCACTATTGTTTTCAATATATATTCTACCTCTTGGTGATGTCATTCGGAAACACAATGTCAACTTTCACTGCTATGCGGACGACACACAGCTGTACATTTCGATGAAACATGGTGAAGCCCCAAAATTGCCTACCCTGGAAGCCTGTGTTTCAGACATAAGGAAGTGGATGGTGGCAAATGTTTTACTTTTAACTCGGACAAAACAGAGGTCCCAAGAAAAAGGTCCCAAGAAATAGGTCCCAAGAAAAAAAGAGATCTGCTGTTGGATCTGAAAATTAATCTTGATGGTTGTACAGTCACCTCAAATAAAACTGTGAAGGACCTCGGTGTTACTCTGGACCCTGATCTCTCTTTTGACAAACATATCAAGAATATATCAAGGGCAGCTTTTTTCCATATTCGTAACCAAACATTATGCAGAAAAGCTAATCCATGCTTTTGTCACTTTCAGATTAGACTACTGCAATGCTCTACTCTCTGGCTACCTGGATAAAGCACTAAATAAACTTCAGTTAGTGCTAAACACGGCTGCTAGAATCTTGACTTGAATCCAAAAATGTGATCATATTACGCCAGTGCTAGCCTCTCTACACTGGCTTCCTGTTAAGGCTAGGGCTGATTTCAAGGTTTTACTGTAACCAGTCGACCTGGTCGTGCTGCTGCTCCAGTTTCAACTGTTCTGCCTGTGGCTATGGAACCCTGACCTGTTCACCGGACATGCTACCTTATCCCGGACCTGCCATTTTCGACTCTCCCTCTCTCTCTCTCTCCCTCTCTCTCCCTCTCTCTCGCTCTACCGCACCTGCTGTCTTGACCTCTGAATGCTCGGCTAGGAAAAGCCAACTGACATTTACTCCTGAGGTACTGACCAGTTGCACCCTCTACAACCACTGTGATTATTATTTGACCGTGCTGGTCATCTATGAACGTTTGAACATCTTGAAGAACAATCTGGCCTTAATGGCCATGTACTCTTATAATCTCCACCCGGCAGAGCCAGAAGAGGACTGGCTACCCCTCAGAGCCTGGTTCCTCTCTAGGTTTCTTGCTGTTTGGGGTTTTAGGCTGAGTTTCTGTATAAGCACTTTGTGACACCTGCTGATGTAAAAATGGCTTCATAAATACATTTGATTTGATCTATGAGGGAGTCCGCATGTATTTGCATTAGTGGGAGTATGTTACATATTGCTCTGAGTTAGCCTGTAACTGTGTGTGGGTTTGTATTTGTTGTAGCTGTGTTGTGATTTGTAGAGGTTTACACTTTGCTGCGGATTGTAGGTGTGTGATATGTAGCATGGAAATGTAGGCCTGAAACCTTAAGGTTTACAGAGGAGAAAGTTGGTATATTACTGTAACAGCAGCATACCTGGGCTCAAATACTATTTCAAATATTTAAAAAATACTTTGCTCTAGCCTGCATAGAGTGCCAAATGTGGGTATACCGTTTTGGGACTACTATATTGGTAAAATAAGCCAGGCAAGCTCATTCAAGCACAGATAAAGTATTTGAAATGATTTCAAATAGTATTTAGAAATGATTTCAAACCGTATTTGAACCCAGGTCTGAACATCAGGCCTTTGTAAGAATGCAGGGACAGAGAGGTGGAGGGAGAGGGAGAGGTGGAGGGAGAGGTGGAGATATAGTGGATCTGAAACCTTGAAGGTTACAGAGGGCTGTTATCCTACTGTTACAGCAGCATACCTGGATTCAAATACTATTCAAAATCATTTCAAATACTGTGCTTGATTGAGCTTGACAGGTGCAATGTAACCAATAGAAAAGTCTCAAACGTGCAAACTGCGCCCACCTGACACTCCAGGCGCTCTAAGTATTTGAAAGATTTCAAATAGTATTTGAACCCAGGTCAGGAGAGCAGGCCTCTGTCAGAAGCTGGAGGGAGAGGTGGGCCTGAAACCTTGAGGGTTACAGAGGGTTGTTATATTACTGTAACAGCAGCAGCTGCTTTTCAGGTCTCTGTGAGAGGGCAGGCAGGGAGAGTGGTCTAAAGCTGCCACGCAGGGAGATGTAGTGGGCCTTAAGCCTTGAGGGTTACAGAGAGGGCAGGCAGGGAGAGTGGTCGAAAGCTGCCACGCAGGGAGATGTAGTGGGCCTTAAGCCTTGAGGGTTACAGAGAGGGCAGGCAGGGAGAGTGGTCTAAAGCTGCCACGCAGGGAGATGTAGTGGGCCTTAAGCCTTGAGGGTTACAGAGAGGGCAGGCAGGGAGAGTGGTCTAAAGCTGCCACGCAGGGAGATGTAGTGGGCCTTAAGCCTTGAGGGTTACAGAGAGGGCAGGCAGGGAGAGTGGTCTAAAGCTGCCACGCAGGGAGATGTAGTGGGCCTTAAGCCTTGAGGGTTACAGAGAGGGCAGGCAGGGAGAGTGGTCTAAAGCTGCCACGCAGGGAGATGTAGTGGGCCTTAAGCCTTGAGGGTTACAGAGAGGGCAGGCAGGGAGAGTGGCCTAAAGCTGCCACGCAGGGAGATGTAGTGGGCCTTAAGCCTTGAGGGTTACAGAGAGGGCAGGCAGGGAGAGTGGTCTAAAGCTGCCACGCAGGGAGATGTAGTGGGCCTTAAGCCTTGAGGGTTACAGAGAGGGCAGGCAGGGAGAGTGGTCTGAAGCTGCCACGCAGGGAGATGTAGTGGGCCTTAAGCCTTGAGGGTTACAGAGAGGGCAGGCAGGGAGAGTGGTCTAAAGCTGCCACGCAGGGAGATGTAGTGGGCCTTAAGCCTTGAGGGTTACAGAGAGGGCAGGCAGGGAGAGTGGTCTGAAGCTGCCACGCAGGGAGATGTAGTGGGCCTTAAGCCTTGAGGGTTACAGAGAGGGCAGGCAGGGAGAGTGGTCTAAAGCTGCCACGCAGGGAGATGTAGTGGGCCTTAAGCCTTGAGGGAGCTGCCAGGTGAACAGCTGGCCATTCTCTGCACGACTGATAACCTGAACCAACAACAACAACAAATACTGCCCTCATTATCTATGCTAAAAACATGTTAATTAAGGAATTCTGGAATACATACTGCCCACATACTAGCTATGCTCTGAGTACATCTTCATTAAGGAACTATGGGATATGTAGTGCTCTAGGGCAGGAGTAGGCAACTATTTTATAATAATGATAATATACTGAACAAAATTATAAATGCAACATGCAACAATTTCAATGATTTTACTGAGTTACAGTTCATAGAAGGAAATCAGTCAATTGAAATAAATGTCTTAGGTCCTAATCTATGGATTTCACATGACTGGGCATGGGTGCAGCCATGGGTGGGCCTGGGAGGGCATAGACCCACCCACTGGGGAGCCAGGCCCACCCCTGGGGAGCCAGGCCCAGCCAATCAGAATGTGTTTTCCCCCATAAAATGACTTTATTACAGACAGAAATACTCCTCAGCACACCCTCAGATGATCCTGCAGGTGAAGAAGCCGGATGTGGAGGTCCTGGGCTGGCGTGGTTACACGTGGTCTGCAGTTGTGAGGCTGGTTGGGCGTACTGCCAAATTCTCTAAAATGGAGGTGGCTTATGGTATAGAAATGAACATTCAATTATCTGGCAACAGCTATGTTGGACATTCCTGCAATCAGCATGCCAATTGCGGCATTGTGTTCTGTGACAAAGCTGCACATTTTAGTGGCCTTTTATTATCCCCAGCACAAGGTGCACCTGTGTAATGATCATGCTGTTCAATCAGCTTCTTGATATGCCACACATGTCAGGTGGATGGATTATGTTGGCAAAGGAGAAACGCTCACTAATAGGGATGTAAACTAATTTGTGCACATAATTTGAGAGAAATAAGTTTTTTGTGCATATGGAACATTTCTGGGCTCTTTTATTTTAGCTCATGAAAAATGGGACCAACACTTTACATGTTGGTTTATATTTTTGTTCAGTATAATTTGTACACTGCAAATTGACCAAAACTAAGCCCAAATAGAGATTGATTTGAAAATAACAATAATTGCTGACCTTAATTACATTGAGAAACAATCACGTCTCTTTTTTTTGTGTGGGAATACTTGGAAACAGATTTCCTAAATTAAACACATTTTAGCTGAATTCCTGGTGATTTTAGAGTATTTTTTGACAAAAACCTAAAATCCACAAAAAACTAAAGTAATATTGCTGACCCCTGCTCTAGGGGGTCTGAAGGGTATGCTAATATAATTTATGCTAATATAGGCCTAGATTAAATCAGTACAGCGTTAACCCACGATAACCGACAACTGTATAGCATATAATTTCAATGTCAAATCCACAAGCGGCTACCAGTGTTATACCTATCGCGTACATTAGTAGAAAACCCATATAGCCATGTAACAAGTTTAAACACTGGAATGTGTGATCTAATCTACACCTACTGTAGATTAGGCTGATACAAATCCTTATTATTTCATTTAAATTAAAGTTTTTAAATAAATAAGAGCAGCAACCGCTCGCTGATTTAACAGCTCCAACGAAGTTACACCTCTGACATCGTCTAAACAAAAGCAATGATTATGCTATGCAGTTGACAGTTATCGCGGGTTAATGCTGAACTGATTGAATCTAGCCCATAATGCTGTTATGAATGTGGTCGGGAATCATGTGATGTCTTATGGTAGTAGATCTGTCAAGATGTGTGGAGGGATGTCAGTTACATTGCCTGAAGAATTGACGAACAGTGTGTGTCTGTCTGTCTGTCTGTCTGTCTGTCTTTCTTTCTTTATTTCTTTCATTCTTTCTTTCTATGTGTGTTTGTGTGTCTTTGTGGGGTTGAGAGAGAGTGAGTGTCTGCGTGAATGAGTGTGTGTCTGATAGAGAGAGAAACAGAGAGAGAAATAAAACAACAGAGAGAGAGAGAAATATGATTTCCAGCATTGTGACTTGTTGTTCTGCTCCAGAATCTGACACAAATGATCCTCCACACTACACAGGTATGAATAATAGATTTCATTCCAGCACATACTGCTGTTTGTGAAATAACCCAGATGTATCTGTACACTGGCTACCTCCATGGCTATTCCTATATACTCTCACTGTTCCCTCTAAAAGCAAACAATAGCCTGCAGTGGCATAGCTTTCAGAAAGACATCTGTATCTGCCTAGGCTGTAGGGGGAAATTGAAGTGGGCATGTTATGATGAAACTTGAATGGTACAGAATCTATTGACTGACCTTGTACAAATTACATCCATCCAAGGCGCACGCACGCACGCAATCACATACACACACTCAAACACACTCACACAATCACACGCCAGTGCCATCCAAGGCCACAGACTACAGTGTGAACACATCCACAGCCTCTTACTGACTACACCATGCAGCACCCAAACTGCATAACACAGTATGAAGCCCAAAGCACAGTACGTTCCCTAACATCATATGACTTTTCCTCTTCAATCAATGAGATCAGAAGGGCAATAGGTACAACAGAGTCAGCATTACTGAGAGCTCAGCACTGTGTTTGTGTCACAGTGTTACAGTGAGACCACAGTAGGTTGTTGGTCATGGTGAGAGGTGCATGGGCACAAGCTTTGGGAGAGATAAGGGCAGTAGAGTGTCTATGTGATGTGTGAGGTCAGCTATTTTTCGCCGAAGCTGTGTACACACAAAAAAAATGTATTGTAACCATAGTGGAACACTTTTTTGTGCTATATAGAACCCTTTCCTAACCATTAAAGGTCTCGAACAGTTATTCTGATTCCCATATAAAATAGCCTTTAGAGTGACTAAAATATCACCCATAATATTTGTTTTGGATAGAAATGCTCAAAATGTGAGAAAATGTGTTTTTTATCTCATGGCTAGTTACCAGGAAGTTTGAAAATACAGGCTGAGTGGGCAGGGAGCTTACATTTATGAGCTCGCCTTGACTGACAGCTCTTTGAAACACCTATGTCAAGCAACTTGGATTCAGTGAGCAGTGTTGCAGTAAAATCATCTCAAGCAAATTTGGAGATACACAAAGAAACTCATACAACATCAAAATTGCTTCAATGAGTTCAGGTTAAGAAATATATTTAAAAAAAACGTATATATATATATATATATATATATATATATATATATATACCATTTGGCATGTCTCTTGTGATGCAGTTCACAGCAATACTGATTGATGTGTTGACATGACAACTGTGACAGAGTTTTGAACGACCCTTCCTCCACTTTTGTTCTATGCTGGCTGAAGACCTAGCTAGCCAGTAACTAGCGAACACCAGACACAGATGAAAGGGGAAACTTATACGTATCTTTGCCATAGATGAACCAGGTAAACGTTTAATTATACACTATTTGCAGAGACCCTACAGTCAAATTTTGGCCCCGGTAGAGTAGCTATCTAGCTATATAAACCATGCCCCTCTCCAAACATGCCTTCTCCGATGTTGGTTACAAGGTGGTACTTATTTACAGTGGCTTGCGAAAGTATTCACCCCCCTTGGAATTTTTCATATTTTGTTGCCTTATAACCTGGAATTAAAATGGATTTTTGGGGGGTTTGTGTCATTTGATTTACACAACATGCCTACCACTTTGAAGATGCAAAACACTTTTTTTTTTTTTTTACAAACAAGAAATAAGACAAAGTCAATACTTTGTAGAGCCACCTTTTGCAGCAATTACAGCTGCATGTCTCTTGGGGTATGTCTCTATAAGCTTGACACATCTAGCCACTGGGATTTTTGGCCATTCTTCAAGGCAAAACTGCTCCAGATCCTTCAAGTTGGATGGGTTCCGCTGGTGTACAGCAATCTTTAAGTCATACCACAGATTCTCAATTGGATTGAGGTCTGGGCTTTGACTAGGCCATTCCAAGACATTTAAATGTTTCCCCTTAAACCACTCAAGTGTTGCTTTAGCAGTATGCTTAGGGTCATTGTCCTGCTGGAAGGTGAACCCCAAGTCCCAGTCCCAAATCTCTGGAAGACTGAAACAGGTTTCCCTCAAGAATTTCCCTGTATTTAGCGCCATCCATCATTCCTTCAATTCTGACCAGTTTTTCCCAGTCCCTGCCGATGAAAAACATCCCCACAGCATGATGCTGCCACGACCATGCTTCATTGTGGGGATGGTGTTCTCGGGGTGATGAGAGGTGTTGGGTTTGCGCCAGACATAGCGTTTTCCTTGATGGCCAAGAAGCTCCATTTTAGTCTCATCTGACCAGAGTACCTTCTTCCATATGTTTGGGGAGTCTCCCACATGCCTTTTGGCGAACACCAAACGTGTTTTCTTATTTTTTCTTTAAGCAATGGCTTTTTTCTGGCCACTCTTCGGTAAAGCCCAGCTCTGTGGAATGTACGGCTTAAAGTAGTCCTATTGACAGATACTCCAATCTCCGCTGTAGAGCTTTGCATCTCCTTCAGGGTTATCTTTGGTCTCTTTGTTGCCTCTCTGATTAATGCCCTCCTTGCCTGGTCCGTGAGTTTTGGTGGGGGGCCATCTCTTGGCAGGTTTGTTGTGGTGCCATATTCTTTCCACTTTTTAATAATGGATTTAATGGTGCTCCGTGGGATGTTCAAAGTCTCAGATATTTTTTAAAAACCCAACCGTAATCTGTACTTCTCCACAACTTTGTCCCTGACCTGTTTGGAGAGCTCCTTGGTCTTCATGGTGCCGCTTGCTTGGTGGTGCCCCTTGCTTAGTGGTGTTGCAGACTCTGGGGCCTTTCAGAACAGGTGTATATATACTGAGATCATGTGACAGATCATGTGACACTTAGATTGCACACAGGTGGACTTTATTTAACTAATTAAGTGACTTCTGAAGGTAATTGGTTGCACCAGATCTTATTTAGGGGCTTCATAGCAAAGGGGGTGAATACATATGCATGCACCACATTATTATTAGTTATTTTTTTCATTTCACTTCACCAATTTGGACTATTGTGTGTATGTCCATTACATAAAATCCAAATAAAAATCAATTTAAATTACAGGTTGTAATGCAACAAAATAGGAAAAACGCCAAGGGGGATGAATACTTTTGCAAGGCACTGTACATTTCTCAACCTGAAAGGTTCTCTGTAGATCCTTTTGAAGAACCATACCATTTTTATTCTGGTCAGCCATCTCATGTTGTTAAAATTCCATAGGTGTTATTATGTTAATTGCCAAGTTGAATCAAGTGAGCTAGCTCTGGAACAGCTGGGGGTCACTGAGAAGAGCATTACAAAATACTGACAAATTTACTCAACCATTCTCAATTGATACAAGCCCATACATGAGTGTTTCATACAACACTATCACTAACCATAGGCATATATAACATGCAATTGCATAACACAACACATTGGATAAAGTGGAATGACCTAACTCACGGTTGCACAAAAAGAGCTGTGCGCAAACCACGCACCAAAATATTCGAATGAGCCACCTTCCCTACATTTTAATTATCACTAGTAGACCAAAGAACCCTTTTGTGAACTGTAAATAACCAAAGTTCAAAGGGATACTCAAGTCATTATGGTTCCACATAGAACCATCACCCTTCCCAAAGAACCCTTGAAGAACCCAATTTTTTTGTGTGATGCACAGAGATGGGCAAAAACTACAAAATATAATTACATAATTATGATAGAAAATACAATGACGATCAGTGTATCAAAATAAACTACAAAACACTTGTATTTTGTAATGTATTTAATTAAAATACAAAAATAAATGTGCAAGTAGCCAGCCCGAACAGCAACAACATTTTCAGTAATGGTTACAAAAACCTTTTTCTTGTTATGACTGTGAAATGTTGTTCTTTATCTACCTTAGTTGAGCAAGTCACTCTAGATAGGAGTGTCTGCTAAATGACCAAAATGTAAATGTGAAAATGAACATACCAAAATGAACAGCAAAGCACACTGGGTATTATTAATGGCCTCGTTTCGATACAGAGCTCATTAGAATAACACTCAGCATGCTTTGCAATTTTTACATTAAAATTTTAGTGATTTAGCAGAAGTACCGCTTAAAGAGCAAAGAACCCTTATGTGATCTGTAAAGAACCATTGAAGAGCTCAAATGGGTTCTTGAGTCATTATGGTTCCACATAGAACCATCACCCTTCCTAAAGAACCCTTGAGGAATCACTTTTTTGGTTACTACATTTGTAAGTCGCTCTGGATAAGAGCGTCTGCTAAATGATGTAAATGTAAATGTACATGATTCCATATGTGTTATTTCATAGTTGTGATCATAACTTCACTAGCATTATTTTCGTCTCTATCTCTGTAATGTGTCTGTATCTATGTAATTGTATATGTATTTATGTAAAAAAATAGGCACCACAATGGAAATAAGTCCCTGACATTAATGTGCAATCCCTGTCACTTAAAATAATTTTTGTGTATATATGTGTTTTTTTAATTGACAAATAAAATCAATCAATCCAAACTGCGCAGCAGCCAATTGATGAATGGAAAGAGACATCTGTTACAAAACACCAAAAAGTTTAATGACGTTCAGACATTGTCAAGACAAGCCTTTGATACTGGGTAAGCCTAGAAGGTAGGGAGGAATGTATTTTCTGTTTGTCGAGATTGATATAATCTAGTTATTGTGTTGAAAATGCAAACCATGATATTGAAGTGCCCGAAGTCGGTATGCTTTGTTTATTGATTGTGTGGTGCATTGGCACAGAAACCTGTTGGTGGAAAATTAGTTGCATACATTTTATATAATTATAAATATTGCATCAGAATTTTGAAAATCTGATTTCCCCCTAGTTGATCATTGTCTGCAGCCAGCTCTAATCGTAGTGTAATGAAACAGGCAGGGAGAGGGAGCTCGTCTGGGGTGGTCGGCGAACCCTCAACCTTTTGGCCCGTAGCCCTGCGTGGCATCAACTGTGCCACAAAAGCATGCTGAAGTGGCAAAGTCGATATCCACGTTTATAAACACATGATCCCTAGAGTTATTGTTATTTGTGGTCATAAACACATTATTTTGAGTTAATTCTATGAGGGGGGAGGGTGTTCCATATATTGTACAGTACAAGGGGAGGGTCATGTGAGAATATTTTGAACTTTGGGGAGGGGGGTGCATTTTTGTTTATGACACCTTGAGGTAGACCAGTCCCCAGTAAATTTTGATCGGTCCCTAACATTAATGCATTAATGCAATCTGAAATTAGTTAAATCTTGAGGCCTGGGGTTGAATTTGAATTAAAAGCAGGGTTCAAATTTGGTAGAATATTGTGTGGTCTATGTTTGTGCATTGCCAGATAGATTTCCACATAATGTATTCATGTTGACAGGATTATTATGTTGAACTAATGTCCATTTTGTTTGTTAACCAGTTGTCCACTTGTTTATGCCTAGGGGGAAAGGACAGTGTACAGACAAAAAAATATTAGGATTCCTCAAGGGTTCTTTAGGAAGGGTGATGGTTCTATGTGGAACCATAATGACTCAAGAACCCATTTGAGCTCTTCAATGGTTCTTTACAGATCACATAAGGGTTCTTTGCTCTTTAAGTGGTACTTAAAATGCAGGGGAGGTGGCTCATTAAGATATTTTGGGGCTCTTTTTGTTCAACCGTGAGTGAGAGTGTCATTCCAGTTTATCTAATGTGTTGTGTTATGCTATGATTATGGCCAGTGGCATGTCTTGTGAAAGATTTTGTATGGCCTTGTGTCAATTGAGAATGGTTGACTAAATCAGTCAGAGTTTCTCAATTCTCTCCTCAGGGACCCCAGCTGTTCCAGAGGTAGCTAACTTGATTCAACTTGTCTATTAACACCTATGGAATTTTAGCAATATGGCTGACCAGAATAAAAAACCCTGTATGGTTCTTCAAAAGGATCTACAAATAACCTTTCAGATTGATAAAGGTTGTGTATAGAACCATTCTCCATAAAATAACCATTCTCTATAAAGGTTCTATAAAGAACCATAAAAAAGTGTTAAATATAGCCCCAAAAAGGATTGTAACCATAGCGGAGCCCTTTTTTTTTTGGTGCTATATAGAACCTTTTTAATGGTTCTTTATAGAACCCTAGGAAAGGGTGTTTTATAGCATCATACGGGTTCCATTTAGAACCTCATGAGCATGGTTCTTTATAGAACCTTGAAAAAAGGGTTCTATATAGCACCAAAAAGGGTTCAGCTATGGTTACAAGCCAAATAACCCCTATCTGATACTATTTAGAACCATTATTCTGTACGTCTCTGGGAATGAACAGACACACGTGTAGTTTTGTGAAACAGAAATAAATGCTAGAATATCTGAGTAACCCTGTGCTTTAAACTATAGAGTGAAATGTGCACACTGTGAGTTAAAGGCAACTCCCTCACAACAATAAACCAACCATCAGCACCATGGACAGCACCACCGTAAGCATCTCCCAGAAGTGCTGTGTGTGTGGTTCAGACAGAGAACAACACTTGGCAACATTCTTCCATCACATTGTCAACTCATGCATTACAGCCTTGGATCCATTTTTGGTGATTGGATCGATATGTTGGATAATGCTTTATACCAGACAAATAAAATGTACTTCGTTGGTTAAAATGAAGACCTCCTTACTCCTCTCAGAAGTCAAATTCTTCCTGCTCCTTTGGGCATCTTCAAAGGACCAGCTGTGCTGTGCTACTTGAAATGCAATCATCTTTGACTGCTTGTTATTCAAAACAAACGACACATGCAGAATAACGCTACATCTAGCAGACAAATCACAACGATTCGATTTGGAATTCAAAACTATAACCATTCTGACATAATCCTAACCCGCACAAGGATTATTTGGATGGGTAGATTTGTCATTTGATTAATTACATTTGCTCATAATTCATACGTGTGTAATATATTTGTATATTGACACATATTTGTGCGTTTAGGATTTTGTATATCTTTCTATCTCTGCGCGTTAGACAGAGAGCCCGGTAGGGTCAGGCTATGTGACATTCATTAGGCGCTGCTGGCGCTATCTGCGCCCGTGTAGCACAATGTATCCACATCATCGCCATGTAATCCCACCCGTTAATCTGTTTAAGTGCTAAAACTGTCAGATTTACCAGAGCTCTGTCTAGCTAGCAGGCACTGGGTACTCTTAATCTTTTATCGGATCTCGAGCCAATTAACCGCCTGCCACGTTGTAGCTCTAATACAGAGGGGAAAATGGCGTGTGTTCAAACCTACTTGGGTGAGTTCTGTGCCCATCAAGACGAGGACGATAAGACTCAGGATCTTGCTCGAGGGCTGCATCTCTTGCCTCCGCTGTGTGGAACGTACCAACGCTCTCACATGCAGATCGGTTCCTTTACGTCCACCGCACGGCAGTCCACTCCTCTCGGCTCCCTCGTAGCGCTGCGGTCGCTTGCCCTCTGTTTATCCCTCAGCAACCAAATAGTGGAAAGCGATAAATCTGTGCGGAATCACAGTCTCTTCGCATATTTTTATTTCATCTCGGCTCCTCTCAGTCTCCGTGTTTCTGCTCTCCCTCTTTCGTCCTCCCTTTCTTCCTCTAATCGCCACCACGGGTTCTGATAAACATTTGCTAAGGAAGATGTTGGTTTACGGAAAGCTGCACCGGTTACTCAGATTTTGCCAAAACTTTCCTCCCCTGCCTCGAGCCTCAGAATAGCGATGGGTGAAAAAATTAGAGAGACGGCGGAGCTGTCCACGGTGTTGAACCAGGAAGTGACATGCCAGAGCGTGGGAAATTCAAACAGGGAGCGCACGAGAGATATGGGAGTAGGCCTAATATTTGGTGATTTTTATGATTAAGAAAACATGTCCCTCAATTCTAGTATTTTATTTATTTATTTGTCACAGGTCTATTAAACTAAAGCTGGCCTGTAGTCTATTTAGTCCATTGGGAGTTATTTGATTTGGCTCATATCCCAAAATACTGGTATTAATTTCACATACACCTCTGTTCATTGATATTGAAGTAATACATGATCATAGTCTGTAAGCTGAAATTGTGTATTGGTTTCTAAATTGAGAAATTGATCAGGCAGCAATGGCGGTAACAGTGGCTTCACTGAAAAAAATAGAAAGACTCAAAACACTGCTATTGTGTAATGTTGGTTGTGTTGCATGAAACCATGAAAAGTAGTGCACCTAAGCTGAGATCTGGTGTTTGGAGGGTGTTTGAATGTAAACCCAATGTAAGTGTTATGATGCACAGAAAGTGTTTTGAAAACAGAATAGCATTGTTCTGAAACGCCCAAAGTGGTTCTTCAATCTGAATATTAGTGTTTTTAAGAGAGAGTTTGAAAATACTTTTTGCAGTTTCAGTGTATGTAAAAGGCAGTATCAAAACACAGAGAAATATATTTTTTTGCAGACTGTGTGAGACTGAGAAATGCAAGTGGTTTATAGCTTAAAATATTGATTGATGATAAGGGTATACAGAGAAATGTTTGTTGTGGAATTCCACCTTTATTTAGACAGATTAGAAACAGGAGAAGACAGAGAAGGAGTGAACGTGAGACAGGCGGAAGTGGGAATTTAACCCCTGACTTCTGGGGCAGTAAAATGGTAAATTTGATTGGAATTTCAATGGCATTTTTCACAATCAACACAGCCACACTGTAAAAAAAAGATATATTCTGGGGTGAATTGAAATTGGCAAAAAAAACAAAAAAAACAACAACATATACTTAATAAAATGAATGCAAGTTGTTTCAATGCTTTGTTCATTTCATTTTACAAAAAATAAATCCAACGTAATATGTTGCTCAAAATGTAAATATATTTTATGAGGATAACCAAATACGGAGAAAATGTAGTTATTGAACTCATTGGAAGTCTGGTTTTAATTTCCTTGCACTTCCTATCTTGCCATGTGGCTGTTTTTGAGGACTGTAGGTAATTCAACATTTTCTGACTTTATGATTATTTTACACAATGTTGTATGCATGTTTGAAGAAATATAAGTATACTTCTACATTAGTATTAATAATCAGCTTGTTGTGCCATGAGGTGTAATTGCTCATGATGAACAGATTTCAAAACCGTCAGGCAAAATGAAGTTCAATGATGAGAAGACCCATTCCCACATTTACAGCTTGTAATGTTGGAGGCAAATACCATATCCTGAAATGTTTGCTGTAAAACCAGCAGTTACTCCTGGTGGATTGAGCACCGTGCTGAACAGTGTCTGCCAAAATGGGTTAAACTAGCAAATTATCAGATACATAAATCAATGTTGAACCAGCCACAGGTAAGTGTGTATAACTGAGTTCCTATGCTACACTATTATACATAAAGAGAACATAACTATTTGTATTGATATATTAGTGCACAGGGGGTCTTGTTTGTTTAGGCATTAGCCTACAGTACCGCTGTGTGGGGGCCTTTGTGTGTAAGCCTATGTGCTTTGTCACTTTAGTGGTCTATTTAGCATTCTCCCTCTGTGCCAAGCTCATTTCAGTGTTCCTCAGTAATGGCCTCTTTTCTCTCAGATGCAGACCAAAAGTAATTCCTCTGTCAATTGCATGCCTGAGAATTCTTTGATGCGATTCCATGGCCGCCAGGCTGCCTGTCTCACTGGAATTGTATCATACACTAACAGCTTAAAGGCATGTCGCATCAGACACACAAGCCTAAATGTGTTAAACAGCTTACAGAGGGACCCAGCTAGCCGTAGCTGGCTAAATGTGCTCACTTACATCTACTCTGGTTACAAAGTACTGAGCCAAGGAAATACATAGAGTATGTCCCAAATGGCACCATGTTCCCTTTATAGTGCATTACTTCTGACCAGAGCCTGTCTACGGTAGTGCACTATATGGAATAGGGTGCTATTTGGGATGAATCCAGAGAGATACTGTGTGGTAATGTAATATGGAGAACATGCTGCGTAGACTACTAGTTGTTCATTTTACTAACTGTTTTTCCTTAAGGTAGTGAAGTCGAGTAAACATCTTATTACACTTTTACCCTCTATTGCTTTGTGTACAAAATTGTTTTTTATACGGGTGGGCTTTTGAAAGGAAAATATAGCTACAGTAGGTGCCCTCAAATTAGCTGAGAGGTTAATGCGAAAAAGCTTGACTGCATGTAGCCTAAAAGCTATTGTTGTTCAGAACCAGCAGAGGATAACCGCCTGAGTCCCAAATGGCACCCTATTTCCTACATAGTGCACTACTTTTGACCAGGGCCCATATTGCTGTTGTCTAAAGTAATGCTCTATATAGTGAATAGGGTGCCATTTGGGATGAACACACTGTCTGTTTAGAGTGGTTGAGCTGCTCCACTCTCACTCTTCAAAACAGTAATACAATATGCCTACAATCTAAACACATTTTATGGAGCTTCCATTATCATGGGACTTGAATAATCTAATATCACAGTATACAGTACAGTGTATAGTACACTCTTAGAAAAAAGGGATCCAAAAGGGTTCTTTGCGGAGGGATAGTGTTCTACCATTAACCGTTGTCATCTGAAGAAGCCTTTTTGGAAGACAAGGGTTCTTAGGCAGAGTTCAACCTAGAACCTTTTTCATCCTAAGAACCGTTTTTGGAAGAAAGGGTTCTTTGATGATTGTTTGGAAGGCAAGAAGGATTATTTGGAAGGCAAGAAGGGTTCTACATAGAACCCTTCTGATTCTGAAATAAGTTTCTTATTGTATTTTTTCTTTCTTTCTTTTAAATTGTGCATGAGCATTAATGTTTACCTCAGTGTTAAACTTTAACACCAGGAGTTTGAGTAGTCTGATCAATTTAAAAAGGTACTGTAGGTGTGAGAATGTTTTAAACTACACTGAGTATACCAAACATGGGGCATGGACTCTACAAGGTGTCGAAAAGCGTTCCACCGGGATGCTGTCCCACAGTTGTGTCAAGTTGGCTGGATGTCCTTTGGGTGGTGGACCATTTTTGATACAGACAGGAAACTGTTGAGCGTGAAAAACCCACCAGCGTTGCAGGACACAAACCGTTGTGCCTTTTTCACTACTACCATACCCCGTTCAAAGGCACTTATCTTTTGTCTTGCCCATTCACCCTCTGAATGGCACACATGCACAATCCATGTCTCAATTGTCTCAAGGCCTAAAAATCATTATTTAACCTGTCTCCTCCCCTTCATCTGCACTGATTGAAGTGAATTTAACAAGTGGCATCAATAAGGGACCATAGCTTTCACCTGGATTGACCTGGTCAGTTTATGTCACGGAAAGAGCAGGTGTTCTTAATGTTTTGTATACTCAGTCTATATATGGGGAATATGTATGCATGCATCTGGTATTCCCTTAATCATTTTACATATGCAGTACTGATATATTTGATATCTTGATCATGATTTCTGTCATTCAAATGAGTATTTTCTGTAATTTTATTGAGCAGAGAGTAGGAGAATAGAAGGGAGTACCAGTATTTATTGTGTGGTACAAAACAATTTGGCCAGTTTTACCTAGTGTTGATTTTTCAGTGTAACCTTTCTAGTGTTGACTCAGGAGTTACATTCAACACTCAGTGGTGTGAAATAACCCCTGTGTTGGTGTTAATAACCAGAGTGTGATTGGTTCATTTTTGGTCTGTGTGGAGTAAAACACTCAAAACCACACCCATCATTATCAGATTTCCCACCATGCTCTATTGCAGGTTGATTTTCAGAATTGTTTGTTTCAATGTCTGTGTTTTTGCATGTACATTGATTGGTTGATTAATCTTACGCTACATAAAGATAAATAATTGATAAACCAATCCAATCTCTTAGTATTATTACATATTGCATATTATTTAGGTAGTCGAATTAATCAATCTTCCCTAACCTGGCAGTCATTCTGGATGCCGGTTGTGGGTAATCAAAAGTTCCAATTGTTGGATATCCTCACTTTGGCAATAGGTAGTGATGGGAAACTGAGGCTTTCTGAAGGCTTCGGCGCTTTCACCAAATTGTGCAGAAAAACAGTTCATTACACTGAGCTTCATTATCGGTTCACAATGCACATTAGTGACATCCGCTGGTCAGCAATAAATAGCAGCGTGTGATTATCAGTTAGAGGTATTCTTTCTCTGCTGTTTTCATTATAACACCGTGGCGCAGCGGTAAGTTGTTGACTTTAGTAGCCTATAATCAGTTGGAATACCAGGTTTGCATCTTCCATCATGCTTCCCTTTTTTGCCTTCAAGTTTACTATAAAAAATATGGTATTAATTAGGATGCTTTTAACGGTATTAATTAGGATGCTTAACACAGAAGCTTTTACCATATTAAATAAAACAAATTATTTTAACAACAGTGCAGAAACTGTGGTTTCACATAAAAAAAATCGAATTGTTTGCCTTTAACGGAATTCGCCCTAGATACCCTCACGTCCCTGAATGTTCCATAGTTCCCTGCTCTACCTTCTAAGCTACCGGTCCAGTGAAACGTTTTGTACAAAATCTTAACCATATTTGTAAGTACGGTGTCCAGTAGAGGTCGGTGTTTGAAAGCAGCTTGGAATCGAAGAAAGCACCGGAACCACGGCAAAATCAGTGGGATCTCGCATTTTGCAACACACGGTTTGAAAAAGCACGTGATCAAACGAAGCTTCGGACATAATTGATGATGTACTTCTGTGATACACACATCGGCAAACTTCTTAGAAGTTAGTTGATTAGCGATTTAGACGCATGCCTTGGAGCTCCGGTATCAAACATAGCATCACTAGAATTTCACATCACTTTGCAAGCCAGCATAATGTAAACTGCAGGCCTGTAAACCAGGAGTTTCCTAACACCACTGTGTTAGGGTATAACTAGACCTCGAAAGAAAGGCCTTATTATATATGTAATGTATTGTCATAAAGAGTTTAGTTTTAAAGACTAACAAGGCTGGTGGAACCATTCATAGAGGGTTCTAGGAAGAACATTTCAATATAAAGGGATTCTTGGTAGAACCCTTCATAGAGAGTTCTAGTTAGAACTATTTACAAGGGGATCTATGAAGAAACCTACATGGTTCTAGGTAGAGCCCTCTGCAAAATAGTTATACCTAGCAACCAAAAAGGGTTCCCCTATGGGGACAAACCGAAGAATGATACATGGTTCCACGTAGCACTTTTTTTCTAAGTGTGTAGTTCCTGCACTGGATCAGATGTGATTATGAGGTGTTGAAATTATGGTTCTGATTATTCTGAGTGATGTAGGATCAATTTGTACTAAGAGGAAGTACCTATACTCCCAGTTATTTAACAGAGGTCATCAATGCTCTCCACTCCAGCCCACATGCTATAGTCCAGGGAGTAAGCCATGAGTAATCTAACAGAGTGCCTAGACAAGCTACATAATTGGTGGCATAGAAGGCCCTTCTTGCCTTGTCTCTCAGATTGTTCACAGCTTTGTGGAAATTACCTGTGGCGCTGATGTTTAGGCCGAGGTATAGTTGTTTGTGTGCTCTAGGGCAACGGTGTCTAGATGGATTTTGTATTTGTGGTCCTGACAACTGGACCTTTTTTGGAACACCATTATTTTTGTCTTACTGAGATGTACTGTCAGGGCCTATGTCTGACAAAATCTGTGCAGAAGATCTAGGTGCTGCTGTAGGCCCTCCTTGGTTGGGGAAAGAAGCACCAGATCATCAGCAAACAGTAGACATTTGACTTCAGATTCTGGTAGGGTGAGGCTGGGTGCTGCAGACTGTTCTAGTGCCCTCACCAATTTGTTGATTGCCTTTGGAAAGTATTCAGATCCCTTGACTTTTTCCACATTTTGTTAGGTTACAGCATTATTCTAAAATGAATTAAATATATTTTTTCTCAGTAATCTACACATAATACCCCATAATGACAAAGTGAAAACAGGTTTTTAGAAATGTGAGAAAAACAGAAATACGTTATTTTCATAAGTATTCAGACACTTTTCTATGATACTCGAAATTGAGATCAAGTGCATCCTGTTTCCATTGATCATCCTTGAGATGTTTCTACAACTTGATTGTGGTAAATTCAATTGATTGGCCATGATTTGGAAAGGCACACACCTGTCTATATAAGGTCCCACAGTTGACAGTGCATGTCAGTGCAAAAACCAAGCAAGATTATCTGGTCTGATGAAGCCAAGATTGAACTCCTTGGCCTGAATGCCAAGTGTGACATCTGGAGTAAACCTGGCACCATCCCTACGGTGAAGCATGGTGGTGGCAGCATCAGGGGTGCGTGCTCAGTCCCCTCCTGTACTCCCTGTTCACCCATGACTGCATGGCCAGGCACGACTCCAACACCATCATTAAGATTGGCGACCACACAACAGTGGTAGGCCTGATCACCGACAATGATGAGACAGCCTATAGGGAGGAGGTCAATGACATGGCCGTGTGGTGCCAGGATAACAACCTCTCCCTCAACGTGACCAAGACAAAGGAGATGATTGTGGACTACAGGAAAAAAAAAGAGGACTGAGCACGCCCCCATTCTCATCGACGGGGCTGTAGTGGAACAGGTTGAGAGCTTCAAGTTCCTTGGTGTCCACATCACCAACGAACTATCATGGTCCAAACACACCAAGACAGTCATGAAGAGGGCACGACAAAGCCTATTCCCCCTCAGGAGACTGAAAAGATTTGGCATGGGTCCTCAGATCCTCAAAATATTATACAGCTGCACCATCGGTTGCATCACCGCCTGGTATGGCAACTGCTTGGCCTCCGACCGCAAGGCACCACAGAGGGTAATGCGTACGGCCCAGTACATCACTGGGGCCAAGCTTTCTGCCATCCAGGACCTCTATACCAGGTGGTGTCAGAGGAAGGCCCTCAAAATTGTCGAAGACTCCAGCCACCCTAGTCATAGACTGTTCTCTCTGCTACCGCACGGCAAGCGGTACCGGAGTGCCAAGTCTAGGTCCAAAAGACTTCTCAAAAGCTTCTACCCCCAAGCCATAAGACTGCTGAACAGCTAATCATGGCTACCCGGACTATTTGCACTGCCCCCCCACCCCCACCCCCACCCCGTCTTTTTACGCTGCTGCTACTCTGTTAATTATTTATACATAGTCACTTTAACTCTACCCACATGTACATATTACTTCAACTACCTCAACTAGCCGGTGCTCCCGCACATTGACTCTGCACTGGTACCCCCCTGTATATATAGCCTCCCTATTGTTATTTTATTTTACTTTTTTATTAAAAATAAATGCACTGTTGGTTAAGGGCTGTAAGTAAGCATTTCACTGTAATGTCTGCACCTGTTGTATTCGGCGCATGTGGCCAATCAAATTTGATTTGATTTGATCATGCTGTGGGGATGTTTTTCAGTAGGGACTGGTAGACTAGTCAAGATTGAGGCAAAGCTGAACAGAGCAAAGTACAGAGAGATCCTTAATGAAAACCTGCTCCAGAGCGCTCTGCGGCGAAGCTTCACCTTCCAACAGGACATCGACCCTAACTACACAGCCAAGACAACGCAGGAGTGGCTTCGGGACAAGGTGTCTTTTATACAGGTAACAAGCTGAGATTAGGAGCACTCCCTTTAAGAGTGTGCTCCAAATCTCAGCTCGTTACCTGTATAAAAGACACCTGGGAGCCAGAAATCTTTCTGATTGAGAGGGGGTCAAATACTTATTTCCCTCATTAAAATGCAAATCAATTTATAAAATTTTTGACATGCGTTTTTCTGGATTTTTTTGTTTTGTTCAAATAGACCTACCATTAAAATTATAGACTGATCATTTCTTTGTCAGTGGGCAAACATACAAAATCAGCAGAGGATCAAATACTTTTTTCCCTCACTGTGCTCAGACCCCTTGACATTTTCCACATTTTGTTACGTTACAACCATATTCTAAAATTTATTTATTTAAAAAATCCTCAGCAATCTACACACAATAACACAGAATGACAAAGCGAAAACAGGTTTTTAGAAATGTTTGCAAATATATTACAAATAAAAAACTGAAATACCTTATTTACTTAAGTATTCAGACCCTTTGCTATGAGACTCGAAATTGAGTTCAGGTGCATCCTGTTTCCATTGATCATCCTTCTACAACTTGTTTGGAGTCCACCTGTGCTAAATTCAATTGATTGGCCATGATTTGGAAAGGCACACACCTGTCTATATAAGGTCCCACAGTTGACAGTGCATGTCAGAGCAAAAACCAAGCCGTGAGGTCGAAGGAATTGTCCGTAGACCCCCGAGACAGGATTGTGTCGAGGCACAGATCTGGGGAAGGATACCAAAAGAATTCTGCAGCATTGAAGGTCCCCAAGAACACAGTGGCCTCCATCATTCTTAAATGGAAGTTTGTAACCACCAAGAATCTTCCTAGAGCTGGCCGCCCGGCCAAACTGAGCAATCGGGGGAGAAGGGCCTTGGTCAGGGAGGTGACCAAGAACCTGATGGACACTCTGACAGAGCTCCAGAGTTCCTCTGAGGAGATGGGAGAACCTTCCAGAAGGACAACCATCTCTGCAGCACTCCACTAATCAGGCCTTTATGGTAGAGTGGCCAGACGGAAGCCACTTCTCAGTAAAAGGCACATGACAGCCCGCTTGGAGTTTGCCAAAAGGCACCTAATGACTCTCAGACCATGAGAAACAAGATTCTCTGGTCTGATGAAACCAAGATTGAACTCTTTGTCCTAAATGCCAAGCATTACATCTGGAGGAAACCTGGCACCATCCCTATGGTGTAGCATAGTGGTGGCAGCATCATGCTGTGGGGATGTTTTTCAGCAGCAGGGACTGGGAGACTAGCAAAGATGAACTGAGCAAAGTACAGAGAGATCCTTAATGAAAATCTGCTCCAGAGCGCTCAGGGCCTCAGACTGGGGCGAAGGTTCACCTTTCAACAGGACAACGACCCTAAGCACACAGCCAAGACAACGCAGGAGTGGCTTCGGGACAAGTCTCTGAATGTCCTTAGTGGCCCAGCCAGAGCGCCGGACTTGAACCCAATTGAACATCTCTGGAGAGACCTGAAAATAGCTGTGCAGCAATGATCCCCATCCATCCTGACAGAGCTTGAGAGGATCTGCAGAGAAGAATGGGAGAAACTCCCCAAATACAGGTGTGCTTGTAGTGTCATACCCAAGAAGACTCGATGCTGTAATCACTGCCAAAGTTGCTTCAACAAAGTATTGAGTAAAGGGTCTGAATACTTAAAAAAATTACGTAAATGTAATATTTCCATTTTTTATATTTAATAATTTAGCAAGAAATTCTATTCATGTCTATTCAAATTCTAAGTAATTATGGGGTATTGTTTGGAAATTGATGAGGGAAAAAAAACAATTTAATCAATTTTAGAATGAGGCTGCAACGTAACAAAATGTTGAAAAAGTCAAGGGGTCTATATTCTTTCCGAAGGCACTTTATATGTTGAAGAGGGTGGGGCTTAAGCTGCATCCCTATCTCACCCCATGGCCCTGCGGAAAGAAATGAGTGTGTTTTTGCCAATTTAAACCGCACACTTGTTGTTTGTGTACATGGATTTTCCCCCCAACACCACTTTCCATCAATTTGTATTTCAGACCCTCATGCCAAATTGAGTCAAAAGCTTTTTTGAAATCAACAAAGCATGAGAAGACTTTGACTTTGTTTTGTTTTGTTTGTTTGTCAATTAGGGTGTGCAGGGTGAATACGTGGTGTGTCGTATGGTAATTTGGTAAATTTTGCTCAGTACATTGTTTTCACAGAGGAAATGTACGAGTCTGCTGTTAATGATAATGCAGAGGATTTTCCCAAGGTTGCTGTTAACACATATCTCACGGTAGTTATTGGGGTCAAATGTGACCCGTTTCAGGAAACTAGGCATATGTCGCGGATCACTACTTCACAGGAGAGCCGTTAGAACTTAAACTTTTTTAAAAAATCAAAATGCGTATTTTGGCAGAAATGCCTTCTCGAACATGTGAACTTTCATGTGCCTTGATAACAAACTTGTATGCCATCTGTGAATATGAATACAATTGTTAAATTACGAGCCTAGTTGGTTTATCCAAAGAAAAAGACAGCAACCGTCCCGCTAGCCATGATTGGCTGAGACAATGAGTGGGCTGGACATGCAGAGATATGAGTTTGGATTGGTCTGCCATATAGCACGCTTCTGTCTATTTGAGCTGGTCAGTATGTCTAGGTAATCCTGTCTAACGCAGCCTAATTTTTTTTTATTGTGTATTAAAATTGCATAGGTGTTGCTCTCCACTTTCTGGAGGACCGAGTTTTGAAATCAGTGTAATTTGAGTATGATAGCTAAGGAGACGGAGAAAACACCTGTCTCCGGATTACATCTTCAAACTAAGGTCAACCATGGCATTCGACAGGAGACATGTCCATCCATGAATGATGTATACGGGTAAGATAGTCTAGCTAGCTACATTTTCGGATATTACATGTTTCTAATTTTGACAGAAAGAGCCATTTGCTTTGCTAGCTTATAGCCTAATGTTAGCAAGCTAACATTGAACCTGGTTGGTTAGCTACCTGCAGATTCATGCAGGGTAGTAACGTCATGAGTTGTGATTATGGTTCATTGCTTAGTTAGTTAGCTAACGTTAGCTGGCTGGCTCGCTAGCTAACGTTACATGTATTACCTTATTATTCGTATCTCAGAGCCATTTGCTTAGCTAGCTATAGCCTAATGTTAGCTAGCTAACATTAAACCTGGTTGGTTAGCTACCTGCAGATTCATGCAAAAAAGCGTAATTAAATTGTAGCCAACAGCACAGTTACAGTCAACAACGCTGTGGATAACATGAAAAAAGCCTAACCAGCTCTGCTAGAGTGAGTAAAATGGTCAGAGTGGGGAGTTCTCTCATTATGTGTCTGGAAGTAGTTCGCAAGCTAGTCAATGTTAGCCAGTTAGCTTGGGTGCTTGTCTGCCATTGTGAGGTCAGAACGTTCAGATCAACCCTACTCATAGGCCAGAGCGTCTGGTGTGCATTCTGAACACTCCAAGAGCGAAACATTTTGAATTTACGAGAGGACAATCTGACAGCACAGTTGCAGTCACCAACGCTCTGGATAACATAACAGCCTAACCAGCTCTGCTAGGGCGATTAATGTTCAGTGAGCTGTTCTGTCATTTGTGTCTGGAAGTAGCTAGCAAGTTAGCTTGACTTCTGTTGTTAGTACAGAACGCTCGGATCAACCCTTTAAAAAATGGGTGGGGCTAAACCTTAAGAGGGAGTGAACGATGCAGAATGGGTGTAGACAAAGGAGGGCTCTCCAGTAGTAGTAACAAAAGATTCAACTTTCAAAGCAAAATTACTTTCCCATTGTTCCTCAACTGTAGTGTATGATATACCATTTTGTGGCTCCGAGTCTCTACTTTTATTCAATGTAAAAAAACACAATTTCAAATGTTGCTACATAAGACTGATTTGAGCCAAGCGGTCACAAATTTGTCTCCACTTTTGTGGATTGGGGTGATCAGTCCTTGGTTCCAAATATTGGGGAAGATGCCAGAGCTAAGGATGATGTTAAATATAGCCAATTTGAATTTGTGGTCTGTATCATCAACACCACAGGCCTTTTTGTTGTTGGAGGGTTTGTATTTTATCCTGTAGTTCATTCAATGTAATTGTAGAATCCAGTGGCTTCTGGTAGTCTTTAATAGTTGATTTTAAGATTTGTATTTGATCATGTAAATGTTTTTGCTGTTTTTTCTTTGTTATAGGGCCAAAAAGATTGGAGAAGTGGTTTATCCATACATCTCTGTTTTGGATAGATAACTCTTTGTGTTGTTGTTTGTTTAGTGTTTTCCAATTTTCCCAGAAGTGGTTAGAGTCTATGGAATCTTCAATTACATTGAGCTGATTTCTGACGTGCTGTTCCTTCTTTTTCTGTAAAGTATTTCTGTATTGTTTTAGTGATTCACCATAGTGAAGGTGTAGGCTTAGGTTTTCTGGGTCTCTATCTTTTTGGTTGGATAGGTTTCTCAATTTCTTTCTTAGGTTTTTGCATTCTACATCAAACCGTTTGTCATTGTTGTTAATTTTCTTAGGTTTTCTGCTTGAAATTGTTTGATTTGATAGGAATGCTGGGAGGTCAAATATACTGTTTACGTTTTCTACTGCCAAGTTTACACCTTCAGTATTAAAGTGAAATGTTTTGTCCAGGACGTTGTCTAAAAGGGATTTAATTTGTTGTTGCCTAATGGTTTTTTGGTAGGTTTCCACACTACTATCCTTCCATCTATAGTATTTCTTAATATTATTCAGTTCCTTTGGCTTTGATGCCTGATGATTGAGTATTGCTCTGTTCAAGTAGACTGTGACTTTGCTGTGATCTGATAGGTGTGTCAGTGGGCTGACTGTGAATGTTCTGAGAGACTCTGGGTTGAGGTCAGTGATAAAGTAGTTTACAGTACTACTGCCAAGAGATGAGCTATAGGTGTACCAACTGTAGGAGTACTCTCGAAGCCTACCATTGACTATGTAAAGTTGAAGTTGGAAGTTTACATACACTTAGGTTGGAGTCATTAAAACTTGTTTTTCAACCACTCTACTAATTTCCTGTTAACAAACTATAGTTTTGGCAAGTCGGTTAGGACTTCTACTTTGTGCATGACACAAGCAATTTTTCCAACAATGGTTTACAGACAGATTATTTCACTTATAATTCACTGTATCACAATTCCAGTGGGTCAGAAGTTTACATACACTAAGTTGACTGTGCCTTTAAACAGCTTGGAAAATTCCAGAAAATGATGGCTTTAGAAGCTTCTGATAGGCTAATTGACATCATTTGAGTCAATTGGAGGTGTACCTGTGGATGTATTTCAAGGCCTACCTTCAAACTCAGTGCCTCTTTGCTTGACATCATGGGAAAATCAAAAGAAATCAGCCAAGACCTCCACAAGTCTGGTTCAACCTTGGGAGCAATTTCCAAACGCCTGAAGGTACCACGTTTATCTGTACAAACAATAAGTATAAACAGCCGTCATACCGCTCAGGAAGGAGACGCGTTCTGTCTCCTAGAGATGAACGTACTTTGGTGCGAAAAGTGCAAATCAATCACAGAACAACAGCAAAGGACCTTGTGAAGATGCTGGAGGAAACAAGTAAAAAAGTATCTATATCCACAGTAAAATGAGTCCTATATCAACATAACCTGAAAGGCCGCTTATCAAGGAAGCAGCCATTGCTCCAAAACCGCCATAAAAAAGCCAGACTACGGTTTGCAACTGCACATAGGGACAAAGATCTTACTTTTTGGAGAAATGTCCTCTGGTCTGATGAAACAAAAATAGAACTGTTTGGCCAAAATGACCATCGTTATGTTTGGAGGAAAAAGGGGAATGCTTGCAAGCCGAAGAACACCATCCCAACTGTGAAGCATGGGGGTGGCAGCATCATGCTGTGGGGGTGCTTTGCTGCAGGAGGGACTCGTGCACTTCACAAAATAGATGGCATCATGAGGAAGGAAAATTATGTGATATTGAAGCAACATCTCAAGACATCAGTCAGGAAGTTAAAGTTTGATCGCAAATGGGTCTTCCAAATGGACAATGACCCCAAGCATACTTCCAAAGTTGTGGCAAAATGGCTTAAGGACAACAAAGTCAAGGTATTGGAGTGGCCATCAAAAAGCCCTGACCTCAATCCTATAGAAAATGTGTGGTCAGAACCGAAAAAGCGTGTGCGAGCAAGGAGGCCTACAAACCTGATTCAGTTACACCAGCTCTGTCAGGAGGAATGGGCCAAAATTCACCCAACTTATTGTGGGAAGCTTGTGGTGAAAAACTGAGTTTAAATATATTTGGCTAAGGTGTATGTAAACTTCCGACTTCAACTGTACAATTCAGAGGAATGCATACCATTTTCTCTGTCTCTCCTCTTGTGTGAGAGAGCGAGAGAGTGCGAGAGAGAGAATGAGAGAGAATGAGAAAGAGAAAGAGAAAGAGATAGAGATAGAGAAATGAGTGTAAGTAAAGGGAGAGAGTGAGAGGGGAGAGAGACATTACATTCGGTATTAACTTGGAGTCACGGAGAGAGAGCGAGAGAAAATAAGAGAGAGAGAGAAAGACAGAGGGAGAGTTTTAGTCTGTGACATTTTTGTCCTAATAGAATTCACGTCCCTCCTTCCAGGCAGTCGGCCTTTATACTCCCCATCCATCATCACCACCTCTCAGCGCTTATCAGCCCCCTCCACGGAGACACAGCGGCAGATATTACAAATATGATTCTCACCCATTTTATGTCTCATTCATTCAGATTGGCTGCTGTGCAGCCTTTGAGGCCGCCCATTGCTTTGGGTCATGATCAATCTGGGGCTGACAGAGAGAGAGAGAGAGAGTGAGAGAGAGAGAGAGGAGGGGGGGAAGAGAGACAGAGAGAGTATGTGTGTGACAGACAGACAGAGACAAAGAGAGAGCGAGAGAGAGAGAGCTCCATAAAAGTCTGGTTGAACAGCGGGACTGGACGGAGGGCCCAGAGGGGGAGGGCAGGCAGGCAGCATCTCATGACTGAGTGATAATGAGTCTAATTATTTTCATTTCAGTTGGGCTCCAGATTCTCCTCAGAGAGAGGAAGAAGGGAAGAAGGAAGAAGGGAAAGGAAAGGGAAATAGTAAAGGGTTTTATGTCTTTGTTTTTGGCTTTGGGTTGTATCTATTTTTCTATCTGCTTTGATAGTTTAATTTTCACACAGTAAAGGACATTGGGGGGAATGAGAGGATAGCGAAGGGGCAGAGGATACAGCTGTTGATTCTAGGGATGTTTATGTGGATTCTTATGGGCTGTTAGTGTTGTGGTCACACTCAAAATGGAACAGAGGCATTTACTCACAGACAGAATAATTTCTCTCTCACGCACGCACGCACACACACATGCACACGCACACACACACAGCAAGCAGGCATCAACAATGAAAGCAACACTGTTTATTTGGGTTACTCTGTGTGCATGATGTACACACTAAAAACAAATGGTTCTATATTGTGCCAAATAAGGGTTCTTTGGCTTGTAACCATAGCGGAACCCTTTTTGATGCTATGTGGAACCATGCTCATAAGGTTTTATATGGAACCTGTATGGTGCTATAAAGAAACCTTTCCTAAGGTTCTATGAAGAACCATTAAAAAAAGTTATATATAGAACTGATGGGGAAACAAAGCTTTCTGAGGTATGGAGGTTTTCCAGCCAATTGTGTCTAAAATAGGTTAATTACTCAAGGCTTTGATCAACACAGTGTATACTAGTGGTACCTGCTGGTCAAATTATTATAGATGACGTCCCACACCCCATAGCGCGTGCGCAGCGTAGCCTTTTTGACTTCTACCAAACCAATACTAAACGTATATCGACAAAACAAAACTTTGGACGACGTTGATCACATGCTTCTGCTAAAGTGATACAGGCATCGGCACACTAATTAGCAATTTCGATGCATGCCTCGGTATCAAACGTAATATCCCTAGTTATCTTCAGTTGGGTTTTCATTCTCTTTCATGCTGGGTTGACCAAGCAGATGGGTCTTTTTTTATGTAATCCATAGGTTATTTTCAGGAGGCATGGCCAATTGTGGCCGTGGATTGCCAATGGGTCTCTTTGGCCAGCCATGAGAATAAATGTCATTCCTGTTCACTTCCCCTCAATATATTTGCACATTACGTATTTTAATGTACAATTAATATTTAAATATCATAACATAGTTGTAACTATCCCAACATACACATAGGAACTTGTGGAAGGCAACTTGTGTAAGCCTCATTAGCCTACAAATATGTCAATGCTGAACCTTAACATTTGTTGACAATGCAACACAACAGATGAACCGGAATGACATTTACTCTCACAGGAGACCCAAAATAACCATCTGAAAGCTACGCCCCTACTAAGCTACACCTCCTGTCTTCTGATCTGACCCGGTGGATCATAACTCAATAACCCAACTAAGTGATCCAACTGGCTGGGTCAAAAATATCCCAACGTGTATAAACCAACTATGACTATCCATTCCACTTCCCTACCCATTTTATATCCTCCTCTCTTTGTGTTTGAACAGGGATTTGTGTGTGTTTTTGTATGGGTGAGATGTACTGTGCATGTATGAATTTGCTTCAGGGCTTGTGTTAATTAATGGGGATATGTGTCTCTCTCTCGTGTGTGTGTATGATACATGCAATATTGATGAATAGGGTTTATGTAAATCAGAATAGAATGATGCAGGAAACAAAAAAGAGAGAGTGATAGCATACTGACAGAGAAAGAGAGGAATAAACTGAGGAAAGAGAGTAAGGGGGGGGGGGGAGAGAGAGTGAGAGAGAGAAGTTTAGGGAGGCCATGTTGGGTCATGATTCAGGTATCGTTGCGATGCAATCCGTTTGTTTGATCAACACACACACACACACACACACTTTGCTCCAATCATCACTCCCTCAATCCTGACTAGTCTCCCAGACCCTGCCACTGAAAAACATCCCCACAGCATGATGCTGCCACCACCATGCTTCACCGTAGGGATGGTGCCATGCTTCCTTTAGACGTGACGCTTGGCATTCTGGCCAAAAAGTTAAATCTTTGTTTCATCAGACCAGAGAATCTTGTTTCTCATGGTCTGAGAGTCCTTTAGGTGCCTTTTGGCAAACTCCAAGCAGGCTGTCATGTGCCTTTTACTGAGGAGTGGCTTCTGTCTGGCCACTCTACCATAATTGGTGGAGTGCTGCAGAGATGGTTGTCCTTCTGGAAGGTTCTCCCATCTCCACAGAGGAACTCTGGAGCTCTGTCAGAGTGACCATCGGGTTCTTGGTCACCTTCCTGACCAAGGCCCTTCTACCCCGATTGCTCAGTTTGGCCGGGCGGCCAGCTCTAGGAAGAGTCTTGGTGGTTCCAAACTTCTTCCATTTAAGAATGATGGAGGCCACTGTGTTCTTTGTGACCTTCAATGCTGCAATGTTTTGATACCCTTCCCCAGATCTGTGCCTCGACACAATTCTGTCTCGGCGCTCTACGGACAATTCCTTCGACCTCATGGCTCATGTGCTGTCAACTGTGGGGCCTTATATAGACAGGTGTGTGCCTTTCTAATGTCATGTACAATCAATTGAATTTACCACAGGTGGACTCCAATAAAGTTGTAGAAACATCTCAATGATGATCAATGGAAACAGGATGCAACTGAGCTCAATTTCGAGTCTCATTGCGAAGTCAAAGGGTCTGAATACTTATGTAAATAAGGTATTTCTGTTTTTATTTTTAATACATTTGCAAAACAATTCTAAAAACCAGTTTTTGCTTTGTCATTATGGGCTATTGTGTGTAGATTGATAAGGATTTGTTTTTATTTAATACATTTTAGAATAAGGCTGTAATGTAGCAAAATGTGGAAAAAGTGAAGGGGTCTGAATACTTTCCGAATGCACTATGTCTGTGGTTGTAAGACATCATTATCAGTTAGAGTTGCCAGATTTGCACAATTATTAATTATGGCCCATAAGGTCCGAGCTCTTCCCTTCTACCTGCATTTCCTGCTCAATCCGTTGGGTTGCATGATTCTCAGATCTCTTAATTACTCCCAGCATAGCACAGGACACAGACGGCACTCATCATATAACTAAATCTGTTCCATTTAATGTGTTGTTTTAATATGGGGTGCTCTCCATGGTGCTGAATGGGTTAGGAATTACTTGCAGACTTGGTTGGTGAACTATTGTTTGCTGTCCATTGCGCTATTTGTGTATGTCGTCGCTGTCTAAAGAAAAACATGTAACTACTATGTTCATTAATTGGAATATATGGTCATTTTTTCAATTTCCTGAAAAATGTCTGTTTTAGAGATGAGGTTTTCATCAGACAGCGATAATGTGTGATGGGGTTAACAAACTCCTTAGCAAGATCCTCTGTGTCTTCTACTGTATGGGTTGCCTTTACAAGCATAGAATTTGTGGCAGTATACTTCCCATTCTTGCCTGTACACAATGCCAGCCTGCTACTTCCACACATAAGATAAATCACTACTTCTCATGACAAACAAATCATTCTCTAAATCAGTTGTGATCAGCGGTGGGTGGGAATGGAATTGATTTTGTTAGGCTGTTGTATTATCAGTACTCTATACATACAGTACATCACACAATTACTAAATCCTAGTTTACGTGGTGCATGGGGACATAACACCTCCATCTTGGTTGGTATTGAAAGTTGGTCCAGAGCACGCACACACACACACGCACGCAGGCACAAACGCACACACACATCTCTTCTGATGATTTATCAGGTAAAATGGGCCTGATTTGTTCCTGCCAGTTAAAATTGCCCCCTCAGTTCAGATAGGTGGTGATTTGAAAGCAGCTAATGATTCAGCTCATGATTCCAGCGCAGCACATTATAGCAGCCCTCAGTTATACAGTACATCAAAGTGAGAGCTCAGTTTATTTCTGATTCATTTCACGGTTTACCGAGGCTCCATCCCAAATGGCATCCTATTGCCTATGTAGTAAATGACTTTTGGGCCAGGGCCCATAGAGCTCTGGTCAAATGTAATGCCCCATGAATATGGTGCTATTTGGGACTGTGTGATTGTCTGAAAACACGGAAGGAATTATACATCGACCAAAGATCCAAATCCGTTTGACAGGCTCTTCCTGCAGCGCAATGTATCGAAGTACAAAACATTTCTAGATTATTTACTAGCCCTTTGACACGTACGATCACATATTTGTGATCATTGTTGAGTGGTCCCTGCAACGTACCATCGCAAATATGTGATTGGAACAGTAGCAACAGAATGTATGATGCAACAAACTCGTTGTTGTCTGAAAAGCATCTAAACAATGTTTTGCACTGAGGGGAAATAAAGGTCTTCACAACTTTATTCCTCAATGTCATCTATATTGTAAAAGATAAATGTGAACTTCATCATCCAAGCATCACACGGGACACCTCCACAGCCAAACTCATTCCATAAACCAGTGTAAATAACAGGTTGCACTGACAAAAAACTAAACATAAGTTAGCGACCTAACAGCTAGACTTGTTTATAATGTATCTCTGGTGAGCACAAGGAAGAAATGTAATATTGTTTAGAAAAGAGATGCGTGTCAGCTAAGCTAACAGAAGCTAAATTCTTTATGATGGCAGCCATGTTTGTTTATGGCATTCATTCACTATCAGAAGCAAATAAACAAAGTCAAAATCAAAGATGGCTGCTCCCATTGCCTGAAAAATATGAACTTCGTTTGGCCACTTTTCAGTGTATTAACAATCTTCGGTGTACTTGTTACAGTGTATACAAGAACCGGAGCACATGACTTGACAAGTAGTTTACAGTTTTTGACAAATCACAAAGCAAATAAAATGTTATCACCACACAGATCATCACCCCAAATACAACCCTACTGGCTAGCCTAACCATAGCGCGAAAGCTAATCAGGGATGACACCATTTTAGGGGGGTTTGTGGTTGGGTTCATTTCATTTGTGGGGGGTTTTCAAGTCCATGGGGGGTAGAAATGGGGGAAGGTATCGTGGGGGGGATATGTTGCAGGAAATATTACTATCATGAGGGATTTATCCATAAATGGGGGGCAAACTCAGGAGAAGTTTATAAGCTAAATAAAAATAAAACCCCTGGAAAGGGGGGTCTGAGCTGGCAACCCTGAGGTACCATAGTTACAATCTGATGCTGTGTTCAAAACAACTGGGAACTCGGAAATCTCGAACTTCCAACTTCACTCCGTTTAAGACAACTGGGAACTCAGAAAAACAAGCTCAGACTGGGAAAAATTGTTTTGAACGGTCATCCAACTTGGAATTCCAACTCAGGAACCCGGGCCTCTTTCTAGAGCTGTGACTTTCCGACCGGAAGATCACTGATGTCGTGATTTGACCTCGTATTTTTCAGAGTTCCCAGTTGTCTTGAAAGCACCAAAAGTCAGCCGAGTGAACTATCCCTTCACCTCATTTTGTTATTACATCTTTGGTCTGACAGATGCTTACGTGACAACCAGAATGCATTGTATGATGTCAACAAACATGGCGGAAGTTTACATACACTTAGGTTGGAGTCATTAAAACTAGTTTTTCAACCTCCACAAATGTCTTGGTAACAAACTATAGTTTTGGCAAGTCGGTTAGGACATCTACTTTGTGCATGACACAAGTCATTTTTCCAACAATTGTTTACAGACAGATTATTTCACTTGTAATTCACTGTATCACAATTCCAGTGGGTCAGAAGTTTACATACACTAAGTTGACTGTGCCTTACAACAGCTTGAAAAATTCCAGAAAATGATGTCATGGCTTTACAAGCTTCTGATATGCTAATTGACATCATTTGAGTCAATTGGAGGTGTACCTGTCGATGTATTTCAAGGCCTACCTTCAAATGCAGTGCCTCTTTGCTTAACATCATGGGAAAGTCAAAAGAAACCAGCCAAGGCCTCAGAAAAAAAATTGTAGACCTCCACAAGTCTGGTTCCTCCTTAGGAGCAATTTCCAAATGCCTGAAGGTACCACGTTCATCTGTACAAACAATCGTACGCAAGTATAAACACCATGGGACCACGCAGCCGTCAAACCGCTCAGGAAGGAGACGCGTTCTGTGTCCTAGAGATGAACGTACTTTGGTGCGAAAAGTGCTAATTAATCCCAGAACAACAGCAAAGGACCTTGTGACGATGCTGGAAGAAACAGGTACAAAAGTATCTCAAGACATCAGTCAGGAAGTTAAAGATTGGTCACAAATGGGTCTTCCAAATTGACAATTACCCCAAGCATACTTCCAAAGTTGTGGCAAAATGGCTTAAGGACAACAAAGTAAAGGTATTGGAGTGGCCATCACAAAGCCCAGACCTCAAGCCTATAGAAGATTTGTGGGCAGAACTGAAAAAGCGTGTGCGAGCAAGGAGGCCTACAAACCTGACTCAGTTACATCAGCTCTGTCAGGAGGAATGGGCCTAAATTCACCCAACTTATTGTGGGAAGCTTGTAGAAGGCTACCTGAAACGTTTGACCCAAATTAAACAAATTTAAAGGCAATGCTACCAAATACTAATTGAGTGTATGTAAACTTCTGATCCACTGGGAATGTGATGAAATAAATAAAAGCTGAAATAAATAATTCTCTCTACTATTATTCTGACATTTCACATTCTTAAAATAAAGTGGTGATCCTAACTGACCTAAAACAGGGAACCTTTACTAGGATTAAATGTCAGGAATTGTGAAAAACTGAGTTTAAATGTATTTGGCTAAGGTGTATGTAAACTTCCGACTTCAACTCTAGCTGGCAAATAGCTTAGCATTAGCTCATCATAATCAGTACAACCTTCAAAAAAGTATTTTACACACGTGTCCATTACAATCTATCCAAGAATCGGAATGCATGATTTGTCACCAGTACATGAATAAAACAGTGAATACATGATGCTCCATACATACGGTATGCCTCAGTAGAAACGACAACATGATATACAGCAAATAAGGCACTTACTTTGACAGGAACGCACACATGTCCAAAGTTATTATTTGTAAGGAAAAGAACAATGAAGACTATGTGGGCGCCAGCCAGAAAATGTGCCGGGGGAAACAGTTTGTGCAAGGCCTGTTCTGACTAGAGATGCGCAAATGTGTCATACTTCAACAGTGAAATGGGCTACTTCTTATGTGAATGAATGAGGAGATGGAGCACACTTCAATTCAAACTGTAAATAGAAAATAAAACTTGTTAGAAAATGTTTTGAAATTGACAAGTTGAAACAGCCTATAGATAATTAGCAGGCAACGTGCCTTGGTTTGAAGGCAGCGTGGGTTAACTGTCCTGTTGCGTAACAATCACATTTTGGAACAGTGAATGTATTCTGACATTACAATCATAAAATAACTCATGCTGGGGCGACCATTGGAGATATTTGAAACTCACGCGTGAAAAGGCAATTTACTCTTTGTGATATTCTAGCTTCTCAATCTGAGCACAGATTATTATTTGTAGTTTCTCAATTTCGAGATTTTGGTTTGGGCAGAGTCTATCCCAAGTCCCCAAGTTCAACTCTGTGCAACTTTAATTCCAATTCATTTAAACACCTGAGTCATATACGAAGACGAGTTCATTAAAAGTGAATACTAGGCGAATAGACATCCTCTACACAGAACAAACACATTCTGTCTATTTACCATTAAGCATAATTATATTACCATGACTCCAGCTTTGTCTCCAAGTTAATACAGAATGTAATGAGTCTCTCTCTCTCTCTCTTTCCCGCTCTCTCTCTCTACCTCACACTCATCTCTCGCTCGCTCTCTCTCTCTCTCTCTCTCTCAGCCTGTGTCACAGTGCTGTGTCTGGAGGCTAGCCAGATGGAAGAATTCATCACACTAAAACAGCGTGTAGAAGCCCTTGTTAAAACCCCTGTATTGCTTTTTTTCTATATTCATTATGATTAAAATATTTCCGCTGCATTTGCCATAGGCAACTTGTGCAGCCAGTCAAAAGAGCATAATTGAAAAGCATGAAATCCGAACAGAATCTGTAAGAACTGCAAGGCAAGAGCCGGCTGTTCAAAATGTGTTACCACCCAAGCCAAAGAGATGCGTCTCAAATTATACATGTGAGAACAATTGCGCACACACACACGCACACCCACACAGGCACACACACTACAGAATGAATAGCTATAGCAAATCTAAAGGGAATTACTAATGGAGCATTTTGCAAGCACAACACAAAATCATGCACATAAGTAGAACAAAATGAATGAATGTCTTCCATGCTAAGAGCACAAACACACCTGCATACACACACCGCCACATGTGGCAGGGGCTACGGTCCATTACGGATTACAAACCAAGACACAGGCGTGATCTACCCAATAATGCCTCTCTACCAGAGGAACTCAAAGCATTTTGTGCACGCTTCGACAAAAACTACACCGAGCTGTGCATCAGGGCCCATGTCGACCCAGAGGACTGGGAGACCTCGCTCGCCGAGGCCGACATGAGCACGTCTTTTAAACAGGTCAACATTCGCTAGGCCGCAGGGCCGGACGGTATTCCAGAGGGTGTGTTCTCAGAGCATGCGCAGAACAGCTGGCAGGCATATTCACAGTCATTTTCAAACTCTCCTTGTCCCAGTCTGTAATCCCCACATGTCTTAAGCTGACCACCATTATTTCTGTTCCTAAGAACTCTAAGGCTACCAGCCACAGTGACTACTGCCCTGTAGCACTCACACCTGTAATCACGAAGGTGGTCATGCCACACATCAACTCCATCATCCCAGACACCCTAGACCCACTCCAACTTGCATACCGCCCCAACAGATCCATAGACGACGCAATCTCAATTGCACTCCACACTGCCTTCACCCACCTAGATAAGAGGAATTTCTATGTGAAAATGCATTTCATTGACTACAGCTCAGCGTTCAACACCATTGTCCCCTCCAAGCTCGTCACCAAGCTTGGGACCCCGGGACTAAACACCTCCCTTTGCAACTGGATCCTGGACTTCCAGACGGGTCGAACCCAGGTGGTGAGGGTAGGCAACATCACCTCTGTCATGCTGACCCTCAACACGGGGGCCCCACAGAGGTGTGTGCTTAGTCCCCTACTGTACTCCCTGTTCACCCACGACTGCGTGACCACGCACGACTCCAACACCATCATCAAGTTTGCTGACGATACGACGGTGGTAGGCCTGATCACTGGCGACGATGAGACAGCCTACAAAGAGGAGGTCAGTGACCTGGCAGCGTGGTGCCAGGACAACAACCTCTCCCTCAACATCAGTAAGACCAAAGAGCTGATTGTGGACTACAGGAAACGGGGAAGCAACCAACATGCTCCTGAACAGCTTCTATCCCCAAGCCATAACACTGCTAGCTAGCTGAGAGCTAACAAAATTGCTAAACGGACTATCTGCATTGACCGTTCTATTGTATTTTTGCACTGACTCTATACACACTCATACACACTAACACTGACACTCCAACACACACAACACACACACACATACTCACACACACATTCATACTGACTCTACACACATGCACACACACTCATATACAATCATCATATTCGCTGCTGGTACTCTGTTTATCATATATCCTGATGCTTAGTCACCTTACCCCTAAACATATCTAACCCTACCATTCCAGTATCCCTGCACATTGTAAATGTTGTATTGGCCCTGACCCTGTACATAGCTTCTTACTTTCTCGTGTTCTTCTTATTTCTATTTCCTGTGTGTTTCTGTTCTACTTTACTTTATTTGTTGTACTACCGATACTGATTACTGCATTGTTGGGAAAGAGCTTGCAAGAAAGGCATTTCACTGTACTTGTGCAGGTGACAATAACACAATAACAAATCTAAAGCGTATCCTCAAGAAATTCTCTTCAGTATTCATTTTGATTGAGAAACAAACACACATGGAGACCTGGACCAAATCCAAATGAAATTTCCACAGGAATATCATGCATCTTTAGAGGGCCACGCACACACATCACACACACACAAACAATACCCACATCACACACACACACACACACGCTCAAGACAACCACACAGGCACACAGAAACACAGACACGTGCTCACATACATCTCTGAACCAAACGAAAATGAAAATCCTTATGCAAATGTAGAAGCACAGTGGCTAGGAAAAAGTCCTTAGAAAGGCAGGAACCTAGGAAGAAACCTAGAGAGGAACCAGGCTCTGAGGGGTGGCCAGTCCTCTACTGGCTGTGCCAGGTGGAGATTATAAGAGTACATGGCCATTAAGGCCAGATCGTTCTTCAAGATGTTGAAATGTTTGTAGATGAGCGTCAGGGTCAAATAATAATCACAGTGGTTGTAGAAGGTGGTCAGCACCTCAGGAGTATGTCAGTTGGCTTTTCATGAGAGAGAGAGAGAGAGAGAGAGAGAGAGAGAGAGAGAGAGAGAGAGAGAGAGAGAGAGAGAGAGAGAGAGAGAGAGAGAGAGAGAGAGAGAGAGAGAGAGAGAGAGAGAGAGAGAGAGAGAGAGAGAGAGAGAGAGAGAGAGAGAGAGAGAGAGAGAGAGAGAGAGAGAGCGCTTAAGTTCACACAGGACACCAGATAGGACAGACTGATCCTAGCCTCCCGGCACATAGACTATTGCAGCATAGATACTGGAGGCTGAGACACTCTGGCCTCATCACCAATACCCCTGGACAGGGCCAACCAGGCAGGATATAACCCCACCCATTTGCAAAAGCACAACTCCCACATCACTAAAGGTATATCAACAGACCACCAACTTACTACCCTGAGACGAGGCTGAGCATAGCCCACAAAGATTTCCTCCACCGCACAAGCCCAAGGGTCAACCACGATACAAGTTAGTATTCAACGTCCATCTGAGGACATCGGGCAGTGACGTGGAAACCAGTGCTGTGGTGAGTGCTGTTACCTTTAAGTAGGTTTCGGTTTTGCTAGGGCGTTGTGGACAGGGAATAGTGTAAGCATCTGTTTTTAGAAAGTCGTTTTTTATCTTTTTGGGATAGACTTAAAACAAAAATATCGCTGGGTTTGAACTTGCAACCTTCATCAGAGGCAGATGCTGGAATTTGATGACTTGAGACTCGACTTGATAGAAAATAAAATAACTTGAGACTTGACTTGAACTTGGAGCATCAAGACTCGGGACTTGACTTTTACTTGTGACTGTTGACTTGAAATGATCTGGCCAGGTTTTGTAATGTTTTGTCACTCATTTTGTGGACTTGAGTCTACGTGGATTAATCTACACACAGCCAGTGACAGTAGCCACAGCATCGCTCTTGCAAAAAAAACTGCAACAGATTGGCTAGTGAAACGTACACTTGGTACTCTGATTGGACCAGCAAACTGTCAAGCAACACAGGTTGTGTGAGCTAGCGAACAGATTGCTGATTTGCTGTACGGTGATAGGATCGGGTGCAGTGCAAATGTCAAATTGTAGGGAGAGAGGATAGCCATAATAAATAAATATGCAGTTCCAAAATGTTTTGGTTATCAACTGTTTACTTTGCAAGCTCACCAGCAATGGGGCAACAATTACTAGCATAGGTCTACTGGTATTTTTGTATGTAACAATTGCTTGATATTTATAATTTACTTATGAAGCTTGCAATCATTTGGAATTTGTTGTTAAAATTAATTATTACTGTGGCGAAGACGCACCATAGGCGCTTCTCTTCACTTGCGCTCTCCAAACTCCCGCCAGTGGAGTGCTTTTTTTATCTTTTTTGAAATGTTTGCTGTTTCACACATTTAAATGCATAGATCATATGTGGTAAATCTATATTCCATCTAATACTACAATAATTGCAAGCGTTTCATCAATCCATTACCTTACTGTTTATTGCAACACATAGACATTTCTGTTTCATGTTTGATAGGCCTACAATATATTTTCATTTTATAGACAACCATTTCTTAGCCTCGATAAATAGACAAAGATTTGTAGTTGAACAAGTCATTGCATGTATAGATTTTTTTTTTAACTTGATTTGAGACTTTGAGACTACAGGAAAAAGAAGAGGACCGAGCACGCCCCCATTCTCATCGACAGGGCTGTAGTGGAGCAGGTTGAGAGCTTCAAGTTTATTGGTGTCCACATCACCAACAAACTAACATGGTCCAAGCACACCAAGACAGTCATGAAGAGGGCACAACAAAACCTATTCCCATTAAGCAGACTGAAAAGATTTGGCATGGGTCCTCAGATCCTCAAAAAGTTATACAGCTGCACCATCGAGAGCATCCTGACTGGTTGCATCACTGCCTGGTATGGCAACTGCTCGGCCTCCGACTGCAAGGGACTACAGAGGGTAGTGCGTATGGCCCAGTACATCACTGGGGCCAAGCTTCCTGCCATCCAGGACCTCTATACCAGGCGGTGTCAGAGGAAGGCCCTAAAAATTGTCAATGACTCCAGCCACCCTAGTCATAGACGGTTCTCTCTGCTACCGCACTGCAAGCGGTACCGGAGCGCCAAGTCTAGGTGCAAAAGGATTCTAAACAGCTTTTACCCCCAAGCCATAAGACTCCTGAACATCTAATCAAATGGCTACTCAGACTATTTGCATTGCCCCCTCTTTAATCATGGGTTACTTTTATTTCATATTATTTTATATTGTATTTCTGTGTGATTTTTTTTTGGTATTATTTCTTAAAACTGCATTGCTGGTTAAGGGCTTGTAAGTAAGCATTTCACTGTAAGGTCTACACCTGTTGTATTCAGCGCATGTGATGAATAACATTTGATTTGATTTGATTTGATACTCCGTGAAGAAGGAGAATGAATGTTGCAATATCCAATAGGCCCATGTGTTTTTGTCTAACAATAAAATAAAAAATGTCATTGAACTTCCATTGCTCTCCACGGTTGACTGAATAAATATATCCAGTTTGGCTCTCAGTTCATATGTGGCTGACTGTGGCTTGAACCCGGGACTCCTGCGCAACAAGACTATGTTAGCCCACTGAGCTAAAGCCCATGCATAAGCTTGGAGAGATAACATAATTATTCAAGTGCAAGGTTGTTCATCACAGAAGCTGATATACTAGTTAAATAACGCGTGCAGACAGGACAATATCTCTCAACTGTAAAAATGTGCCCTGGACTCGTTTTGAGCTGGAGGTTGGGTTGTCTAAATCCCCTCCGTTACACATCGACCTTGCTTGGACTGTGAGGCAGCTGCGACACTATACTTCCTACCTACACATGATGTGTGTGAAATAGAGAAGAGTAGATGGTCGGCCTTTATAGTCCAGCACCCAGCTTTAGCAGACCACAGGGATTAGTGTTGATCACGTGTCCATCCTCTCCTGATGGGCCTAAGGTAAAATCAATACAGTCACTCAGCTCACGGCCTCCTCCCCATAGTACTATAGCCCCACAGTACAGCGGACTGCCTGCTGCAGGGGAGAGATCAATGACCAACCCAGAGGCACCTGCAGAATCCAATTACACCTTTGGAGCACCAAGCATCCATCTCACTGACACACACACATAACATGTAGCCTACACACAGGCAGGCATGCGCATACACACACACATATACCGTGAAACCTACCCATACTAGACAAGCAGGCATGCACACGCATATACACACACACTGGCGAACACACAGATGCACATGCACACAAGCAAACATACCCTTACACACCACATGTACTTGTGTAAACTTTCTGTCACACACATGCGCAGACATACGGACAAATATATCGCATGAACACACACACACACAGACACACAGACAGACACACACACACACACACACACACACAGACACACAGACAGAGCAAAGACTAATCTACAGATCTTTAATACAGCCTGCCAGTACACAGTACATTTTGCAGTGTTAAATTAACACCTAAAGAGTTAATTTTAACACTACCTCAGATAACATATGGTCCCACTACAGAGTTTGAAATGTATAATAATGTTACATTTTGAGTGTTAATGTAACACTGCGTAGTGTAAACAATTTACACTGCATTACACTTGCAAGTGTTAGTCAAATGTAACACTATAGGGTAATTAACACTCACAGTGTTATTTCTATTCAACACTAGTGTTAATCTAGAGTTAACTCCTATTAGTGTTATGCAACAACACTGTTACAGTAAGTGATTTTGGGTGTTGTTTTAACACTATATGGTGTAAAGCCTAATTTTCATATTCCCATGGTGCCTTTTATTTTCGAGTGAATTGTAGATTTACCACCCAAGACTGTATTTGTTAGTGACAGCAACATGGTTGTTGAATTCTTACCTGTACATATCATATATCATAAATCCTTACTATGATGACCTAGTTTTACCTTAATGCAGTGGTGTTACACATCAGGCCTTCAAGTCACATTATGCTGGCTGGTGAAGTGATGTATAATTCCTTTCGGAATCCAGACAGAATTTTTATTCACCGGCAACGTGCATTCAGAATGACTACTAAATCAAATCAAATTGTATTTGCCACATGCGCCAAATACAACAGGTGTAGACCTTCCAGTGAAATGCTTACTTACAAGCCCTTAACCAACAATGCAGTTTTTAAGAAAATAAATACAAAATAAAAAATATATGTTAGGTAAAAAACAGAAAATAGCAAAAAAAGATAATTGAGGTAATATGTACATGTGGGTAGAGTTAAAGTGACAATGCATAAATAATAAACAGAGTAGCAGCAGCGTAAAAGAGGGGGAGGAGTGGGGTGGCAATGCAAATAGTCCGGGTAGCCATGATTAGCTGTTCAGGAGTCTTATGGCTTGGGGGTAGAAGCTGTTAACCTCTACGGGATCGCTGTCCCGTATACGGGACGGTTGAGCTAACGTGCACTAATGTGATTAGCATGACTGTTGTAAGTAACAGCAAACTTTCCAGGACATAGACATGTCTTATATGACCAGAGAGCTTAAATTCTTGTTAATCTAACTGCACTGTCCAATTTACAGTAGCTATTACAGTGAAGAAATACCATGTATTGTTTGAGGAGAGGACACAACAACAAAAAACGTATCACGGCAACTGGTTTGATACATTCACCTCTGAAGGTAAATAATACACATACATTCAGTAATCTTGCTCTGATTTGTCATCCTAAGGGTCCCAGAGATAAAATGTAGCCTAGTTTTGTTTGATAAAATCCATTTTTATATTCAAATGTAGGAACTGGGTTCTACAGTTTGAACCCCTGCTGTCTCTGGCTCCACACCCACCCCGCCTGGCCATCTAGATGTGTGAAAGTAAGTGTATAAGCTAATGATCCATCATGTATGACATTCCTGGGAGTGTGTAAATTTACATTTTGTATTACCATATCATTTTTGTATGTTCACTATAGTTATGTACATGAAAATGTATCAGTTGACCAATTCGGCACATTTGGGCATGCTTCATAAAAAATAGTCCAGTATTGCAGTGCTTCACTGGATCAATCGGAAACTTTTCACACACACTTCTTTTCACACAGTGGCCAAAATCTAAATTGCGCCTAAACTGCAATATTATATTTTGGCCTTTCTCTTGCATTTCAAAGATGATGGAACAAAAAATTAAAATAGAAAACACATGTTTTTGTGTTTGTATTATCTTTTACCAGATCTAATGTGTTAAATTCTCCTACATTAATTTCACATTTCCACAAACTTCAAAGTGTTTCATTTCAAATGGTATCATTTCAAAGTATATGCATATCCTTGCTTCATGTCCTGAGCTACAGGCAGTTCAATTTGGGTATGTCATTTTAGGCAAAAATTGAAAAGAAGGTCTTATCCTTAAGAGGTTAAGAAGCCTTTTGGACCTAAACTTGGCACTCCGGTACCGCTTGCCATGCAGTAGCAGAGAGAACAGTGTATGACTAGGGTGGCTGGAGTCATTAACAATTTCTAATGCCTTCATCTGACACCGCCTGGTATAGAGGTCATGGACGGCAGGAAGCTTGGCCCCAGTGATGTACTGGGCCGTACACACTACCCTCTGTAGTGTCTTGCAGAGCAGTTGCCATACCAGGCGGTGATGCAACCAGTCAGGATGCTCTCGATGGTGCAGCTGTAGAACCTTTTGAGGATCTGAGGACCCATGCCAAATCCTATCAGTCTCCTAAGGGGGAATAGGCTTTATCGTGCCCTCTTCACAACAGTCTTGGTGTGTTTGGACCGTGTTAGTTTGTTGGTGATGTGGACACCAAAAAACTTGAAACTCAGCCCCGTCGATGAGGATAGGGGCGTGCTCAGTCCTCTTTTTTTTCCCGTAGTCCACAATCATCTCCCTTGTCTTGATCACGTTGAGGGAGAGGTTGTTATCCTGGCACCACACAGCCAGGTCTCTGACCTCCTCGCTATACCCTGTCTCATCATTGTCGGTGATCAGGCCTACTACTGTTGTGTCGTCGGCAAACTTAATGATGGTGTTGGAGTCGTGCCTGGCCATGCGGTCATGGCTGAACAGGGAATGCAGGAGGGAACTGAGCACGCACCCCTGAGGGGCCCCCGTGTTGAGGATCAGCGTGGCAGATGTGTTGTTACCTACCCTTACCACCTGGGGGCGGCCCGTCAGGAAGTCCAGGATCCAGTTGCAGAGGGAGGTGTTTAGTCCCAGGGTCCTTAGCTTAGTGATGAGCTTTGAGGGCACTATGGTGTTGAACGCTGAGCTGTAGACAATGAATAGTACTCTCACGTAGGTATTCCTCTTGTCCAGGTGGGAAAGGGCAGTGTGGAGTGCAATAGAGATTGCATCATCTGTGGATCTGTTGTGGCGGTATGTAAATTAAGTGGGTCTAGGGTTTCTGGGATAATGGTGTTGATGTGAGCCATGACCAGCCTTTCAAAGCACTTCATGGCTACAAACGTGAGTGCTACGGGTCGGTAGTCATTTAGGCAGGTTATCTTAGTGTTCTTGGGCACAGGGACTATGGTGGTCTGCTTGAAACATGTTGGTATTACAGACTCAGTCAGGGACATGTTGCAAATGTCAGTGAAGACACTTGCCAGTTGGTCAGCGCATGCTCGGAGTACACGTCCTGGTAATCCGTCTGGCCCTGCGGCCTTGTGAATATTGACCTGCTTAAAAGTCTTACTCACATCGGCTATGGAGAGCGTGATCATATAGTCATCCGGAACAGCTGATGCTCTCATGCATGCTTCAGTGTTGCTTGCCTCGATGCGAGCATAGAAGTGATTTAGCTCGTCTGGTAGGCTTGTGATTTAGCTCGTCTGGTAGTCTAATAGTTTTCAAACCCTGCCACATCCGACGAGCGTCAGAGCCGGTGTGGTACGATTCAATCTTAGTCCTGTATTGACTCTTTGCCTGTTTGATGGTTCGTCGGAAGGCATAGGGTGATTTCTTATAAGCGTCCGGGTTAGAGTCCCGCTCCTTGAAAGCGGCAGCTCTACCCTTTAGCTCAGTGCGGATGTTGCCTGTAATCCATGGCTTCTGGTTGGGGTATGTACGTACGGTCACAGTGGGGACGACGTCATCGATGCACTTATTGATGAAGCCAATGACTGTTTTGGTGTACTCCTCAATGCTATCGGAAGAATCCCGGAACATGTTCCAGTCTGTGCTAGCAAAACAGTCCTGTAGCTTAGCATCTGCGTCATCTTTATTAACCAAGTAACTGGTGCTTTCTACATTAGTTTTTGCTTATAAGCAGGAATCAGGAGGATAGAGTTATGGTCAGATTTGCCAAATGGAGGACAAGGGAAAGCTTTGTATACGTCTCTGTGTGTGGAGTAAAGGTGGTCTAGAGTTTTTTTCCCTCTGATTGCACATTTAACATGCTGGTAGATATTAGGTAGAACGCTTTTAAGTTTCCCTGCATTAAAGTCCCCTGCGACTAGGAGCACTGCCTCTGGATGAGTGTTTTCCTGTTTACTTATGGCCTTATACAGCTCATTGAGTGCAATCTTAGTGCCAGCATCAGTTTGTGGTGGTAAATAGACAGCTCCGAAAAATATAGATGAAAACTCTCTTGGTAAATAGTGTGGTTAACAGCTTATCATGAGATACTCTACCTCAGGCGAGCAAAATACTTCCTTAGTATTAGATTTTATGCACCATCTGTTGTTTACAAATATACACAGACCGCCCCCCCTTGTCTTACCGGAGTCAGCCGTTCTATCCTGCCGATGTAGCGTATATCCCACCAGCTGTATGTTATCCATGTCGTCGTTCAGCCAAGACTTGGTGAAACATGAGATATTACAGTTTTTAATGTCCCGTTCGTAGGATTACCTTAATCTTAGGTTGTCTAATTTATTTTCAAATGATTGAACATTGGCTAATAGGAATGATGGAAGAGCAGATTACTTGCTCGCCGTCGGATCCTTACAAGGCACCCCGACCTACGTCCACAATATCTCTGTCTCTTTCTCATGGGAATGACGGGGATTTGGGCCTTGTCGGGTGTCTGTAGAATATCCTTTGTGTCCAACTCGTTGAAGAAAAAATATTCATCCAATACGAGGGGAGCAATCGCTGTCCTGATTTCCAGAAGCTCTTTTTGGTCATGAGAGACAGTGGCAGAAACATTATGTACAGAACAATTTTCAAATAACGCTAAAAAACACACATAATAGTACAATTTGTTAGCGGGCTGTAAAACGGCAGCCATCTTCTCCGGCGCCATTCTTCAGAGGGTTAGGAAATCTGGTAAAGGAGACTTCCAAAGCCATTTAAACTGGAAAAAACATTTCAGTAACGGGTGCAATAAATCCAACTAACTGATTGGATTAGTTAAGTAAAATGTGTTATTTATCTTTGTGTAGCGTAAGATTAATCAATCACATACTGTACATGCAAAAACACAGATCTTAAAAACATTCAAAAAAAAATCTGCCTGCATAGGATGCTGGGAAATATGATAATAATGGGTGTGGTTTTGATAGGACCGTTTTACTCTCCACAGTGTAAAATAATAACTCTGGTTATTAACACCAACACTGGGGTTATTTTACACCACTGAGTGTAAATGTCACTCTATCCGAGTGAATTTAACTCCTGAATCAACACTAGAAATTTTACACTGAAAAACCAACACTGGCCAATTTACTGTGTACGCTAGATACAGTACGTGTGCACAGTGCCATATCATCCTCTGCTCTATAAGTTGCTGCTCCTCTATTATTTCAGCCGGCTGCACAAACTAAATCACTGTCTGTCTGTCACACCGCACATTTTCACCTGACAATATATATTATATTCATTTTGAGGAGGGAGGAAGTTGTGGGTATAGTTGACATATATCAGTGTCTGGGAAAAGAACATTGGTGTGTGGCAGCTTTGTGTTGACAGTCACATAGACACCTCATAATATAATGACGTGTTGTGAGAGAAAACATTTACATGTAACATGTTTACCTGCTTTGTTTAATATTAATAGTTAACAATTATATACTTAACAAATAGTGGTCCTCTGTAGCTCAGCTGGTAGAGCACGGCGCTTGTAACGCCAAGGTAGTGGGTTCGATCCCCGGGACCACCCATACACAAAAATGTATGCACGCATGACTGTAAGTCGCTTTGGTTAAAAGCGTCTGCTAAATGGCATATTATTATTATTATTAAATAGTAGACATTTCTGTTCTACTAATGCTGTGTTTTTGTAAAGGGATGGTTTCTACTCCAGCTCACTGCAGCTAGTCTATACGTGTGGTCAAGGACATGGGTTTTACTCGAAATAGGGGTATCTGGAGCTGACAATTGATTTATGAATGTTTTGGTGATAAAACCTACAGCATGCATTCCATAGAATGAGTTGGTGTTTGTGTAATGTAAGGTAAGGTACCAGGGAGAGATGGCTCTGATATGGATAATGATGAGAGGAACCTTGTATTAGGGGCTGAACTCTGATTTCTGTACAATAAGAACAGTCTTGACAGCAAATGCTATCTGGCTGGGGGATACTCCTTTCTCACCCTTTGATCCATTCCACACATCTGCTGTTTGTTATGTAGAATAGGAGGGGGTATCTTGCTATAAAATATATTTGTATTCTTTGTATTTCAATTCTTTGAATTGTTTGAAGAAGGTCATACCAAGCATTATTTTGCTATTTGATTTTGAATTTTAAGACCCCTTGAAGTATAATTTTCTTAAATAAAAAAATTATGAAACATTTTATTTGGCCTTAATGCTATTAGCCCATACAAACGCATTGAATAACAGATTCATTACATGGAAAAGCAGATAGCCCCCCCAAAAAATCAAAAGGAAGTTTGTTCTGAAGTGTCTCTTCTATATCTGAGAGATATAAGAAAGATCAGGAAACACTGAACAAAAAATGTTACGCAACATGCAACAATTTCAAACAGTTCATATAATGAAATCAGTCAATTTAAATAAATAAATTAGGCCCTAATCTATCGATTTCACATGACTGGGAATACAGATATGCATCTGTTGGTCACAGGTACCTTTAAAAAAAGAGGAGTGGATCAGAAAACCAGTCAGTTTCTGGTGTGACCATCATTTGTCTCATGCAGCGTGACACATCTCCTTTGCATAGAGTTGATCAAGCTGTTGATTGTGGCTTGTGGAATGTTGTCCCACTCCTCTTCAATGGCTGTGTGAAGTTGCTGGATATTGGCGGGAACTGGAACATGCTGTCGTACACGTCAATCCAGAGCATCCCAAACATGCTCAATGGAGGACGTCTGGTGAGTATGCAGGCCATGGAAGAACTGGGACATTTTCAGCTTTCAGGAATTGTGTTCAGATCCTTGTGACATGGGGCCATGTATTATCATACTGACACATCAGGTGATGGCAGCGGATTAATGGCATGACAATGGGCCTCAGGTTCTCGTCACGGTATCTCTGTGCATTCAAATTGCCATTGATAAAATGCAATTGTGTTTGTTGTCCGTAGCTTATCCCTGCCCATACCATAACCCCACTGCCACCATGGGGCACTCAACGTTGACATCAGCAAACCGCTCGCCGCCCGCCCACACGCTGTCTGCCATCTGCCCGGTACAGTTGAAACCAGGATTCATTTGTGAAGAGCACACTTCTCCAGCAGCATGCCAGTGGCCATCGGAGGTGAGCATTTTCCCACTGAAGTCGGTTACGACGCTGAACTGCAGTCAGGTTAAGACCCTGGTGAGGACGATGAGCACGCAGATGAGCAATTTGAGAGAAATATGTTTTTTGTGCGAATGGAACATTTCTGTGATCTTTTATTTCAGCTCAAGAAACATGGGACCAACACTTTGCATGTTGCGTTTTAAGTTTTGTTCAGTGTACGTAGGGGCAATACCAAAATACATTCCCTAATTCTGTTTATTTTTGGCAAAATCTGCAGAGCTGAGATAGTTGTCCCTCCATTTACAGTGGGGAGAACAAGTACTTGATACACTGCCGATTTTGCAGGTTTTCCTACTTACAAAGCATGTAGAGATCTGTAATTTTTTATCATAGGTACACTTCAACTGTGAGAGACGGAATCTAAAACAAAAATCCAGAAAATCACATTGTATGATTTTTAAGTAATTCATTTGCATTTTATTGCATGACATAAGTATTTGATACATCAGAAAAGCAGAACTTAATATTTGGTACAGAAACCTTTGTTTGCAATTACAGAGATCATACGTTTCCTGTAGGTCTTGACCAGGTTTGCACACACTGCAGCAGGGATTTTGGCCCACTCCTCCATACAGACCTTCTCCAGATCCTTCAGGTTTCGGGGCTGTCGCTGGGCAATACGGACTTTCAGCTCCCTCCAAAGATTTTCTATTGGGTTCAGGTCTGGAGACTGGCTAGGCCCCTCCAGGACCTTGAGATGCTTCTTACGGAGCCACTCCTTAGTTGCCCTGGCTGTGTGTTTCGGGTCGTTGTCATGCTGGAAGACCCAGCCACGACCCATCTTCAATGCTCTTACTGAGGGAAGGAGGTTGTTGGCCAAGATCTCGCAATACATGGCCCCATCCATCCTCCCCTCAATACGGTGCAGTCGTCCTGTCCCCTTTGCAGAAAAGCATCCCCAAAGAATGATGTTTCCACCTCCATGCTTCACGGTTGGGATGGTGTTCTTGGGGTTGTACTCATCCTTCTTCTTCCTCCAAACACGGCGAGTGGAGTTTAGACCAAAAAGCTCTATTTTTGTCTCATCAGACCACATGACCTTCTCCCATTCTTCCTCTGGATCATCCAGATGGTCATTGGCAAACTTTAGATGGGCCTGGACATTCGCTGGCTTGAGCAGGGGGATGTTGCGTGCGCTGCAGGATTTTAATCCATGATGGCGTAGCGTGTTACTAATGGTTTCCTTTGAGACTGTGGTCCCAGCTCTCTTCAGGTCATTGACCAGGTCCTGCCGTGTAGTTCTGGGCTGATCCCTCACCTTCCTCATGATCATTGATGCCCCACAAGGTGAGATCTTGCATGGAGCCCCAGACCGAGGGTGATTGACCGTCATCTTGAACTTCTTCCATTTTCTAATAATTGCGCCAACAGTTGTTGCCTTCTCACCAAGCTGCTTGCCTATTGTCCTGTAGCCCATCACAGCCTTGTGCAGGTCTACAATTTTATCCGTGATGTCCTTACACAGCTCTCTGGTCTTGGCCATTGTGGAGAGTTTGGAGTCTGTTTAATTGAGTGTGTGGACAGGTGTCTTTTATACAGGTAACGAGTTCAAACAGGTGCAGTTAATACAGGTAATGAGTGGAGAACAGGAGGGCTTCTTAAAGAAAAACTAACAGGTCTGGTTGGTAGGTGATCAAATACTTATGTCATGCAATAAAATGCAAATTAATTACTTAAAAATCATACAATGTGATTTTCTGGATTTTTGTTTTAAATTCCGTCTCTCACAGTTGAAGTGTACCTATGATAAAAATTACAAACCTTTACATGCTTTGTAAGTAGGAAAACCTGCAAAATCGGCAGTGTATCAAATACTTGTTCTCCCCACTGTACATAACATTCTGTTTGTGCCAAGAATTTTGTATAATCATTTAAATTGAAAAACTCGAAGTTTTGAATCAAGCATTGTTTTGTGTATCAGTTCACAAATCATGTGCTATGGAATCGGCACATCGAAAATCTCTTCCCAACTATTTTGCAACCTGTATGGCGCTGCTGTCAACATTTTGGTCCTCAAGTAAAACTGGTATATTTTTTTATTTATGACAATTTGTTGTTGTTGTTGCCAATTTTTGTCTTTAATAAAGGGCAAACAAGTTCCCTACCTTCTCTCCCTTCCATTTCCCTCCTCCATTTTTGCAGTAATGCTGCAATCAGTTGGTTGTGATTTTGGATAAAGCAAACATTTCCATATACAGTCTGTTTGTTAACTGCACATGTGACATAACTCCACCTTTCCTATTCATAATATTATTAACAAAGATAATTCCTTTTTCAAATGTTGTTATTGTTTTATAAAGGGCAATATTTTGAAAAAGGTTCAATTTTCAATTAACTGAAAGTGAAATCTGTTGTAATCTGGAAAAAGGGAAAAAGGTCATTTTTGAACAAGGGGTGAGCCATTCTTACCAATCTACTGGAGAACCAGTGTGGGTTTAAGTATAACTTTTGTATGATTGATGCTTTTAGTGAGAGGTTTAATGTTTTAATATTTAATAATTTTAGCCCCCTGAACTCATATTCATTATAGAAATAAGTACGTTTAATTTTGACTGGCTTGCCATTCCAAATAAAGTGAAATAGTTTTTGCTCAAATAATTTAAAAGACTAATTGTTCGGCGTTGGCAGGGCCATAAGTAAATAGGTCAACTGGGATATGACTAAAGAAGTAATCAGTGTGATTTTTCCACAAAGAGACAGGTATTTACCTTTCCATGGTAGCAAGATCTTATCAATTTTTTCTAACTTTCTGTTGAAATTTGTTGTAGTAAGTTCCTTTATTTCTTTAGGAATATGAATACAGAGTATGTAATATGGTACCCTTATCATAGTTCATTTTTAAATTTTAGTCATTTAGCAGACTCTTATCCAGAGCGACTTACAGTTAGTGAGTGCATACATTATTTATTTTTCATACTGGCCCCTGTGGGAATCGAACCCAAAACCCTGGCGTTGCAAACGCCATGCTCTACAAACTGAGCTACATCCCTGCCGGCCATTCCCTCCCCTACCCTGGGCCAATTGTGCTGTGATGTTGAGGCTGTGGTCAGGATCTGGGGTGGGCTGTTCTGCTGGCTCCTCTGCGGGGTTGGCCAGCTCCCTCATGGGTTGTTCTCTGTCACACCTTTCTCACCTTCTTCTCCAGCACTCTCACCTCCTCCTCTAGTGCTCTTATCTTCTCCTGCTGCTGGGCCTCCTCCATCCGCTTTCTCCTGTTGAAGTTGTCTCACCACAGTCCAGAGTGCATACACCTCTCTATCCCCCTCCAGCTCTCTGGGTCTGGTTGAGGGCGTGTTGATGTGCTGGACTGTTGTCTGTGCCTGTGCTTACTGGAGTGTGTTGACCTGCTTTTCGAGCTCCACCTGCCTTACCTCCAGCTGGATGAATTTACAACCTGGTCTCAGAGTATTTTGTATTATTCTGTATGTAAATCCGAGACACTCCATTTAGTATTACATTTACGTCATTTAGCAGACGCTCTTATCCAGAGCGACTTACATGAGCAATTAGGGTCAAGTGCCTTGCTTAAGGGCACATCGACAGATTTTTCACCTAGTCGGCTCGGGGATTAGAACCAGCGACCTTTCGGTTACTGGCACAACGCTCTTACCCACTAAGCTACCTGCCGCCCTAGTATGACATGTTACGTTTCGTATGTTATGTATTCATTTGTGGATGTCCATCACCCATTTCGTATGTTATTTGTGAAATGTACAATATGTTACGAATTTGCAAAACATACAATATGTTACACATTTTCTAAACACATTATATGTTACAAATTCTAGCTAGGTGGCTAGGCAATTTTTATTAAAGACTATTTCCTATTTTCTAGTGGGAACTGAAGCCAGTAACAAGTCAATGGGATTCTGAACAGCACTTTTCATGTGCAGATGCACCAGAGAAACTCCAGCATGATGCCTACACACTGTCAAATTATTCAAATCCTCTTCGACAATGGCCCTCTGACTGAAGCTGTCACGGTGGTCTCTGCTCGCAGCTCCTCCAAATTGGCGGAGGAGGCAATTTGCCAGTGTGATGGCGACTGAGGTGGTCTGAGGCGACCGTCATAGCTTGGCTGCTCATTTTGCGATGGAATTTCTAATGCAATTTCAGGGCTTCAATGGGCATCATTTTTGTTTGATTGTTTGATTTAGTGGCGAAGTGTCTTTGAGAAAATAAGATATTCTAGTATTTGCAAATGAATTGGAGCTCTAATGCCAGTTGGAAAATTCCATCCAAACATCACTAGCGTGTGAATTTCTCCCAAGTATAGTGGAGTTTTATTTATTTATTTTATTTTTTTAACCTTTATTTAACCAGGTAAGCCAGTTGAGAACAAGTTCTCATTTACAACTGCGACCTGGCCAAGATAAAGCAAAGCAGTGCGATACAAACAACAACACAGAGTTACATATGGGGTAAAACAAAACATAAAGTCAAAAATACAACAGAAAAGATATATACAGTGTGTGCAAATGTAGCAAGTTATGGAGGTAAGGCAATAAATAGGTACATACAATTAGTATTAACACTGGAATGATAGATGTGCAAGAGATGATGTGCAAATAGAGATACTGGGGTGCAAATGAGCAAAATAAATAATTATGGGGATGAGGTAGTTGGGTGGGCTAATTTCAGATGGGCTGTGTACAGGTGCAGTGATCGGTAAGGTGCTCTGACAACTGATGCTTAAGGTAGTGATGGAGATAAGAGTCTCCAGCTTCAGAGATTTTTGCAATTCGTTCCAGTCATTGGCAGCAGAGAACTGGAAGGAATGGCGGCCAAAGGAGGTGTTGGCTTTGGGGATGACCAGTGAGATATACCTGCTGGAGCGCATACTACGGGTGGGTGTTGCTATGGTGACCAATGAGCTAAGATAAGGCAGGGATTTGCCTAGCAGTGATTTATAGATGGCCTGGAGCCAGTGGGTTTGGCGACGAATATGTAGTGAGGACCAGCCAACAAGAGCGTACAGGTCACAGTGGTGGGTAGTATATGGGGCATTGGTGACAAAACGGATGGCACTGTGATAGACTACATCCAATTTGTTGAGTAGAGTGTTGGAGGCTATTTTGTAAATGACATCGCCGAAGTCAAGGATCGGTAGGATAGTCAGTTTTACGAGGGCATGTTTGGCAGTATGAGTGAAAGTGGCTTTGTTGCGAAATAGGAAGCTGATTCTAGATTTAACTTTGGATTGGAGATTCTTAATGTGAGTCTGGAAGGAGAGTTTACAGTCTAACCAGACACCTAGGTATTTGTAGTTGTCCACATACTCTAGGTCAGACCCGTCGAGAGTAGTGATTCTAGTCGGGTGGGCTGGTGCCAGCAGCGTTCGATTGAAGAGCATGCATTTAGTTTTACTAGTGTTTAAGAGCAGTTGGAGGCTACTGAAGGAGTGTTGTATGGCATTGAAGCTCGTTTGGAGGTTTGTTAACACAGTGTCCAATGAAGGGCCAGATGTATACAAAATGGTGTCGTCTGCGTAGAGGTGGATCTGAGAGTCACCAGCAGCAAGTGCGACATCATTGATATACACGGAGAAAAGAGTCGGCCCAAGAATTGAACCCTGTGGCACCCCCATAGAGACTGCCATAGGTCCAGACAACAGGCCCTCCGATTTGACACATTGAACTCTATCTGAGAAGTAGTTGGTGAACCAGGCGAGGCAGTCATTTGAGAAACCAAGGCTGTTTAGTCTGCCAATAAGAATGTGGTGGTTGACAGAGTCGAAAGCCTTGGCCAGGTCGATGAAGACGGCTGCACAGTACTGTCTATTATCGATCGCGGTTATAATATCGTTTAGGACCTTGAGCGTGGCTGAGGTGCACCCATGACCAGCTCGGAAACCGGATTGCATAGCGGAGAAGGTACGGTGGGATTCGAAATGGTCGGTGATCTGTTTGTTAACTTGGCTTTCAAAAACTTTTGAAAGGCAGGGCAGGATGGATATAGGTCTGTAACAGTTTGGATCTAGAGTGTCACCCCCTTTGAAGAGGTGAAGAGGGGGATGACCGCGGCAGCTTTCCAATCTCTGGGGATCTCAGACGTTACGAAAGAGAGGTTGAACAGGCTAGTAATAGGGGTTGCGAAAATTTCGGCGGCTAGTTTTAGAAAGAAAGGGTCCAGATTGTCTAGCCCAGATGATTTTTAGGGGTCCAGATTTTGCAGCTCTTTCAGAACATCAGCTGGGGGGGGGGGGGGGTCAAGTTGCAGTGGAGGGTGCAGAGCTGGTGGCCGGGGTAGTGGTATCCAGGTGGAAAGCATGGCCAGCCGTAGGAGAATGCTTGTTGAAATTCTCGATTATTGTAGATTTATCGGTGGTGATAGTGTTTCCTAGCCTCAGTGAAGTGGGCAGCTGGGAGGAGGTGCTCTTATTCTCCATGAACTTTACAGTGTCCCAAAACTTTTTGGAGTTAGTGCTACAGGATGCAAATTTCTGTTTGAAAAAGTTAGCCTTTGCTTTCCTAACTGCTTGTGTATATTGGTTCCTAACTTTCCTGAAAAGTTGCATATCGCGGGGGCTAATTGATGCTAATGCAGTACGCCACAGGATGTTTTTGTACTGGTCAAGGGCAGTCAAGTCTGAGGAGAACCAGGGGCTATATCTGTTCTTAGTTCTGTATTTTTTGAATGGGGCATGTTTATTTAAGTTTGAGAGCAAATTACTTTTAAAGAACAACCAGGCATCCTCTACTGACGGAATGAGATCTATATCCATCCAGGATACCTGGCCCAGGTCAATTAGGAAGGCCTGCTCGCTAAAGTGTTTTAGGGAGCGTTTGACAGTGATGAGGGGTGGTCGTTTGACCACGGACCCCTTACGGACGCAGGCAATAAGGCAGTGATCACTGAGATCCAGGTTGAAGACAGCGGAGGTGTATTTAGAGGGAAAGTTAGTCAGGATGATATCTATGAGGGTACCCATGTTTACGGATTTAGGGTTGTACCTGGTAGGTTCGTTGATAATTTGTGTGAGATTGAGGGCATCTAGTCTGGATTGTAGGATGGCCGGGGTGTTAAGCATATCCCAATTTAGGTCACCAAGCAGTACGAACTCTGAGGATAAATGGGGGGCAATCAATTCACATATGGTGTCCAGGGCACAGCCGGGGACTGAGGGGGGTCTGTAGCAAGCGGCAACAGTGAGAGACTTATTTCTGGAAAGGTGGATTTTTAGAAATAGAAGCTCAAACTGTTTGGGCACAGACCTGGATAGTATGATAGAGCTCTGCAGGCTATCTCTACAGTAGATTGCAACTCCACCCCTTTTGGCAGTTCTATCTAGACGGAAAATGTTGTATTTGGGGATGGAAATTTCAGAATTTTTGGTGGCCTTCCTAAACCAGGATTCAGACACTGCTAGAACATCAGGGTTGGTGGAGTGTGCTAACGCAGTGAATAACTCAAACTTAGGAAGTAGGCTTCTGATGTTAACGTGCAGAAAACCAAAGCTTTTACGGTTACAGAAGTCAACAAATGACAGCTCCTGGGGAGTAGGAGTGATACTGGGGGCTGCAGGGCCTGGGTTAGCCTCTACCTCACCAGAGGAACAGAGGAGGACTAGAATAAGGATACAGCTAAAGGCTTTAAGAACTGGTCTTCTAGTCCATTGGGTTCAGAGAATAAAGGGGGCAGATTTCCGAGCGTTGTAGAAAAGATTCAGGGGATTATGTACAGACAAGGATATGGAAGGATATGAGTACAGTGGAGGTAAACCTAAGCGTTGGGTAACAATGAAAGAGATAGCATCACTGGAGGCACCGATTGAGCCGGTCTCGGCGTGTATGGGGGGTGGAACAAAGGAACTATTTGAGGCAGTTTGAGAGGGACTTGGGGTTCTACAGTGAAATTGTATAATAAGAACTAACTGGACAGCAATAGGCAAGGCATATTGACATGGGAGAGAGGTATAAAGCAATCACAGGTGTTATAAGAGAGAGCTAAGACAACAACTGGTAATGGCGATAAAGTTTGGGCTGAGGCTAAACAGAATAAACAGAACAGGGTACCGTATAAAGGAACAGTCCAGCAGGCATCAGCTGTGCAGCTGAGTGATCATAAGGTCCAGTGAACAGTAATTTGTGAGTCCGAGAGCAGTTCAAATTGGTGCTTCAGCACAGCGAGCAGGAAGCAAGGTTGTAGTTTGCGTGTGCTAGCGGGCCGGGGCTAGCAGATGGATCTTCATGGTCGTCGCAACGGGAAGCCTGTTGAAACCACAGACGATTACGTCGGCAGACCAGTCGTGATGGATCGGCAGGGCTCTGTGTTGACTCTAGGAGGTCCTGCCCAGTTGACAGAGAGGTAGATAGCCGGGAGATGTGCTTGACTCAAGGCTAGCTCAAGGCTGATTAGCCAACAACAACATTAATTTGGTTGCAGCTAGCTAGTTGCGATTATCCAGTGTTAAAGGTCCAGTGATTCAGTGATTCCGGCAGAAAATCCGATAGGTTCTGGGTCAATAACTCGCTTTGCAGACAGTGCAGACTGGCCGATAATAGTCCAGGCTAGAGCTGGCTGGTAGGTAGTGCAGGCCACGGACAATGGAGAAAAAGCCGCTAACGGTGGCTAATAGCAAGTAGCTAGTTAGCTGGTTAACTGGCTACTCCCGTCCGGTAGACAGAGAGGTAGATAGCTGGGGCTAGCTCAAGGCTCAAGGCTAACTGGTGCTACGGTGGCAGTGCTGATTAGCCTACAGCAACATCCATTCGACATCCATTCGGTTGCGGCCAGCTAGATCCGGTGTTAAGGTCCAGTGATTCAGTTATTCCGGCAGAAAATCCGATGTTCTGGGTGAAAACCGCTAACGGTGGCTAATAGCAAGTAGCTAGTTAGCTAGTTAGCTGGCTGGCTAGTTTCAACTGGAGATTCTAGATAAAGGTGAGTAAATAATAGAATCCGTTCCACATTGAGTGAGGCGGGTTGCAGGAAAGTATATTTAGTAGAAGGATGAAAAGTGTGATAGGGAAATATAGACGTAAAATAAAAAAATAAAAATACAAAAAACAGGCTATTTACATGGACACACAAGAGAACACGACAGCACTGCTACGCTATCTTGGAGTTAGAGTTGCGTCAGCAGTGAATAATTAATTTACATTACATTGGCCATCGTTAGCTGTTATCTTTTGACCTAGTCAGGCTGTCTTCAATTGTCTTTTTTTTGCGGAGAAAGGAAAGATAATATTCTCTCACCCAAAATAATATGTTGGTGGTGACAGAAAGGAGAAGTCACAATGACGTTTTTCACCCCAATCAGTGACATTTTTGTCTCCAAAGGTGTAATTTCGTCTGTGAATGTCTCATCAAAATCCCATCTCAGACCGACACCTCTGACAGTGTAGCGCACGCACACACACACACGTATACCAGGAGGTATTCTACCGTGTCTGTTCAACACTTCGTATTCAGAAGGCTTCCTCCCCTTTCCCCATTTCCCAATACAGCTCTCCTCTGTGTTAATGGTCTGTGTCTGCCACACTTCACTGGGATATACTGTCAAGCTATACTGTCTGGTCTAAGCTGGGAGACACATCTGATGTATTACTGTAGCCACAGTATATGAGCAAGAGAGAGCGAGAGAGAGCGAGAGAGACCGAGAGAGCGAGTATAGAGAGAAGATGAGAAATATATGTTGGCAGTGTGTGTGGGAGAGTGAGAAGCCCTGTGGTTGAAAACCAACTGATGTGATTTGTGATTTACCAACTGATTCAATATTCCCCAATAAACAATAAATAACTTCACATAAAAACACACCTGGTGTACACATTAACCTCTTACACAATCACAGACAGGCTTGTCTAGTTTAAACTATAATTGTCATCTGCTATTTCCATAACAAACATTCCAATTCCAGCTGTTCAAAAAAGTAGCTGTCTACAGGAGTGTCTACTCCTGCCTATTCCACCCCCCCCCCTCTCTCCCTCTCTCTCTCTCTCTCTCTCTCTCTCTCTCTCTCTCTCTCTCTCTCTCTCTCTCTCTCTCTCTCTCTCTCTCTCTCTCTCTCTCTCTCTCTCTCTCTCTCTCTCTCTCTCTCTCTCTGCGGTGGTACTGTAGTAGGATGAGAGGAGATTGAGTTGTGACACCTGCAGTCTGTTGTGCCTCAGATCTCTAGTGAAGTAGTGGATTACTGTCTACACGGTAGGAGGGATTAAATGGCGGCCAGCCACTGGGTCTGTCACGCTAACTCACTCAACATCAGATCCAATAACACAACAGCCAAGTCATCTGTGTTTGGGTATGGAATAGAGTTTGTGATTTCTGTCTATAAATGAAATGCGCTCTACAAATACAATGTATAATTTTTATTAGAGTAGGCCGAGAGCAAAATGAAATTGTGTGATGCTGTCTAAAGGCCTTCCCCTGCTGTACGTTGTATTCAGTCTTTTATGATTATTACGTCACTCAGTGCAATATTACCAAATTGAAAGCTTGATATCTGAAAGTATGCATCTTAGAAAAACTGAAAAACTGAAAGTATGCATCTTAGAAATAGTTTTCACATACAAACCTTATACAGGCAACTGACAAAATAATGGAAACACTTGAGCAAATGAAGGATACAAAGTATATTGAAAACAGGTTCTTCCACACAGGTGTGGTTCCTGAGTTAATTTAGCAAATAACATCTCATCATGCTTAGGGTCATGTATAGAAATGGGCAGGCCATTATTAAACGATGTAAACCATATGCGATGGCCATCTCAGTCACATGATCTCAACCCAATTTAACGCTTATGGATGATTCAGCGTTTTCCAACACCACCAACAAAACACAAAATGATGGAATTTCTCGTGGAAGAATGGTGTTCCATCCCCAAAAGTGTTCCAGCTGTTCTGGCTGGTGGTGGCCCAAAGCCCTTAAGACACTTTCTGTTGGTGTTTCCATTCTTTTGGCAGTTACCAGTATTCCCGAAACAACATGGTCACTGTGGTAGAACGTTTATTTTGATTGCCGATTTTGTGCATTTATCAAAATCCCATCATCAGGGAGCCTGATTTCAGATGTGTCATGTAAACAAGATTATTAGGGAAATAATTATTCTTGCAAAGCATTTCAATGTTTAATCAAACTATAAAATGAATGTGACTTTTCACAGTAATCGTATTATTGTGTGCATACTCAGTGCCAGCCGTGTTCCTATTGGTCAGTCACCAGGATCGGCTCGTAACATCAGCCACACTACACGATAAAGGCTCAACATTTCTGACACTGACATAACTTTGTCGGAGCCTACGACCACACGTAGTGGTACTTAAATGGCAGAACTAGAACCTGTCACAATGAATGAGCCAAGACGTCCAACAATCGTTTACGACCTAAGAATTAGTCCACAACGAGGACATTTTGTCTGGGATGGCAAAATTTTGGTATAAGACGGCTAAAATCGTACAGTGTGCGGGCTTTAAGCCTGTCACAGTTTTCTGCTTTTTACTTTTAGTTGGCAAGGCCTAAGTGAATATGAGGATTTTCTGAGCCATGTCCAGTTAGCCAATGGTAGTTAATCCAAAAAACTATATGGTGACCATTGATGAACCCAGGTCAGAGGGATAAAGATAGGACGATTTTGCCTCTGTCAACAAGCCAGTGCGCTTTACCAAAATCTGCTGTGGGAGAGACAGAAGACAGTAAAAGAAGGAAGTAAAGTAATACCTCAAAGCTCAAACTCTCACTACCTCCCACCTCATCCCCCCACTCTCACTGTTTACCACCACTCTAGAAGTTAACTTTTAGACTTTCATAAATGTAACGCTTTGTCAGGTTATTAAAAATGTACCCATCACGACACATGCTATTTGCCTGTCCTTTTTTAAATATATTGTTTTTATTTACGCTGTTCTGTTCCCTCTTTCTTTCTTTGTGGTGGATGTAATATTAATTAGGTTCTAAGAAAGTATGTAACTGAGTTGTAACAATATTAGCAGAAACAGTCAGGTGTATATAGCGGTGAATGTGTGTGTCTGTCTACTGTGGTGCCCTGTCTCACCCCTCCTTTCACCCCTAGTCAGGCTAATTAGGCTGAGTGTGTTATCTCCCTGTCACTCCCCTCTACCCCTCATCTCACCTCCTCTCTCTCCCTGAAGGCTCTCTTTTTGTTTTCTTCACCCCCTGACGCTCTGTCTCTCCCTGTCTCCTTGTCTGTCTCTCCCTGTTTCCCTGTATGTCTCTCCCCCCGATGCCCTGTCTTTCCCCTCCTCTCACTCTGTCTCCCCCCTTCACTGGCTGACGCTCTGTCTCTCCCTCCCTGTCTGCCTCGCTCTGTCTTCCCCCTCCTCTCCCCTCTCCTCTCACCCCATAGGCTATGGTCTCATTATAACATAATTAGCATAATGACTGGCGGGTCTGTGCTCTGTTTATAGAGATGTAGCTGGAAGACCTCTATCAGCTTATTTACCCATGATGTCAGGGAAGCAGAGAACAGAAAAACACTGCATGAAAAATTATTCAAGCCTTACTGACTGAGGACGAAAAAAAGAGTGAAAGATGTAAATTAAAGACAGGCAGAATAAGAGATTGAGGAGAATAAAGAAGTGTGGTGTGGTGGATGAGCAGAGAGTAGACAGGTGAAGGACAGGGAGAACAGAGGAGGTATAGGAGAGGGACAGGGACAGTGGGAGAGAAGGGGGCAGAGAGAGGTATTGATGAGAGAGGGACAGCTGGAGAGTGGGAGAGTGACAGAGATTGGGAGAGCAAGTGAGAGAGGGGAGATTAAGAATTGGAGAAAGTGACATAGAGTGGGAGATGGACAGGGTGAGTGGGAGGGAGGGACGTGAAGAGAGAAAGGGAGAAACAGTGACTGTGTGCAGAGATAATGAAGGAGAAAAAGCTATGCTGTGTTGTGAGTGACAGGAGGAGACGGTGACACAGGGAGAGAGGACAGCCCCGGCAGCACATAGACACACAGGTGAAGCTGCCTATGTTTTACTACCAGGAACGAGGGACAGGAGGGAAAGGAAAGGAGAAGAGGAGAGAGGGGTAGAGTAACGAAGGAACAAAGGAACACAGTTTTATCTCATTACTTGGTTGTTGCGTTAATGATTACCTCTCACAGTGTCTTAACTGATATGATAGATTCAGGCACTCAGCACACACACACACACCAATCCTCTGGGTGTCTGGCTCCATCCCTCTGTGCCTTTTTTCATTCCTCTCTTTTCCTTCCTTGTTGTTTTTCGTTGTCTAAGGCCTCTATTCAATCTGTATCACTGAAGCGTTACAGATTGCGCGCTAGAAATGTGAAGGCAATTTCCGATTGATCCGACATATGCAGGACTTTTCTGTGAATACAGTCTCTGCCAACGCAGGAACATTGCCTTTAAATTTCAATTGGGCTTTGGTGTGAATAGAGCCCTCAGCATCTCTAATTAGAATGGGGATTAGATGAGGGGGATAATGTGTTGTCATCTCAGACTGCTCAGACTACTGTCTGGCTCTGTTCTGTAATAGCTGTTCTCAGATCAGCTCAGCAATTGGCTCTGTAGTATTGACGGATAAACAATAGCTACGTATGGAGTCGTATTAGTGTAGGGTGTGCTATCACTATTGGACAGAACACGAAAGTAATTAACGCTTCAGTCATGATAAATAGCCAACTTTGGTAACGTCAATTTTATGTTCTTAGACCATGACATTCTTATCTTAGACCAATTAAGAAACAACTAAATGCCAATGTAGAGCATTCCAACTGTTCAAAGTACTTTTATTTTTCTGTGAGGGAACTCACAGAACTTTCTTTGAACTCACAGTTCATAGAAGAAACATGGTAATAGGCTAGGACTAGCCTACACACAAACAGCAGGACGTAAAAACAAAACTACAAAAACAGCGCAGCTCTCCATGGTGCTGGCTGGCCAGCTATGAAGGAGGATATTGAGAATCTGGTGCCGTGGGCTGTAGCTCTCAACTAATAAAAATCCTTAAAACTTGTGAGTCACTCTTACAGTGGGGAAAAAAAGTATTTAGTCAGCCACCAATTGTGCAATTTCTCCCACTTAAAAAGATGAGAGAGGCCTGTAATTTTCATCATAGGTACACGTCAACTATGACAGACAAAATGAGAAAAAACAATCCAGAAAATCACATTGTAGGATTTTTAATGAATTTATTTGCAAATTATGGTGGAAAATAAGTATTTGGTCAATAACAAAAGTTTCTCAATACTTTGTTATATACCCTTTGTTGGCAATGACACAGGTCAAACGTTTTATGTAAGTCTTCACAATGTTTTCACACACTGTTGCTGGTATTTTGGCCCATTCCTCCATGAAGATCTCCTCTAGAGCAGTGGTGTTTTGGGGCTGTCGCTGGGCAACGCGGACTTTCAACTCCCTCCAAAGATTTTCTATGGGGTTGAGATCTGGAGACTGGCTAGGCCACTCCAGGACCTTGAAATGCTTCTTACGAAGCCACTCCTTCGTTGCCCGGGCGGTGTGTTTGGGATCATTGTCATGCTGAAAGACCCAGCCACGTTTCATCTTCAATGCCCTTGCTGATGGAAGGAGGTTTTCACTCAAAATCTCACGATACATGGCCCCATTCATTCTTTCCTTTACACGGATCAGTCGTCCTGCTCCCTTTGCAGAAAAACAGCCCCAAAGCATGATGTTTCCACCCCCATGCTTCACAGTAGGTATGGTGTTCTTTGGATGCAACTCAGCATTCTTTGTCCTCCAAACACGACGAGTTGAGTTTTTACCAAAAAGTTATATTTTGGTTTCATCTGACCATATGACATTCTCCCAATCCTCTTCTGGATCATCCAAATGCACTCTAGCAAACTTCAGACGGGCCTGGACATGTACTGGCTTAAGCAGGGGGACACGTCTTGCACTGCAGGATTTGAGTCCCTGGCGGCGTAGTGTGTTACTGATGGTAGGCTTTGTTACTTTGGTCCCAGCTCTCTGCAGATCATTCACTAGGTCCCCCCGTGTGGTTCTGGGATTTTTGCTCACCGTTCTTGTTATCATTTTGACCCCACGGGGTGAGATCTTGCGTGGAGCCCCAGATCGAGGGAGATTATCAGTGGTCTTGTATGTCTTCAATTTCCTAATAATTGCTCCCACAGTTGATTTCTTCAAACCAAGCTGCTTACCTATTGCAGATTCAGTCTTCCCAGCCTGGTGCAGGTCTACAATTTTGTTTCTGGTGTCCTTTGACAGCTCTTTGGTCTTTGGCATAGTGGAGTTTGGAGTGTGACTGTTTGAGGTTGTGGACAGGTGTCTTTTATACTGATAACAAGTTCAAACAGGTGCCATTAATACAGGTAACGAGTGGAGGACAGAGGAGCCTCTTAAATAAGAAGTTACAGGTCTGTGAGAGCCAGAAATCTTGCTTGTTTGTAGGTGACCAAATACTTATTTTCCATCATAATTTGCAAATAAATGTGATTTTCTGGATTTTTTTTGTCTGTCATAGTTGACCTGTACCTATTATGAAAATTACAGGCCTCTCTCATCTTTTTAAGTGGGAGAACTTGCACAATTGGTGGCTGACTAAATACTTTTTTTCCCCACTGTACATATAAGTATGTCTGACTGGCCCAAACACACACGCACAAACACACACTACAGAGCGTAACTGGCCGGAGAGGCAGAGCAGAGAGGCAGAGCAGACAAGGCAGAGCAGACAAGGCAGAGCAGACAAGACAGAGCAGACAGGCAGAGCAGACAAGGCAGAGCAGACAGGCAGAGCAGACAAAGCAGAGCAGACAAGGCAGAGCAGACAGGCAGAGCAGACAAGGCAGACAGACAGAGCAGACAAGGCAGAGCAGACAGGCAGAGCAGACAGACAGAGCAGACAAGGCAGAGCAGACAGGCATAGCAGGGAGAGCAGACAGGCAGGGAGAGTAGAGGGAACAGGCAGAGCAGCTATCCCACCATCTGTGCTAGTGGGGTATCAGGTGTGGAACACTACGTGGTTTAGTTTCCAGCTCTTCCAGCTAATCCCTTAGTCCCTGTGGCTACAGTGCCGCCATGACGGGTTTTATAAATCAAGGAGCCAAGACAAATTATAAGAATATGGATGGTGAAGGATTAGGGTCCAATATGGAGGCTAAGGAAGAGAGAGATTCACCACCCTTCTGTTGAAGTGTAAACTTGCAAACTTTCCATCATGGATTTACCAATGGTGAGACTCCTTCTAGCTAATGATTACACCAATACAATGCTTTTAAATCAATGATGGGAAGTGTGCACCTTAGAGATTTACTCCCAGTTCTTAAAAATTCTGACTCTTTCATATATTTGCTGGAAGCAGTACAGTTTTGCCTGAAGCAGTGTTAATTTCGTCAACAATAACTATAATGAAAAATATTTGTCAATAACCTATTTTTCCTGACGAAAACTAATGACGATAATGAGATGAGGTGCCCGTAAAAACAACAATGCAACGAGAAGAGAATTCCATGTGAGACTAACAGTATTCGATTTCACATAAAGCTAATTTTTGATCTCCTTTTGATCTGTGTTGTCCAATCATAATCATGCATGCCTTTGCAGAATCTAATTCAATCCTCTCATTGGTCTTTCAGTTGCTCGGGCTGATTGAGCTGACCTGCCCTGCTCTCCCACACACACAGCTACCAGGCGGTCACTTCAGTCACTCGTCTCTCCTTTGAACTGATGCAGGCAGGACAAGGGCAGTAACAACATATGAGGACACCACTTGTACATAATAAAGAAAATACATTATGGGTTAACATCTAAATATTGGTCCCAGCATTTATCAAAGTTCAGAACGCTTATATTGTAATAGCGAAAGATTGGAATCATGAACAGTGTTTTTTTCATGTTCGCCTGCGTCCACCAGATTTGCCTTAGCAGCACATTTACCACTCTCTCAAATGGCTAACTCAGCCCTCTTGAGAGGGACTGAGACGTGAAACGAGCTACCCCAGCAAGGAGTCGGCTCAAGTAGCTTGTCCAGCAACTCCTGCCATGTCTATAGGCATATCCTAAACAAACAAAAACCGACTCTCAGAGAATGAGTGCACAACTGGTAGATAGTCGCTTATAGATACAGTTGAAGTCGGAAGTTTACATACACTTAGGTTGGAGTCATTAAAACTTGTTTTTCAACCACTCCACACATTTCTTGTTAACAAACTATAGCTTTGGCAAGTCGGTTAGGACATCTACTTTGTGCATGACACAAGTCATTTTCCCAAAAATTGTTTACAGACAGATTATTTCACTTATAATTCACTAAAGGCACAGTCAACTTAGTGTATGTAAACTTCTGACCAACTTAGTGTATGTAAATTAGGGTTTGTGATACAATTCCAGTGGGTCAGAAGTTTACATACACTAAGTTGACTGTGCCTTTAAACAGTTTGGAAAATTCCAGAAAATTATGTCATGGCTTTACAAGATTCTGATAGGATAATTGACATAATTTGAGTCAATTGGAGGTGTACCTGTGGATGTATTTCAAGGCCTACCTTCAAACTCAGTGCCTCTTTGCTTGACATCATGAGAAAATCAAAAGAAATCAGCCAAGACCTCAGATAACAAATTGTAGACCTCCACATGTCTGGTTCATCCTTGGGAGCAATTTCCAAATGCCTGAAGGTACCACGTTCATCTGTACAAACAATTGTACGCAAGTATAAACACCATGGGACCACGCAGCCATCATACCGCTCAGGAAGGAGATGCTTTCTGTCTCCTAGAGATGAACGTACTTTGGTGCGAAAAGTGCAAATCAATCCCAGAACAACAGCAAAGGACGTTGTGAAGATGCTGGAGGAAACAAATAAAAAAGTATCTATATCCACAGTAAAATTAGTCCTATATCAACATAACCTGAAAAGCCGCTCAGCAAGGAAGAAGCCAATGCTCCAAACCGCCATAAAAAAGCCAGACTACGGTTTGCAACTGCACATGGGAACAAAGATCGTACTTTTTGGACAAATGTCCTCTGGTCTGATGAAACATAAATAGAACTGTTTGGCCATAATGACCATCGTTATGTTTGGAGGAAAAAGGGGGTCGCTTGCAAGCTGAAGAACACCATCCCAACCGTGAAGCACGGGGGTGGCAGCATTGTGCTGTGGGGGTGCTTTGCTGCAGGAGGGACTGGTACACTTCACAAAATAGATGGCATCATGAGAAAGGAAAATGATGTGGATATATTGAAGCAACATCTCAAGACATCAGTCAGGAAGTTAAAGCTTGGTCGCAAATGGGTCTTCCAAATGGACAATGACCCCAAGCATACTTCCAAAGTTGTGGCAAATTGGCTTAAGGACAACAAAGTCAAGGTATTGGAGTGGCCATCACAAAGCCCTGACCTCAATCCTATAGAACATTTGTGGGCAGAACTGAAAAAGTGTGTGCGAGCAAGGAGGCTTACAAACCTGACTCAGTTACACCAGCAGGAGGAATGGGCCAAAATTCATCCAACTTATTGTGGGAAGCTTGTGGAAGGCTACCCGAAACATTTGATCCAAGTTTAACCATTTAAGTTTAACTGGGAATGTGATGAAAGAAATAAAAGCTGAAATAAATCATTCTCTCTACTATTATTCTGACATTTCACATTCTTAAAATAAAGTGGTGATCCTAATTAACCTAAGACAGGTAATTTTTACTAGGATTAAATGTCAGGAATTGTGAAAAACTGAGTTTAAATGTATTTGGCTAAGGTGTATGTAAACTTTCGACTTCAACTGTATGATACGTCAATCTAGCTACCAGCAGAGACTTCTATTGCATTTATGTTGAAGGGCTCTGGCTAGCTAGTATTACTTATCCAGCTAGAAGGATGAAGTAAGATGCTCATTTTAAGGAGCTTACCCCATTAGGAGCAAAAAATAGGCTACTAAAATCTCATTTTGCTTTACAGAGAGTAGCCTACTGAGACAGATAGTGATGTGATGCTCAGTGGTGAGGCTGAGGCAGGCTGCAATGCATGCAGGAGGAAGCAGAGAGAGAGCTTAGTACAGTGGTTCCCAAACTTGGGGTCGGGGCCCCATGTGGGGTCCCTGAGAAAATCTGCACTAATCTTATCAAACAAGTTAGGAACTTACACAAATAAGATATGTTTCAATATGAACATCTCCACTTGCCTATCTTCCCTATACATTACAATGCAATCAAAATGCAAACAATATAGTTCTAAAAACTTTTTGGTTTATATTGGTGGTTGTTCATCTTATCGCGATAGCCCACTGAAGTTTATAGTTTACCCATTACCCACCTTTTTACAACTACATCACTGATATTAATACAGAATCGTAAGTAATATTCTAATAATTCATGTGAATGTGATAATGCGATCATTTGTGTGATCCACTGTCTGTTTGTGTGGAGCTTGATTAGTAATGCCTAGGAATGCAAATGTGAACGCTATGTAATTTGAGAAAATAGATATCTATGTGAAGAGTTTATGATTTTAAGCAATTCATCATTAAAACTGACTGAACATTCGCTAATGCTACGTGTCAGTGTGAATCGTTTCTCATATTTCCCCCCTTTCAGGGGTATAACATAAATTGTATAGCTAATAGATTGTTGTTACTATAAATCGACTGAGGCGAATGAACCTACATCAGCCAAGGTTATAATGTCTGGGGTCATTTTTGCTTGTTTTTGCTGTTTTCCAAATAGCATTTTGCATGTTTTAATTGTATTGAAATGCAGTAAATGAGCAGTAGTGCAAAGTACTTAAGTAAAAATACTTGAAAGTACTACTTGCTTGGGTATCTGTACTTTACTTTACTATTCATATTTTTGACAACTTTTACTTTTACTTCACTACATTCCTGATGAAAATAATGTACTTTTTACTCCATAAATTTTTCCTGACAGCCAAAAGTACTCGTTACATTTTTTATGCTCAGCAGGACAGGAAAATGGTCTACACACTTATTGTAGCGGGTGATTTTGGACTGAGTTAGGCGCAGTAGGGTAAATCACAGAATACAAGTTTTTTTCGGCAATACAGTGGTACGCAGCAATGCGTAAAACACTCCAGTGCGGTAAAATGGCGTGAAACGAGGGGTTAATACGGTAATCAGGAGTGAGTAGTAACCTATACGTAACCTCGTTTACTCTCCTCAGGACTTTGAATGGCCCCACAAACCGCAGGCTCAGCTTCCGGCAGGGCAGGCGGAGGGGCAGATTCCGGGTCAAGAGCCAGACCCGATCACCCGGAACAAAGACCGGGTCCTCACTGCGGTGGTGGTCAGCGTTGGCCTTCTGGCGACACACGGCGCGCTGGAGGTGGATGTGGGCAACATTCTACATCTCTTCCATGCGCCAAAACCAGTCATCCACCGCAGGAGCTTTGGTCTGGCCCTGATGCCACGGTGCCAGGACCGGCTGATAACCTAAAACACATTGAAATGGTTAGTGGAGGATTGGCGGAGAGAGTTCTGGGCATATTCGGCCCTTAGCAAGAACACCGACCACTCCCCCGGCCGGTCCTGGCAGTAGCACCGCAGGAACCTACCCACATCCTGATTCACCCATTCCACCTGCCCATAAGACTTGGGGTGAAACCCAGAGGTCAGGCTGACCGAAACACCCAAACGTTCCATGAACGCCTTCCAGACCCTGGACGTAAACTGGGGACCCCGGTCAGACATTATGTCCTTTGGCACCCCGTAGTGCCGGAAGATGTGAGTAAACAGGGCTTCCGCAGTTTGCAGGGCCGTGAGGAGACCGGGTAGAGGAAGGAGGCGGTAGGCTTTAGAAAAGCGGTCCACAACAACCAGGATGGTGGTGTTACCCTGAGAGAGGGGAAGATCAGTGAGGAAGTAAATTGACAAGTGGGACCATGGCCATTGTGGAACTGGTAAGGAATGTAACTTATACGCTGGGAGGTGCCTAGGTGCCTTACTCTGGGCGCACACCGAGCAGGAGGAGACATACACCCTCACATCCTTAGCCAAGGTAGGACACCAGTACTTCCCGGTCAGGCAGCGCACTGTACGGCCGATACCTGGGTGACCAGAGGAGGGGGACGTGTGTGCCCAATAGATAACAGTGTGTCTGCCTTCATGTTCTTAGTACCTGGTATGTATGACAACGGGTGAAGAACAAGGCCCACCTGGCCTGGCGAGAGTTCAGCCTCCTCGCTGTCCAGATGTACTCCAGGTTACTGTGGTCAGTCCAGACGAGGAAAGGGTGTTTTGCCCCCTCGAGCCAGTGCCTCCACACGGTCAGGGCTCTGACAACAGCCAACAGCTCCCGATCACCAACGTCGTAGTTCTGCTCCGCCGGGCTGATCTTCTTAGAGAAGAAGGCACAGGGGCGGAGCTTGAGTGGCGTGCCCGAGCATTGAGATAGGACAGCGCCTATCCCTACCTCGGATGCATCCACCTCCACTACGAACGCTAATGATGAATTGGGATGGGCCAGTACCGGGGCTGAGGTGAACATTGCCCTCAGGTTACTGAAAGCCCTGTCAGCCTCAGCAGACCAGCGGAGCCGGGACGGCCCACCCTTCAACAGAGAGGAAATGGGAGCTGCAACCTTGCCAAAGCCCCGGATAAACCTCCGATAGTAATTGGCAAAACCAATAAAGCGCTGCACCTCCTTTACCGTGGTTGGAGTCGGCCAGTTACGCACGGCTGAAATGCGATCTCCCTCCATCTCCACACCTGAGGTGGTGATGTGGTATCCGAGGAAGGAGACAGACCGTTGGAAGAACAGACACTTTTCTGCCTTGGCATAAAGGTAATGTTCCAAGAGTCGGCCCAGCACTCTGCGAAGCAGGGACACATGCTCGGTGCACGTAGCAGAATACACCAGAATGTCATCGATGTAGACCACCACACCACGACCAAGCATGTCCCGAAACACCTCATTCACAAAGGACTGGAAGACTGATGGAGCATTCATTAACCCGTACGGCATCACCAGGTATTCTTAATGCCCTGTGGTTGTGCTGAATGCTGTCTTCCACTCGTCCCCTTCCCAGACACGCACCAGGTTATACGCACTCTGGAGATCTAATTTCCTGAAGTAGCGCGCCCCATGCATTGATTCAATAACAGAGGAGATGAGGGATAGAGGGTAACTATTGCGAATGGTAGTTTGATTAAGTACCCAGTAATCAATGCAAGGGCGCAGACCTCCGTCTTTCTTCTTCACAAAAAGAAACTTGAGGTGGCGGGCGAAGTGGAGGGATGTATGAAGCCCTGGATTCAGGGACTCGGAGACATATGTCTCCATAGCCTCCGTTTCAGCCTGCGACAGGGGATAGACATGACTCCTGGGAGGCACAGCATCTAACCAGAGGTTTATCGCGCAATCCCCTGCCCGATGAGGTGGTCATTTGGTCGCCTGCGTTTTGGAAAATGCATGCGTCAAGTCGAGGTATTCGGGGGGAATGCGCACGGTGAAGGTAGTGTCTGGACTTTTCACCGTGGTTGCACCAACGGAAACAGCTAGACACCTACCTTGACACTCTCACGACCACCCCGTGAGAACCCTCTGCAGCCATGAAAAGGTGGGGTCGTGTAATGCGAGTCAAGGAAGACCCAACACAACAGGGAAATCAGGGGACTCAATAATATAAAAGGTGATTTGCTCCCTATAGGTCTCCTGCATAATCAACGTGACTGGTGATGTAACCTCCCTAACAAAACCTGACCCTAATGGTCGACTGTCAAGTGCTTTGATGGGGAACCAATGTGATACATAACCTATTAGCTAACAACCTGTCCATAAAGTTCCCAGCAACGCCTGAATCGACCAGCGCCTTACACTGGGGAACTACCGTGTGCTCAGGGAAGTTGATGTGTATGGTGAAGTGCGCAGCAGAGGGCTATGAACGAGTGTGGGTTTGTGCTACTTGGAGTGACGTGAGAGTGCCCTGCATGCCGCCTCCAGACCCAGAAGAACTCTGACGACAGCGTGCATCAGAATGTCCTCTCTTGCCACAAGAGTGACACTGGATCAGTTGTCCTCCGTTCTCCCGTTTCGCTGCACCACCCAGCTCCATCGGAACGTAATCCGGGTTGCAGCGGGGTGAAACGGGCAGGCCACTTCCAGGACGTCCTCTGGAAGCCAGCAGGTTGTCCAACCAGATGGCCATGTCCACCAGCTGGTTGAACGTCAACGTGGTATCCCAGCAGGCTAGCTCCCTTCGGACGTCCTCCCGCAGGCTGCACTGGAAGTGGTCAATGAGAGCCCACTCGTTCCACCCGGACCCCGCCGCTAGAGTTCTAAACTCCAGGGCAAAGTCTTGCACGGTCCTCGTCCCCTGCCTCAGATGGACCAGGCGCTCGCTGGCCTCTCTTTCTTCGGGGGGATGATCGAAGACTGCCCGGAAGAGGTGAGTAAACGTCACGTAGTTGTCCAAAGCATCTCCTCCTTCACTCCAGACCGCGTTGGCCCACTCCAGGGCTTTCCCCGAGAGGCAGGAGACGAGGGCGGACACCTTCTCCCGCTCGGAGGGAGCCGGGCTGATGGTGGTAAAATAGAGGTCCAGCTGCAGGAGGAATCCCTGGCAGCGGGCCGCTGTCTCGTCGTACTCCCTCGGTTGGGATAGGTGAATCCCTCTGGGTGCTGGGGAGTGGGTGGCTGGATCCGGTCACTCAGCTGGTCCTGAAGGGTCGGGTCCACTCTCCAGGCATTGGACGACCTGGAGAACCCGATCCATCGCTTCGCCCAAGCTGGCTAGCATGTTAGAATGCTCCCGGACCCGCTCGACGAATCCAGGCATATTCCCGTTTCCTGCTGACTCCATGCTGTTGGGTGTGTGATTCTGTAGCCGGTGATTTTGGACAGAGTCAGGCGCAGGAGGGTAATTCACAGAATAAATGGTTTATTCGGCAATATAGCGGTACGCAGCAATGCGTAAAACACTCCAGTGCGGTAAAACGGTGCACTGGGGAAAACAAGGGGGTCGTAAAGCAAAATGGAGAACAGCATCGTGTTCACATTAGTTTGTAGCCCACACGGTTTGGATGCTACCGAACAGAAGTTAGCACATATACGGTATCAACTTCAGACGAGTCACACAGTCTCCGTGTTCATGAGAGTCTCACCTTTCCATAGAGTGGTCATAATAGTTTTGTAGGTCAAACCGTTCGGACACTACAGACGTTTTCGTGAGAAGACCGATTTTCGGGATGTCTCATGGTCTGACAAACACTGCTCTAGCTCTGTCACCTTTCACCGCAGATGCGGAAGTGCAACACTTGCGGATGCAGTGGGGATTGTTTTGTTATGTAACTTGCATCAATCGACTCTAGGGGTTAAAATCTGACACACCAGCAATGTTGCCAGCTATATGAGGGGATAGTAGGCCTAGTTTGACAAGGCTATTTTAATGCAGACATATAGGTCAATATTAATTATTTCATGAATAGTAGCACAGTAAAAAATCACTCAAATGACTGTGACTAAAACTAGACTAAAATTGTCCAGAGTTTTTGTCGGCTGATAGTAACTTAAACTACGATGGATGAAATGACAAAAATGGGACTAAGACTGAAAAGTATTTTGGTCAAAATACTAAGATTAAAACTAAATCTAAAATAGCTGACAAAATTAACACTGTCTCTCTCTCTCTCTCTCTCTCTCTCTCTCTCTCTCTCTCTCTCTCTCTCTCTCTCTCTCTCTCTCTCTCTCTCTCTCTCTCTCTCTCTCTCTCTCTCTCTCTCTCTCTCTCTCACTTTATATACAGTGGGGGAAAAAGTATTTAGTCAGCCACCAATTGTGCAAGTTCTCCCACTTAAAAAGATGAGAGAGGCCTGTAATTTTCATCATAGGTACACGTCAACTATGACAGACAAATTGAGATTTTTTTTCTCCAGAAAATCAAATTGTAGGATTTTTAATGAATTTATTTGCAAATTATGGTGGAAAATAAGTATTTGGTCACCTACAAACAAGCAAGATTTCTGGCTCTCACAGACCTGTAACTTCTTCTTTAAGAGGCTCATCTGTCCTCCACTCGTTACCTGTATTAATGGCACCTGTTTGAACTTGTTATCAGTATAAAAGACACCTGTCCACAACCTCAAACAGTCACACTCCAAACTCCATTATGGCCAAGACCAAAGAGCTGTCAAAGGACACCAGAAATAAAAATTGTAGACCTGCACCAGGCTGGGAAGACTGAATCTGCAATAGGTAAGCAGCTTGGTTTGAAGAAATCAACTGTGGGAGCAATTATTAGGAAATGGAAGACACACAAGACCACTGATAATCTCCCTCGATCTGGGGCTCCACGCAAGATCTCACCCCGTGGGGTCAAAATGATCACAAGAACGGTGAGCAAAAATCCCAGTACCACACGGGGGGACCTAGTGAATGACCTGCAGAGAGCTGGGACCAAAGTAACAAAGCCTACCATCAGTAACACACTACGCCGCCAGGGACTCAAATCCTGCAGTGCAAGACGTGTCCCCCTGCTTAAGCCAGTACATGTCCAGGCCCGTCTGAAGTTTGCTAGAGTGCATTGGTATGATCCAGAAGAGGATTGGGAGAATGTCATATGGTCAGATGAAACCAAAATATAACTTTTTGGTAAAAACTCAACTCGTCGTGTTTGGAGGACAAAGAATGCTGAGTTGCATCCAAAGAACACCATACCTACTGTGAAGCATGGGGGTGGAAACATCATGCTCTGGGGCTGTTTTTCTGCAAAGGGACCAGGACGACTGATCCGTGTAAAGGAAAGAATGAATGGGGCCATGTATCATGAGATTTTGAGTGAAAACCTCCTTCCATCAGCAAGGGCATTGAAGATGAAACGTGGCTCGGTCTTTCAGCATGACAATGATCCCAAACACACCGCCCGGGCAACGAAGGAGTGGCTTCGTAAGAAGCATTTCTAGGTCCTGGAGTGGCCTAGCCAGTCTCCAGATCTCAACCCCATAGAAAATCTTTGGAGGGAGTTGAAAGTCCGTGTTGCCCAGCGACAGCCCCAAAACATCACTGCTCTAGAGGAGATCTGCATGGAGGAATGGGCCAAAATACCAGCAACAGTGTGTGAAAACCTTGTGAAGACTTACAGAAAACATTTGACCTGTGTCATTGCCAACAAAGGGTATATAACAAATTATTGAGAAACTTTTGTTATTGACCAAATACTTATTTTCCACCATAATTTGCAAATAAATTCATTAAAAATCCTACAATGTGATTTTCTGGATTTTTTTTTCTAATTTTGTCTGTCATAGTTGACGTGTACCTATGATGAAAATTACAGGCCTCTCTCATCTTTTTAAGTGGGAGAACATGCACAATTGGTGGCTGACTAAATACTTTTTTTCCCCACTGTATATATATAAACCATCAAGCGCTATGATGAAACTGGCTCTCATGAGGACCGCCACAAGAATGGAAGACCCAGAGTTACCTCTGATGCAGAGGATAAGTTCATTAGCCAGCCTCAGAAATTGCAGCCCAAATAAATGCTTCACAGAGTTCAAGTAACAGACACATCTCAACATCAACTGTTCAGAGGAGACTGTGTGAATCAGACCTTCATGGTCGATTGACTGTAAAGAAACTACTACTAACGGACACCAATAAGAAGAAGACATTTGCTTGGGCCAAGAAACACGAGCAATGGACATTAAACCAGCGGAAATGTGTCCTTTGGTCTGGAGTCAAAATTGAAGATTTTTGGTTCCAACCGCTGTGTCTTTGTGAGATACGGTGTGGGTGAATGGATGATCTCCGCATGTGTATTTCCCACCGTAAATCATGGAGGAGGAGGTGTTATGGTGTGTGTGTGCTTTGCTGGTGACACTGTCTGTGATTTATTTAGAATTCAAGGCACACTTAACCAACATGGCTACCACAGCATTCTGCAGCTATACACAATCCCATCTGGTTTGGGCTTAGTGGGACTATCATTTGTTTTTCAACAGGACAATGAACCAACACACTGGTTGAGAGAATGCCAAGAGTGTGCAAAGCTGTCATCAAGGCAATGGGTGGCTATTTGAAGAATCTCAAATCTCAAATATATTTTGATTTGTTTAACACCTTTTTGGATAACACATCGTTCCATATGTGTTATTTCATAGTTTTGATATCTTCACTATTATTCTACAATGTAGAAAATAGTACAAATAAAGAACAACCGTTGAATGAGCAGGTGTGTCCAAACTTTGACTGGTACTGTATATACAGTTGAAGTCGGAAGTGTGCATACACCTTAGCCAAATACATTTAAACTCAGTTTTTCACAATTCCTGACATTTAATCATCGTACAAATTACCTGTCTTAGGTCAGTTAGGATCACCACTTTATTTTAAGAATGTGAAATGTCAGAATAATAGTAGAGAGAATGATTTATTTCAGGTTTTATTTATTTAATCACGTTCCCAGTGGGTCAGAAGTATACATACAATCAATTAGTTTTTGGTAGCATTGCCTTTAAATTGTTTAACTTGGGTCAAATGTTTCAGGTAGCCTTTTACAAGCTTCCCACAATAAGTTGGGTGAATTTTGGCCCATTCCTCCTGACAGGGCTGGTGTAACTGAGTCAGGTTTGTAGGCCTCCTTGCTCGCACACGCCTTTTCAGTTCTGCCCACAAATTTTCTATAGGATTGAGGTCAGAGTTTTGTGATGGCCACTCCAATACCTTGATTTTGTTGTCCTTAAGCCATTTTGCCACAACTTTGGAAGTATGCTTGGGGTCATTGTCCATTTGGATGACCCATTTGCGACCAAGCTTTAACTTCCTGACTGATGTCTTGAGATGTTGCTTCAATATATCCACATCATTTTCCTTCCTCATGATGCCATCTATTTTGTGAAGTGCACCAGTCCCTCCTGCATTAAAGCACCCCCACAGCATGATGCTGCCACCCCCGTGCTTCACGGTTGGGATGGTGTTCATCGGCTTGCAGAAATCCCCTTTTTCCTCCAAACATAACAATGGTCATTATGGTCAAACAGTTCTATTTTTGTTTCATCAGACCAGAGGACATTTCTCCAAAAAGTATGATTTTTGTCCCCATGTGCAGTCGCAAACTGTAGTCTGGCTTTTTCATGGCGGTTTTGGAGTAGTGGCTTCTTCCTTGCTGAGCTGCCTTTCAGGCTATGTCGATATAGTACTCGTTTTACTGTGGATATAGATACTTTTGTAACTGTTTCCTCCAGCATCTTCACAAGGTCCTTTGCTGTTGTTCTGGGATTGATTTGCACTTTTCGCACCAAAGTACGTTCATCTCTAGGAGACAGAACGCGTCTCCTTCCTGAGCGGTATGACGGCTGCGTGGTCCCATGGTGTTCATACTTGCGTACTATTGTTGTACAGATGAACGTGGTACCTTCAGGCGTTTGGAAATTGCTCCCAAGGATGAACCAGACTTGTGGAGGTCTACAATTTTTTTCTGAGGTCTTGGCTGATATCTTTTGATTTTCCCAGATGTCAAGAAAAGAGGCACTGAGTTTGAAGGTAGGCCTTGAAATACATCCACAGGTACACCTCCAATTGACTCAAATTATGGCAATTAGCATATCAGAAGCTTCTAAAGCCATGACATCTTTTTCTGGAATTTTCCAAGCTCTTTAAAGGCACTGTCAACTTAGTGGAATTGTTATACAGTGAATTATAAGTGAAATAATCTGTCTCTAAACAATTGTTGGGAAAATTACTTGTGTCATGCACAAAGTAGATGTCCTAACTGACTTGCCAAAACTATAGTTTGTTAACAAGAAATTTGTGGAGTGGTTGAAAAATGAGTTTTAATGACTCCAACGTAAGTGTATGTAAACTTCCGACTTCAACTGTATATATATATATATGTCTGGTAGGTACTCTATGTTAGCCTTCTGCTTCTTTCTCTTACATGTGTTTATTAATAATGCATTCATTCTGCTAGCTAGCGCACAGTGTGGGCCTGACATGTTTTAAAATCTACATTTAAGGTTTGGAGAGCAAAGCAATGCCAGAGTTGACTTTAACTAAAGTGCCTGAAGCAAAGTTTATGAAGGTTCCAAACTAATACTCCCATGATGCTCCTGTCAAGGGGGACAAGTGGGTAAACAACCTTCAAGAACAGTGGACAGACAAGCTGAGAGTCATGATTCCTTTCTTGCATCTTGTAGTTCCTGTGTTTTCTCTCTTTTTTAGCTATTTTTCTCTTTTGCTCTCTCTCACCATCACTCTTGATTTGTTAGCCACAGAATTCTAATGTGATAGCACATCATTGCCATATTACACTTACAGAATACTAACCAACACCGGCATATAGGAGCCATTTCTCTTCACATAGCCAGTAGACCGCTGCTGGGCCTGTTCCACATGATCTACCCCTTGCTGTGGTGTGTTATTTTGCCTTCAGCAAGCCTCACTCCCAAATATTAGCTGAATTACGGCTGTGCCATTCAATTTGACCCAGAGTGTGCTCTACTAATGCTAGCTATCCTGAGTTAAAGCCACCCCACATATTAAACCCTGTTAAGTTTACGACTCTCCTCGCCATCGCTAGCAGAAATACAGCACTGCCATGCTACACTGCTATTTAACTTGGAATGAGTTCTCTCTCTGGGTAGTATGACTAATAACTCTCCAATGCAGGATCTATGGTAATGGTAAAATCTCAGCCTCGCTGCCTCTCTCATTCCACCTATATCCAATTTCCCCAGCCAGCCTGTAACCCCATCGTGACTGACTGACTGACTGACTTACTGAATGACTGACTGAATGAATGCAGAAGGAGTAATTCTCCTGAGTCCTTGTGTGCAAATCACTCCAACCTCTGTGTGTCCTCACATTGACTTTAGAGCTAATGCCTGAGCACCCTTCACCAGGGACCGGAAACATTACCCTGGAGAAGGAGAGAGAAAAGGATAATAGAAGAGAAAGGAGACATAGCGGAAAGAGCGAAATAGAGGGAGAGAAGGAAAGAATGACTAGTAATAGCAGAGGAAATGAGTCGTAGAGGAGAGAAGACATCCTCTCCAGACCTCCAGGCAGACAACCACGTCACCTGACTTTGCAGCAAATATTCTCCTTATTAAATGGACGGTTTCTGCTCATTACCATGAAGAAATGAATTGATTCTTCACCAAGGCCCTAACCACTTCCCTAGTCTGTCAGAAGATGGGTGGACTGAGAGTGGATGGTTGTGGACTGAGAGTGGATGGTTGTGGACTGAGAGTGGATGGTTGTGGACTGAGAGTGGATGGTTGTGGACTGAGAGTGGATGGTTGTGGACTGAGAGTGGATGGTTGTGGACTGAGAGTGGATGGTTGTGGACTGAGGGTTGACTGTATCATACTGTATATGCCTCTCATGACTCACTTCAGGGACGCCAGAAGGCCTAATAGTATCTCATGGTCATCTCTCTCTCAATTCAATTTCAATTTCAATTTAAAAGCTTTATTGGCATGGGAAACATATGATTACATTGCCAAAGCAAGTGAAATAGATAATAAACAAAAGTTAAATAAACAATGCAAAATTAACAGTAAACATTACACTCACAAAAGTTCCAAAAGAATAAAGACATTTCAAATGTCATATTATGTCTATATACAGTGCTATAATGATGTGCAGATAGTTAAAGCACACAAAGGAAAAAAAATAAACATAAATATAGGTTGTATTTACAATGGTGTTTGTTCTTCACTGGTTGCCCTTTTCTTTTGGCAACAGGTCACAATTCTTGCTGCTGTGATTGCACACTGTGGTATTTCACCCAATAGATATGGGAGTTTATCCAAATTGGATTTGTTTTCAAATTCTTTGTGGGTCTGTGTAATCTGAGGGAAGTATGTGTCTCTAATATGGTCATACATTTGGCAGGAAGTTAGGAAGTGCAGCTCAGTTTCCACCTCATTTTGTGGGCAGTGTGCACATAGCCTGTCTTCTTTTGAGAGCCAGGTCTGCCTACGGTAGCCTTTCTCAATAGCAAGGCTATGCTCACTGTACATAGTCAAAGATTTCCTTAATTGTGGGTCAGGTCAGGTATTCTGCCACTGTGTACTCTCTGTTTAGGGCCAAATAGCATTCTAGTTTGCTCTGTGTTTTTGTAAATTCTTTCCAATGTGTCAAGTAATATTTTTTTTGTTTTAGCCAGATCCTAATTGGTATGACATTACATTTTTTACATTTTAGTAATTTAGCAGACGCTCTTATCCAGAGCGACTTACAGGAGCAATTAGGGTTAAGTGCCTTGCTCAAGGGCACATTTACGTCATTTAGCAGACGCTCTTAAACAGAGCGACTCACAAATTGGTGCGTTCACCCTATAGGCAGTGGGATAACCACTTTACAATTTTTTTTTTGGGGGGGGGGGGGGGGTAGAAGGATTACTTTATCCTATCCCAGGTATTCCTTAAAGAGGTGGGGTTTCAAATGTCTCCGGAAGGTGGTGAGTGACTCCGCTGTCCTGGCGTCGTGAGGGAGCTTGTTCCACCATTGGGGTGCCAGAGCAGCGAACAGTTTTGACTGGGCTGAGCGGGAACTATGATTCCGCAGAGGAAGGGGAGCCAGCAGGCCAGAGGTGGATGAACCCAATGCCCTCGTTTGGGTGTAGGGACTGATCAAAGCCCGAAGGTACAGAGGTGCCGTTCCCCTCACTGCTCCATAGGCAAGCACCATGGTCTTGTAGCGGATGCGAGCTTCAACTGGAAGCCAGTGGAGTGTGTGGAGGAGGGGGGTGACGTGAGAAAACTTGGGAAGGTTGAACACCAGACGGGCTGCGGCATTCTGGATGAGTTGTAGGGGTTTAATGGCACAGGCAGGGAGGCCAGCCAACAGCGAGTTGCAGTAGTCCAGACGGGAGATGACAAGTGCCTGGATTAGGACCTGTGCCGCTTCCTGTGTAAGGCAGGGTCGTACTCTCCGAATGTTGTAGAGCATGAACCTGCAGGAGCGGGTCACCGCCTTGATGTTAGCGGAGAACGACAGGGTGTTGTCCAGGGTCACGCCAAGGCTCTTCGCACTCTGGGAGGAGGACACAACGGAGTTGTCAACCGTGATGGCGAGATCATGGAACGGGCAGTCCTTCCCCGGGAGGAAGAGCAGCTCCGTCTTGCCAGGGTTCAGCTTTAGGTGGTGATCCGTCATCCATACTGATATGTCTGCCAGACATGCAGAGATGCGATTCGCCACCTGGTTATCAGAAGTGGGAAAGGAGAAGATTAGTTGTGTATCGTCAGCGTAGCAATGATAGGAGAGGCCATGTGAGGATATGACAGAGCCAAGTGACTTGGTGTATAGGGAGAAAAGGAGAGGGCCTAGAACTGAGCCCTGGGGGACACCAGTGGTGAGAGCACGTGGTGCGGAGACAGCTTCTCGCCACGCCACTTGGTAGGAGCGACCGGTCAGGTAGGACGCAATCCAGGAGTGAGCCGCGCCGGAGATGCCCAGCTCGGAGAGGGTGGAGAGGAGGATCTGATGGTTCACAGTATCAAAGGCAGCAGACAGGTCTAGAAGGACAAGAGCAGAGGAGAGAGAGTTAGCTTTAGCAGTGCGGAGAGCCTCCGTGACACAGAGAAGAGCAGTCTCAGTTGAATGACCAGTCCTGAAACCTGACTGGTTTGGATCAAGAAGGTCATTCTGAGAGAGATAGCAAGAGAGTTGGCTAAAGACGGCACGCTCAATAGTTTTGGAAAGAAAAGAAAGAAGGGATACTGGTCTGTAGTTGTTGACATCAGTGGGATCGAGTGTTGGTTTTTTGAGAAGGGGAGCAACTCTCGCTCTCTTGAAGACGGAAGGGACATGGCCAGCGGTCAAGGATGAGTTGATCAGCGAGGTGAGGTAGGGGAGAAGGTCACCGGAGATGGTCTGGAGAAGAGAGGAGGGGATGGGGTCAAGCGGGCAGGTTGTTGGGCGGCCTGCAGTCACAAGTCGCAGGATTTTATCTGGAGAGAGAGGGGAGAAAGAAGTCAAAGCATAGGGTAGGGCAGTGTGAGTAGGACCAGCAGTGTCATTAGACTTAACAAACGAGGATCGGATGTCGTCAACCTTCTTTTCAAAGTGGTTGACGAAGTCATCCACAGAGAGAGAGGAGGGGGGGGGGGGATTCAGCAGTGAGGAAAATGTGGCAAATAGCTTCCTAGGGTTAGAGGCAGATGCTTGGAATTTAGAGTGGTAGAAAGTGGCCTTAGCAGCAGAAACAGATGAAGAAAATGTAGAGAGGAGGGAGTGAAAAGATGCCAGGTCGGCAGGGAGTTTAGTTTTCTTCCATTTCCGCTCCGCTGCCCGGAGCTCTGTTCTGTGAGCTCGCAATGAGTCATCAAGCCACGGAGCTGGAGGGGAGGACCGAGCCGGCCGGGAGGATAGGGGACACAGAGAGTCAAAGGATGCAGAAAGGGAGGAGAGGAGGGTTGAGGAGGCAGAATCAGGAGATTGGAGGGAGAAGGATTGAGCAGAGGGAAGAGATGATAGGATGGAAGAGGAGAGAGTAGTGGGAGAGAGAGAGCGAAGGTTGCGGCGGCGCATTACCATCTGTGTAGGGGCAGAGTGAGTAGTGTGGGAGGAGAGCGAGAGAGAAAAGGAAACAAAGTAGTGGTCGGAGACATGGAGGGGAGTTGCAGTGAGATTAGTAGAAGAGCAGCATCTAGTAAAGATGAGGTCAAGCGTATTGCCTGCCTTGTGAGTAGGGGGGGACGGTGAGAGGGTGAGGTCAAAAGAGGAGAGGAGTGGAAAGAAGGAGGCAGAGAGAAATGAGTCAAATGTGGACATAGGGAGGTTGAAATCCCCCAAAACTGTGAGGGGTGAGCCATCCTCAGGAAAGGAACTTATCAAGGCGTCAAGCTCATTGATGAACTCTCCAAGGGAACCTGGAGGGCGATAGATGACAAGGATATTAAGCTTAAATGGGCTAGTGACTGTGACAGCATTGAATTCAAATGAGGAGATAGACAGATGGGTTAGGGGAAAAATTGAGAATGTCCACTTGGGAGAGATGAGGATTCCTGTGCCACCACCCCTCTGACCAGATGCTCTCGGGGTATGCGAGAACACATGGTCAGACGAGGAGAGAGCAAATGGCGAATTTTACGTTCCTTTTGATGGCATAGAAGGCCCTTCTTGCCTTGTGTCTCAGATCGTTCACAGCTTTGTGGAAGTTACCTGTGGCGCTGATGTGTATTTGTGGTCCTGGGAAGTGAAACCTTTTTGGAACACCATTATTTTTGTCTATTTTTTGTATTTTTGGGCCCAGGTCTGACAGAATCTGTGCAGAAGATCTAGGTGCTGCTGTAGGCCCTACTTGGTTGGGGACAGAAGCACCAGATCATCAGCAAACAGTAGACATTTGACTTCAGATTCTAGTAGGGTGAGGCCAGGTGCTGCAGACTGTTCTAGTGCCCTCGCCAATTTGTTGATATACAGTGGGGGAAAAAAGTATTTAGTCAGCCACCAATTGTGCAAGTTCTCCCACTTAAAAAGATGAGAGAGGCCTGTAATTTTCATCATAGGTACACGTCAACTATGACAGACAAAATGAGAAAAAAAATCCAGAAAATCACATTGTAGGATTTTTAATGAATTTATTTGCAAATTATGGTGGAAAATAAGTATTTGGTCAATAACAAAAGTTTCTCAATAGTTTGTTATATACCCTTTGTTGGCAATGACACAGGTCAAACGTTTTCTGTAAGTCTTCACAAGGTTTTCACACACTGTTGCTGGTATTTTGGCCCATTCCTCCATGCAGATCTCCTCTAGAGCAGTGATGTTTTGGGGCTGTCGCTGGGCAACACGGACTTTCAACTCCCTCCAAAGATTTTCTATGGGGTTGAGATCTGGAGACTGGCTAGGCCACTGCAGGACCTTGAAATGCTTCTTACGAAGCCACTCCTTCGTTGCCCGGGCGGTGTGTTTGGGTGCTGAAAGACCCAGCCACGTTTCATCTTCAATGCCCTTGCTGATGGAAGGAGGTTTTCACTCAAAATCTCATGATACATGGCCCCATTCATTCTTTCCTTTACACGGATCAGTCGTCCTGGTCCCTTTGCAGAAAAACAGCCCCAAAGCATGATGTTTCCACCCCCATGCTTCACAGTAGGTATGGTGTTCTTTGAATGCAACTCAGCATTCTTTGTCCTCCAAACACGACGAGTTGAGTTTTTACCAAAAAGTTATATTTTGGTTTCATCTGACCATATGACATTCTCCCAATCCTCTTCTGGATCATCCAAATGCACTCTCGCAAACTTCAGACGGGCCTGGACATGTACTGGCTTAAGCAGGGGGACACGTCAGGCATTGCAGGATTTGAGTCCCTAGCGGCGTAGTGTGTTACTGATGGTAGGCTTTGTTACTTTGGTCCCAGCTCTCTGCAGGTCATTCACTAGGTCCCCCCGTGTGGTTCTGGGATTTTTGCTCACCGTTCTTGTGATCACTTTGACCCCACGGGGTGAGATCTTGCGTGGAGCCCCAGATCGAGGGAGATTATCAGTGGTCTTGTATGTCTTCCATTTCCTAATAATTGCTCCCACAGTTGATTTCTTCAAACCAAGCTGCTTACCTATTGCAGATTCAGTCTTCCCAGCCTGGTGCAGGTCTACAATTTTGTTTCTGGTGTCCTTTGACAGCTCTTTGGTCTTGGCCATAGTGAAGTTTGGAGTATGACTGTTTGAGGTTGTGGACAGGTGTCTTTTATACTGATAACAAGTTCAAACAGGTGCCATTAATACAGGTAACGAGTGGAGGACAGAGGAGCCTCTTAAAGAAGAAGTTACAGGTCTGTGAGAGCCAGAAATCTTGCTTGTTTGTAGGTGACCAAATACTTATTTTCCACCATAATTTGCAAATAAATTCATTAAAAATCCTACAATGTGATTTTCTGGATTTTTTTTTCTCAATTTGTCTGTCATAGTTGACGTGTACCTATGATGAAAATTACAGGCCTCTCTCATCTTTTTAAGTGGGAGAACTTGCACAATTGGTGGCTGACTAAATACTTTTTTCCCCCACTGTACATGTTGAAGAGGGTGGGGCTTAAGCTGCATTCCTGTCTCACCCCACGGCCCAATGGAAAGAAATGTGTGTGTTTTTTTTGCCAATTTTAACCGCATACTTATTATACTTATGGATTTTATAATGTCGTATGTTTTTCCCCCAACACCACTTTCCATCAATTTGTATATCAGATTGATGGAAGTCTCCCGAGTGGCGCAGTGGTCTAAGGTGTTGCATCGCAGTGCTAGCTGTGCCACTAGAGATCCTGGTTCGAATCCAGGCTCTGTCGTAGCCGGCCGCGACCGGGAGACCCATGGGGTGGTGCACAATTGGCCCAGGGTAGGGGAGGGAATGGCCGGCAGGGATGTAGCTCAGTTGGTAGAGCATGGCGTTTGCAACGCCAGGGTTGTGGGTTCGATTCCCACGGGGGGGCAGTATGAAATTTTTGTTTTAAACAAAAAAATTAATAATAATGTATGCACTCACTAACTGTTAGTCACTCTGGATAAGGTAAATGTAAAAGCTTTTGAAATCAACAAAGCATGAGAAGACTTTGCGTTTGTTTGTTTGTCAATTGGGGTGTGCAGGGTGAATACGTGGTCTGTCGTACGGTAATTTGGTAAAAAGCCAATTTGACATTTGCTCAGTACATTGTTTTCACTGAGGAAATGTACGAGTCTGCTGTTAATGATAATACAGAGGATTTTCCCAAGGTTGTTGTTGACGCATATCCCACTGTAGTTATTGGGGTCAAATTTGTCTCCACTTTTGTGGATTGGGGTGATCAGTCCTTGGTTCCAAATATCGGGGAAGATGCCAGAGCTAAGGATGATGTTAAAGAATTTAAGTATAGAAAATTGAAATTGTATAATTTAATTGAGGATACCATCAACACCACAGGCCTTTTTGGGTTGGAGGGTTTGTATTTTGTCCTGTAGTTCATTCAATGTAATTGGAGAATCCAGTTGCATCTGGTAGTCTTAAATAGTTGATTCTAAGATTTGTATTTGATCATGTAAATGTTTTTGCTGTTTGGCCCAAAAAAAGATTGGAGAAGTGGTTTATCCATACATCTCCATTTTGGATAGATAACTCTTCGTGTTGTTGTTTGTTTAGTGTTTTCCAATTTTCCCAGAAGTGGTTAGAGTCTATGGATTCTTCAGTTACATTGAGCTGATTTCTGACGTGCTGTTCCTTCTTTTTCATAGTGTATTTCTGTATTGTTTTAGTGATTCACCATAGCGAAGGTGTAGGCACAGGTTTTCTGGGTCTCTTTGTTTTTGGTTGGATAGGTTTCTCAATTTCTTTCTTAGGTTTTGCATTCTTCATCAAACCATTTGTCATTGTTGTTAATTTTCTTTGGTTTCCTGTTAGACATGTTTAGATTTGATAGGGAAGCTAAGAGGTCAAATATACTGTTTAGGTTTTCTACTGCCAAGTTTACACCTTCACTATTACAGTAAAACGTTTTGTCCAGGAAGTTGTCTAAAAGGGATTGAATTTGTTGTTGCCTAATTGTTTTTTGGTAGGTTTCTACACTACTGTCCTTCCATCGATAGCATATCTTAATATTATGCCTCATGATTGAGTATTGCTCTGTTCAAGTAGACTGTGATTTTGCTGTGAACTGATAGGGGTGTCAGTGGGCTGACTGAACGCTCTGAGAGACTCTGTAGTAGTCTACAGTACTACTGCCAAGAGATGAGCTATAGGTGTACCTACCATAGAAGTCTCCTCGAAGCCTACCATTGACTATGTACAGTGAGGAGAAAAAAGTATTTGATCCCCTGCTGATTTTGTACGTTTTCCCACTGACAAAGACATGATCAGTCTATAATTTTAATGGTAGGTTTATTTGAGTGAGAGACAGAATAACAACAAAATGATCCAGAAAAATGCATGTTAGAAATGTTATAAATTGATTTGCATTTTAATGAGGGAAAAATAAGTATTTGACCCCTCTGCAAAACATGACTTAGTACTTGGTGGCAAAACCCTTGTTGGCAATCACAGAGGTCAGACGTTTCTTGTAGTTGGCCACCAGGTTTGCACACATCTCAGGAGGGATTTTCTTCCACTCCTCTTTGCAGATCTTCTCCAAGTCATTAAGGTTTCGAGGCTGACGTTTGGCAACTCAAACCTTCAGCTCCCTCCACAGATTTTCTATGGGATTAAGGTCTGGAGATTGGCTAGGCCACTCCAGGACCTTAATGTGCTTCTTCTTGAGCCACTCCTTTGTTGCCACAGGCCATGTGTTTTGGGTCATTGTCATGCTGGAATAGCCATCCACGACCCATTTTCAATGCCCTGGCTAAGGGAAGGAGGTTCTCACCCAAGATTTGATGGTACATGGCCCCGTCCATTGTCCATTTGATGCGGTGAAGTTGTCCTGTCCCCTTAGCAGAAGAACACCCCCAATGCATAATGTTTCCACCTCCATTTTTGATGGTGGGGATGCTGTTCTTGGGGTCATAGGCAGCATTCCTCCTCCTCCAAACACGGCGAGTTGAGTTGATGCCAAAGAGCTCGATATTGGTCTCATCTGACCACAACACTTACACGCAGTTCTCCTCTGAATCATTCATATGTTCATTGGCAAACTTCAGACGGCCCTATATATGTGCTTTCTTGAGCAGGGGGACCTTGCGGGTGCTGCAGGACTTCAGTCCTTCACGGCATAGTGTGTTACCAATTGATTTCTTTGTGACTATGGTCCCAGCTGCCTTGAGATCATTGACAAGATCCTCCCGTGTAGTTCTGGGCTGATTCCCCACCGTTCTCATGATCATTGCAACTCCACGAGGTGAGATCTTGCATGGAGCCCCAGGCCGAGGGAGGTTGACAGTTATTTAGTTTTTCTTCCATTTGCGAATAATCGCACCAACTGTTGTCACCTTCTCACCAAGCTGCTTGGCGAAGGTCTTGTAGCCCATTCCAGCCTTGTGTTGGTCTACAATCTTGTCCCTGACATCCTTGTAGAGCTCTTTGGTCTTGGCCATGGTGGAGAGTTTGGAATCTGATTGATTGATTGCTTCTGTGGACAGGTGTCTTTTATACAGGTAACAAGCTGAGATTAGGAGCACTCCCTTTAAGAGTGTGCTCCTAATCTCAGCTCGTTACCTGTATAAAAGACACCTGGGAGCCAGAAACCTTTCTGATTGAGAGGGGGTCAAATACTTATTTCCCTCATTAAAATGCAAATCAATTTATAACATTTTTGATTTGTTGTTGTTATTTTGTCTCTCACTGTTCAAATAAACCTACCATTAAAATTATAGATTGATCATTTCTTTGTCAGTGGGCAAACGTACAAAATCAGCAGGGGATCAAATACTTTTTTCCCTCACTGTACATACCCAGCATTCGACAGAGCTGCAGGAGTTGTGACCCGTTTTTGTTGGTTATGTTTTCGTAGTTGTGCCTAGGGAGGCATATGGGGGAAGGAATGCTGTCACCTCCAGGTAGGTGTTTGTCCCTCTGTATGTTGAGGGTGTCATGTTCTTGTCCATTTCTGGCATTTAGGTTGCCACAGACTAGTACATGTCCCTGGGCCTGGAAGTGATTGATTTCCCCCTCCAGGATGGGGATTCTAGTGGGAGGATATAGTTAGCACACAGGAGGTCATTTGTCTCTGTTGAGATAATTTCCTGCGGGGGGGCGGGGGGGGGGGGTGTCCCGCAGGTCTGGGAGAGTGTCTCCCTGGTCTGGGCGGGGTGTCTGTTGATCTGTTGCTCCTGTGTGAGGTTTTGGGTCTGCGGTTGAGGGTGATGTCCTTTAGGGTCCGGGCGAAGGTGGGCACTGCTGCCTTGTAAAGGTGGACCTGGTTGTAAAGGCTGTTCAAGTCCAGGGAGGAGTGGTGGGCCAGGTAGACATTTGGTTTTGAGGCACAGTCACGGGAAATACTTGCGTTTATCCGCTGTATGGTAGCAGGGTGGAAGTATTTTCGTGGTAGCAGGGTGGAGATAACCACTTGTCCGTTGGGGAAAGTAGAAGAAGCTTTTTCAATCACTCCCTTGAGTGCTGTGGCCACCCTTTCCTGCTGTGTTCTCAGGTTGTTTGTGCCTGTGTGTATTATTATGTGGCTGGGTGATCCTAGATGGTCCTCAGACAGAAGGTCTAGGGTGCGCTGGGTGTTTGGACAACAGAGTTTAGACACTGTGTGTTTGGGAAAAAGTTGATTTTCTTGTATGTATTTCCCATTTGAGTCCATAAGGAGTACAATCTGTGGCTTGTGTATGTCCTTAGCGGGTGTGGGGGGGTCATCAGGAGGGCTATCAGGATGGCTGACGGGGGGTGCTCAGAGGGGGTGGGATCCCCTGGATTTGGGGTTCTTCATTTGTTTGTCCGGCTGTGATGTCGAGGCTATGGTCAAGGTCTAGGGTGGACTGTTCTGCTGTGGTGTCGAGACTTTGGTCAGGATCTGAGGTGGGCTGTTCTGCTGGCTTCTCTGCGGGGGTGGCCAGCTCTCTAATTAGTTGTTCTCGGTCACCCGTCATCATTCTCACCATCTCCTCCAGCACTCTGATCCTCTCCTCTAATGCTCTATTCTTCTCCTGCTCCTGCTATTTCTCCTGTTGATGTTGTCTCACCACAGTCCTCACCACTCTCCACCTCCAGCTCTCTGGGTCTGGTTAAGGGGGTGTTTTTGTGCTGGACTGTTGTCTGGGTCTGTGCTGACTGGAGTGTGTTCACCTGCTGTTCCAGCTCCACCTGCCTTACCTCCAGCTGGGTGAATTTATCCTTCATTTCTGGGAGGTTGACTTTCCGCTAGGGGTTGCTCGTCTGTGGGGTTATATAATGAGGTCTAGTCTGACCAGCTCGGGGTTAGGGTATCTTTCTCAAGGGAGAGCTTCTCCTGCTGAGCTATTTCTTTGATTAGGTGAAAGTCCAGCTGAAACTGTTTGGGGTTGCCCTGTACCATGCTGTGGAGTGTAATATCCTGTGTATGTCCTTGCCGAAAAATCCAAGTTTATCTAACTCTAAATCTATCTTTTTGTAAAAACATGCTGGAAAATGCGGGAGCTCATCTGCTCTCTCTCTATTTACATTTTAGTTATTTAGCAGACGCTCTTATCCAGAGCGACTTACAGTTAGTGCATACATTATTTTGTATTTATTTTTCATACTGGCCCCCCGTGGGAATCAAACCCACAACCCTGGCGTTGCAAACGCCATGCTCTACCAACTGAGCTACATCCCTGCCGGTCATTCCCTCCCCTACCCTGGGTTTCCACCTCATCTTGTGGGCAGTGGGCACATAGCCTGTCTTCTCTTGAGAGCCAGGTCTGCCGATGGTGGCCTCTCTCGATAGCAAGGCCATGCTCACTGAGTCTGTACATAGTCAAAGCTTTCCTAAATTTTGGGTCAGTCACAGCGGTCAGGTATTCTGCTACTGTGTACACTCTGTTTAGGACCAAATAACATTCCAGTTTGCTCAGTTGTTTTGTTCATTCTTTCCAATGTGTCAAGTAATTATCTTTTTGTTTTCTCCTGATTTGGTTGGGTCTAATTGTTTGTCCTGGGGCTCTGTGGGGTCTGTACCGGCTAGCAGAGGGGACTCTTCTCCATGTTTATCTCTCTTAGGTGAGGGCTTTGTTATGGAATGTTTGAGAATCACTTATTTTTAGGTTGTTGTAGAATTTAATTGCTCTTCTCTGGATTTTTATAATTATCAGGAATCGTCCTCATTCTTCTTTGCATGCATTATTTGGTGTTTTCGTTATACACAGAGGATGTTTTTGCAGAATTCTGCATGCAGAGTCTCAATTTGGTGTTTGTCCCATTTTGTGAATTCTTGGTTGGAGAGTGGACCCCAGACCTAACAACCATAAAGGGCAATGGGTTCTATAACTGATTCAAGTATTTTAAGCCAGATCCTGTGGGTTTACTGTACACTGGACACACTTACTGGAGATGAAGAAATAACTAGATAGAAAGTGTATGAAGAGTTTATTTCCAAAAGGCTATATGCACCAATTTTTCACATTTGTGTTTTTTCATCAGAAATGATTGCTTATGGGTACCTTCATGTGTTTGTAAAATATTACTGTTATCACATTTTTTATTAATAGATTTTAGATGTGTATGGAAATGTTTTTTTTGTTGCAAAACATACATTGTTTACATTGTTTAGCTGGAATGAAATGTTTGTATCCTGTATATTTGACTGTGATACTTACTGTAAGTCGCTCTGGATAAGAGCATCTGCTAAATGACTAAAAAGTAAAATGTAAAAAATGTTCATACACATCTCATATTACTGTAATTATCCTGAACAGAAATACGAACACAACATGTAAAGTTTTGGTCCCATGTTTCATGAGCTGAAATAAAAAAATCCCAGAAATGTTCCATACGCACAAAAAGCTTATGTCTCTCCAATTTTGAGCACAAATGTGTTTATATCCCTGTTAGTGAGTATTTCTCTTTTGCCAAGATAATCCATCCACCTGACAGGTGTGGCATATCAAGAAGCTGATTAAACAGCATGATCATTACACAGGTGCACCTTGTGCTGGGGACAATAAAAGGCCACTCTAAAATGTGCAGTTTTGTCACATCACAATATCACAGATGTCTCAAGTTTTGAGGGAGCGTGCAATTGGCATGCTAACTTCAGGAATGTCCACCAGAGCTGTTGCCAGATCATTTAATGTTAATTTCTCCACCATAAACCACCTCCAACGTCATTTTAGAGATTTTGGCAATACGTCCAACCGGCCTCACAACCGCAGACCACGTGTAACCACGCCAGCCCAGGACCTCCACATCCATCGCCTTCACCTGCAGGATTGGTTGAGGGGGTGCTGAGGAGTACTTATGTCTGTAATAAAGCCCTTTTGTGGGGGAAAAACTCATTCTGATTGGCTGGGCCTGGCTCCCCAGTAGGTGGGTCTGGCTCCCAAGTGGGTGGGCCTATTCCCTCCCAAGCCCACCCATGGCTGTGCCCTTGCCCAGTCATGTGAAATCCATAGATTAGGGCTTAATACATTTATTTCAATTGACTGATTTCCTTATATGAACTGTAACTTTGAAATTGTTGCATGTTGCATTTATATTTTTGTTCAGTAAAATTATTATTTAAAACCATTTTTTAAATATTGATGTCACAAATATATCATTTGTACAGTTCTTTATTTAAAATGTAGATAACAATAGGAGTTGGCAAGATAGCACAAACAGATCTGGGAGGCTATGGGCATAAAGCAGTTAGCAGTAGAACAGAAAGAGCAACATGGACAGATGCTAAGCAACAGTCTCACTGACTAGGCTATTTGTTGTAATGAATCATTGAGATTAACATCATGATGATGTTGCGTCTGATATACTTGCTGGGGTTTCTGCTGAGGGTGCATCTCAATAAACTGAACTGGCTTCCTCTCCTTGTGTCTTTTCTTTCCTACAGTCTACTGATCTGAAACCGTGGCATAGGGAAAGCAATATGCCATATCATTCATCCATACCAGGTATTTACCTCCACCTGTCTCTTTCTTTCACAACAGTGTCAAGGAAAATAGGCTGCTTTGGACTATTGAGACACAGCCCATGGTTGTTTCAAGTAGTGATGTTGTCCACAAACTTTCTCAAAACTGGGCCATGTTAATCATTAGTATTCAAGCAGATGCCAATTGTGTGGCAATGTTCACCAGAGACCCAGCGTCTCCTTCTGCTGCATTAGGATTTTGTCATTTGTTAATTAGTTTTCATATGATTGTCTTTTGAACAGTGGTGCCTGTAATAAGCTCAAATAATGTAGTTACTGGAGGAGTAAATGTTATCTGCTCTGCATTTTAGCAGACATTCTTATCCAGCGAGACTTATAGGCGCAATCAGCCATCCTTAAGGGCACATCCACAGATTATTCACTTAGTCAACTCATGGTTTTGAACCAGTGACATTTCAGTTACTGGGCCAACACTCTTAACCACTAGGCTACCTGCTGCCTCTGCTTGGCAAGATTTGAAGTTTTCATATAGAATCTTAGTTACAGATCCTGTCAGGGACAGTATGTGAAGTGGAATGGATCCTGTTGTATGTTAGACTCCATTTCAACATAAAGCTGTTGTACAAAGCAAGAGATGAATATTTCAATCTCATATTCTTTTTGTATTTTGCCCTACCATAGTATCTATGATATTTCTAACAGGATCAAGAAAAATCCAATGCAGCACTCATTGATGTTAATACAATGAAGTACAGTATATGAAGCAGAGTATCCTTAGCCTAGTGATCAACCATCTGCAGAGAGGTACTGAGACATCCCACTGTGTTTTCAGGCGTCTTCATTCAACTCCCGGAGATGACAGAGGTGCCAATGGCACACCTGTGCTTGGTGTGGAACAGCACTTTTTTGGACAGGCACAGTCCTGCACAGCTACCCAAAATCACTGCCATTAAACATGCAACAACAACCAAGGAGGATGGGAGAACGGATGGGGAATGGAGGAAGGTACACATGCAACAAAATAACTCTGCCATTTTGTGACAGCCTACCAGTTTCTGACAAATGGGTGGCTGAGAGGATTGTTAATTTAATATTCGACTGTGTATTAAAAAAGCAGTAGCATATGCTCAGGAGTTGTTTTTTACCATCCATTCCAGAAAGAGAGAGAGAGGGGTACCACTGAAAAAGAGGACGAGTGAGGGAGTGAGCAGAAGGAGAGGGTGGGCAAGGATGAATGAATGAGAGTGTTGTTACAAGAGAGAGAGACAGAGACAGAGAGCTCATATTCACTTCAGTTCAATACTGAATGAGAGATTGATAGGGAGCGAGAGAGAGAGAGAGAGCGAGAGAGAGCAAAAGAGAGAGAGAGAGATAAACAAAGAGAGAGAGGAAATCACTCAGTCGGAAAGTAGATAGACCTTAATTAATTGGCTGTAATTCAAAGCAAAGAACGACAGAGTGTTGTCTAGGGTCACGCCAAGGATCTTTGCACTCTGGGAGGGGGACACCGTGGAGTTGTCAAGGAGCGGGCAGGCCTTCCCCAGGAGGAAGAGCAGCTCAGTCTTTTCGAGGTTGAGTTTGAGGTGGTGGGCCGACATCCATGCTGAGATATCTGCCAGGCACGCAGAGATGCGTGTCGCCACCTGGGTGTCAGAAGGGGGGAAGGAGAAAAGTAGTTGAGTGTCATCCACATAGCAATGATAGGAGAGACCATATGAGGATATGATGGAGCCAAGTGACTTGGTGTATAGAGAAAAGAGGAGAGGGCCTAGATCCGAGCCCTGGAGGACACCAGTAGTGAGAGTACGTGGTGCAGACACAGATCTTCTCCATGTCACCTGGTAGGAGCGACCTGCCAAGTAGGACGCAATCCAAGAGTGTGCAGAACCAGAGACACCCAACCCTGAGAGGGTGGAGAGGAGGATCTGATGGTTCATGGTGTCGAAGGCAGCGGATAGATCTAGGAGAATAAGAACAGAGGAGAGAGAGTCCATTTTGGTAGTGCGGCGAGCCTCCATGTAACAGAAAAGAGCCGTCATGGTTGAATCCCCTTTCTTGAAGCCTGACTGGCTAACTTGGCATGCCTCACTTGCAACTGCATTTAAACGTATAGGATACTTTAGACGCGCTTTTGACACAAACTGTTTAAAAAAATCCTGTCATTTTATATTAAATTACCGGCTACTGAGCTGCGGTGTAAATAGTGGAAACAACTATTAATGTATTACTACAGTTGAACTGTATTTTATCAGTAAATATACAACAACAAACTGTATTCAGGAAGTACACATATTTCCCAATTCTAATTGGGAAAAAAATGTATACCGGAAAATTAGGAGTTGGAATTTGGTTAACTTTTGTGGTGAATTATGATGAATGAACTGTAGAGTTTAATGGACTATGAGGTAGAACTGGGTTAATCAAGAGCATAAAGTTAGAATTGTTTGTTACTGGGCCAGGAATTGTATTGGTTCATTTAATTCCACTGTGTGGGGGAGTAGAGAGGAAATCTGCCCTAGGGTAAAATTGCTTGCTCTTACTTAAATCCATGGCTGTCTTATCTGATGAGAGACTGGAACTAGCTTGTGGCCTTTTGTCTCTCTCTTCAAACACAGTGAAGGGAGCGGCACCAGGGTTGAATAGAGTTTGGGCTAGACCTTTGTCTCCTTGGTATCTTCTTGATTGATTACAGTATGAGGGGGTGAGGTTTGTGTATGATTCAAGAATTTAGGGCCTTGTCATGTTTAAACTAAACATGAGTGTGTGTGCAAGACATGGGAGCGAGTGATTGGTTGGAGTAATAGTTCAGCTGTCCTCAGGGACAAAGGAAGTGGGTGTGGAGTGATAAAGAGCGGGAAACTGAAGAGGGAGGGATTTAGAGCCAGAAGAGTTGGGGATGATGGTATGTAATGTGACGTGACGTGAGGAAGGGAGAACGGGGTGCCACTCTGCAGACTGGTATCGGCTTTGTTGAAATTTTAATAAAGTCATTTCTTGATGCAACAAAAACTCTGTAAGACCTTATTTGTAATAAAGTATAGTGGTTATTTTCCACAACATATTCTGAATTAACTGGAACTTAAATGGAATTGACTTCAACATAGTTTAGCACACTTGGGGCGCAACCACACCTGGGATTTAAACTCACAACCTCTTAGATGACAGCAACCTGAATTTCCTGCTTCACCACCATGACAGAGATTGGCCACAGATTTATTGGCAAGAATACATTTTTGCATTTTGCTAAATGTTGCCCAGAATCAAGTGAATAATTGTGCGATTATCTGACAACACCAACATTTTGAAATTGCATTTTTGTCCCCCCAAACTATGAAATAACACATATGGAATCATGTAGTAACCAAATAATTGTTAAACAAATAGATTCTTCAAAACAGCCACTCTTTGCCTTGAATACAGCTTTGCACACTCTTGGCATTTTCTTAACAAGCTTCATGAGGAATGATTTTCCAACAGTCTTGAAAGAGTTCCCTCATATGCTGAGCACTTGTTGGCTGCTTTTCCCTCACTCTGTGGTCCAACTCATTGTCCTGTTGAAAAACAAATGATAGTCGCACTAAGAGCAAACCAGGTGGGATGGCGTATCGCTGCAGAATGCTGTGGTAGCCATGCCTTGAATTCTGAATAAATCACAGACAGTGTCACCAGCAAAGCACCCCCACACCATCACACCTCCTCCTCCATGCTTCACGGTGGGAACCACACATGTGGAGATCATCCATTCACCTACTCTGCGTCTCACAAAGACACGGCGGTTGGAACCAAAAATCTCAAATATGGACTCATCAGACCAAAGGACAGATTTCCAGCGGTCTAATGTCCATTGCTCGTGTTTCTTGGCCCAAGCAAGTCTCTTCTTATTGGTGTCCTTTACATTTTAGTCATTTAGCAGACGCTCTTATCCAGAGCGACTTACAGTTAGTGAGTGCATACATTATTTTATTTTTCATACTTTTCTAAACATATTCATGTCATATTTATCATCAAATCTAATGACCATAATGACAATATACAGAATAACATGGAGATTCAATCACTGATGAATCATTGTCATTCTTCAGAAAATCTTTACAGACACAAATATCTACAGACTGGACAAGTTTGTATGAGATGCTTATAAAACGCTTTATGAAGGCTATTTGAGGATGTGGCTGGAGCACCAACATTAGATAGCCAAAACGCGAGTCCCGTGTAGCTCAGTTGGTAGAGCATGGCGCTTGCAACGCCAGGGTTGTGGGTTAGTTTCCCACGGGGGGCCAGTAGGAAAATGTATGCACTCACTAACTGTAAGTCGCTCTGGATAAGAGCGTCTGCTAAATGGCTAAAATGTAAATAAATGCACTGTCTGGCCTCTCCTTGGCACCCATCCTCAGTCAGTGTCTGTGTTTCAAATGACACCCAATTCTCTGTATAGTGCATTACTTATGACCAGGGCCCATTGGCCCATAACTAGCACAAGATATGACAGCATTATAACCAACACGGTGAATGTTAAATCAACAATGATCACTGTGATTATGCAATGATTCAACTGTAATTTGTATTCACTGTAATTCAAAGCTTTTCTAAAGTCAAATGTGTACAGATCCTGCTTCTATGAGGTGTTTATGAATGCCATTTGAGGATATGGCTGAAGAACAACAGTAGATAGGCAGCATTAGTAAGCCGAGGTAGGCTGGCCGGCCTGTCCTTGGCACCCCAGAGTATGACACCATCTCAGCCTGATGTTTAATCAGAGGATGGTAGTGACCCACTCGCAGGGCATTGACGTCCATACAACAGTGATGAATTACAGCCACATCCTCTGACCTCAGAAAGCCAATAAACAAAATCATAATTTAATCTCTTATTTTTTATATACAGTATATAATTTGTAGGGGCAAGATGCTGCCTGCGGTGATGGTGGAGGGGGAAGTGGAGGGTTTGAGGTTGCACGGTGGAGGGAACGATCGATAAGGAGGGAATCAAGGGCAGGTTATATCTCTCTGCTATGTTCCTCCAAAACACTAAAGTTGGCTGCCTGCTGCATTTGTGGGGAAACTTCTTGTGGTGAGACTTGAAGCGTCGGTCAGTTTCAGGTTTAAACCAAACAGAGACAGAAGAGGGCAAACTGATGTGTCAATGAAGAAAATGGGTTATATCATCTTGTCCTCTGTTGTTTGTGTAACAAAGTTCAGCCTAGTAACTAGGTCTACTGTGTATAGCCCCCTAGCTACTATGTTTATGTTATTTCTTTATTTTCTGAACCACTTCAAAAAGAAGTTCCCTAGCGGGGAAAAAGTTATTCATCTTCTAACATTGTAAGAAAAATGGATATTCCACAACAGTCAGATGACACACTCACAGAGAGGTTCTAGAGAATACAAAAGATGACAGTCAGGGAATGTAGCCATGGCAGGTTCAAGGAGGCTGAAGTTTGCTTTCTGGGACCTTGAAATCAAGGGCTACTTCTGTATAGAACCTGCATCTCTCAATGTGTGTGTGTGTATTTTTGATTAACTGTCCTTGTGGGTATTAGAAGTCCTCACAAGGACAGTAAAACAAGGAACATTAGGATAAGTGGGGATATTTTGCCAGTCCCCACGAGGAAAAACACTATTTTAGGCTTAGGGGTTAGGTTTAGGGTTACAATTAGGGTTAGGGTTAGAATTAAGGTTAGGATTAGGGATTAGGGATCAGGGGTTAGGGGTTACGGTTAGGTTTAGGGTTAAGAGTTAGGGTTAGGTATAGTGTTAGGGTTAGGGGTTAAGGTGTGTGTGTGTGTGTGTGTGTGTGTGTGTGTGTGCATGTGTGCTGGCATGCATGAGTGCGTGTGTGTGTATGTGTGAATGCATATGTTTGTGTGTGGTATGCTTTGGGATTTCTGTGTGCTTGAGTGTGTACAGTGTAGGTAGGCTCTGCAAGCGAATGCACACTATTTTATCATTTTCCATTACACTCTAATAGCAGATAAAAGCAACATTGGGTATGTGAAAAGCTCTGGCAGACAGCTAAGCCTTCATGAACTATTCAGTTAAGTGCACAAACACTGAAATGGTTTTATCACCTGGTTTATTCAACCTGGACTCAGGGGTAGACATAACACAGTAAACGTAAATCTGTCTTCTCAAATCAAATCAAATCAAAATGTATTTGCCACATGCGCCGAATACAACAGGTGTAGACCTTACAGTGAAATGCTTACTTAGCCCTTAACCAACAATGCAGTTTTTAAGAAAATAAAAAGTGTTAAGTAAAAAATAGATAAGTAAAAAATGTAAAATAGCAAATAATTAAAGAGCAGCAGTAAAATAAAATAACAGTAGGGAGGCTATATACGGGGGTACCGGTACAGAGTCAATGTGCGGGGGCACCGGTTAGTCAGGGTAATTGATGTACATGTGGGTAGAGTTAAAGTGACTATGCATAAATAATAAACAAATCTGTCTTCCTCCATTTAGTATGATATGTTACATTTCATATGGTACACTCTTAGAAAAAGGGTTCCAAAAGGGTTCTTTGCGGAGGGTTAGGGTTCTACCAAGAACCGTTTTGATCAGAAGAACCCGTTTTGGAAGACAAGGGTTCTTTGTAAGGCAAAGGGTTCTACCTAGAACCTTTAAGGGTTCTTTGATGATTCTTTGGAAGGCAAGAAGGATTCTTTGGAAGGCAAGAAGGGCTCTACATAGAACCATATATCATATTTCCCAGCATGCTCTATTGCAGGGAGATTTTCATAATAGTTTGTTTTACTGTAATATCTGCGTTTTTTCATGTACATTGATTGGTTGATTAATTTTATGTTACACAAAGATACATATCATACAGTTTTCTAAATTAATCCAATCTGTTGGACTTATTGCACCCGTTACTGAGATGGTTGTTCCAGTTTAGATGATTGGGGTAGTCTAGGTATTCAGTCGTACTGAATGCAGGTTGCGGGTGATTAACAATTCCACGTGTTGGATATCCTAACTCTGGCTGGATTCCAATAGGAATTACACATAATTTTTCAAGCCAGCATAATGTGACTTGCAGGCCTTATGATATATCTAATGTATTGTCATAAATAATACAATTTTAAAGGCTGATAAGGCTGGTGGAACCGTTCATAGAGGGTTCTAGGAAGAACTGTCTGAAGATAAAAGGGTTCTCGATTGAACCCTTCAGATGGTTCTAGGAAGAACCTTTAGATGATAAAATGGTTATTGGTAGAACCCTTCATAGAGGGTTCTAGGTAGAACCATATACAGAGGGTTCTTTAAAGAACCCTACATAGAGGGTTCTAGATAAAACCCTCTGCAAAGGGATCAACCCAGCACCAAAAATTGACATACGTATGTTATATTACAAATTCAAATTTGTTGTGGCTAATGTTAGCTAGGTGGTTAGGGGTTAAGGTTTGGGTTAAGGTTAGTGTTAGGGTTAGGAGTTAGGTTAAAGGTTTAAGGTTAGGGTTAGGGGAAGGGTTAGCTAACATGCTAAGTAGTTGCAAATTAGCTAAAGTTGTCCATGATGAGATTCGAACACGCAACCTTTGGTCACGTTCGTCTTTGCCTTAAAGCTGCAATATGTAACTTTTGGGGCAACCTGACCAAATTCACATAGAAATGTGTGTTATGTGTCATTCGCATTGAAAGAAAGTCTAAAAGCGGTAGATCTGTTCTATGTGAACTATTTCTATGCTTCCTGTTCTTAAGTTTTGTTTTTGCGTCTTTTACTTTCGGTTTTGCACACCAGCTTCAAACAGCTGAAAATACAATATTTTTGGTTATGGAAAATATATTTCACCGCGATTTAGATGGTACAATGATTCTCTACACTATACTTGCTTGCTTTGTCACATGAACTGAAATTAGGGGAAACAATTAGAATTTTAGCAACCAGATAATGGCGGAGAGATTTCTGCATAGTGCATCTTTAAGTAACCTTCTGCAGTGGCGTGTATTCATGGATGCCAAGGGAAGCCAGGCTCCCCCCTCTGTGTTTTCATAATTTTCCTTCAATTCACAAGAGGCTGACTGTATCTCACTGGAGAAAGCATCCGAGCGAGCGAAACAGCACCCATCTGTCTCAGTACTGTATGTGTAGGCCATCTATCTGATGCTGTCTGGTCATAAAGAGTATGACATTGTTGCCACCCATAGCATTGAATGCAAGGGAAGCCAGTGAGCATTTGGCCTCCCTTGATAAAAAAAGAATAAAATAATAGCCAATCAGCGTTGAGCTAAACTGAGTGAGCTCAACTGTGAATGGTCCTGATGCACCAAAACAAAGTTTGGATTTGGCTTCACTCCTATCACAGAGAAATATGTCATCGACAAAAACATCTTAAATTGTTGCATCTCGTTGTGTGTTGTCCTCCGGTGGTTAGCTAGCTAGCTAAAATTGTCCCTTTCCTAAATTAGCCATGGATGGAGATAGGGATTTGTACTTGTGGTTGTACTTATGTTAACTAGCTAACGTTGCCCATGAAAGGAAGTTATGCTAACGAGCAAGTATTTTAACTAGGTAGCCTAGGACAACAAAAAATAAAATAATGTACTGTATGACAGTCATAGACTGTTTCGTCAACATGAAAGAGAGAAGGATGGCATTGGCGTTTCTCTACAAGTAGGGTGAGTCAACATGCACGAACGAATGCACACACACACACACAAATCAGAACCATGGACAGCCACATCATTAGCTTATGTTGATTGGACTAAACTGTTTATGGTATCTTTTAGTTGTCACTGTATTAGACTAAGCACAGGTGATTTGATGATGTTGAAATGTTGATGTTGAAATGGTGCTGGAATAGTGGAGGCAGCTCCTGTTTAATATTTTGTGACATTTAGTAACTCTCTATGGTTGTAAATCAATGGTTGTTTAGTAGTCGGAAACTGTCGGAAACATTACCTTGCTTGACCATGCTGTAGGTCATGTAACTGTTTGTTAAATGCAATATGCTTTGTGGACTTCACCGGACAGAGGTTGCTCTCCAGTTTTGTGATGAAACAAAGGTGTGGTTGAATTTATCTGTCTATCGGCCTTAGGCATATATCACGGTCGCAAGGCATATGAACTAACAGGTTATAGAGCAAACAACGCAATTATCACAACAAATATGTTGTAATATGCCTATTCTTTTCTGGCTTGGCTTCCCAAGTGATTTTGCCCACGAACTGCTACTGACCTTCTGTCTTATGTAACCATACCAAACGTCATGCTAATTTGGGTGTCCCGAATTTACGTTTACTATGTTAAGTCTACTCATTGAGACCAGGCTGGTTTATTTGATTATGTGCAGAAGCAGCAGCAGATACAAGAGATGTGCTCCACCATCCAGGAGAAGAGGGACAGATCAATGGCAGACTCATATTTACTGTACTGTAGCAATATTTTACAGTATTGATACGATTTTCCCTCATAGCTTACAGCAGGTAGTGGACTGACACAGACTCTAATGTGGACGTTTCTCATTCGCTTCTGTATCTCTCAAAATTGTACCTGTGTAGCGCTCTTAACAGACATTTGTATTGCTTGAATCTCTGTACTTTGAAAACCTGGATGGATACAGTTCATGCCCCAGGAATAAGGAGTGCATTGTGCAAAAATGTGTATTATCGGAAAACGAATTAACCTATTGTCTGGCTACACGTATTATCTATCTTTTCAAATCACTTTTTGGCTACAATAATTCAGCTCCACAAATTATTCTCATTCTCTCATTCCAAATTTGCAATAATATTTTTTTTTATTAACTTCCCTCATAATACATGTTCATTGCCGATGGTGGACTACATCCATCCTCTAGCTAATGCTAGTGCTGTAGGGCTACTAGTGCTTGTGCATGCTAAAGGAGCTAACAATGTTCTCAGCACAGTAATGACACCTCTCTCTCTCCAACGCTGTGCTGTTTCCCAGCCTCATTAACATCTCAATGTCTCTCTCCCATGTCTGGTTATTTTGTCTATTCACCACACTTTACCCAGATGGACAGATACCATCTGGTAGGGATGGAGGGAGGAGAGGAGGATGGAGGAGGGGCGAGAGGAGGAGAGACGAGACGAAAAGAGATGAAAAGAGAAGAAAATAGAAGAGGAGAGGAGAAAGGGGAGAGGGGAGGAGAGAGAAGAGGAGAGGAGAGAGAATAGACAAAAACAGAAGAAGCACAGGTGATTTGAAGCACAAAGAGAGATATCAGTGAAGCTGTCCATCTTAATAACCAGTACAGACACATAGACACTATCTCTGGTATTATATTAGCCTGGCCGATATTGGACTATCTGCACATCAACCCTTGCAGCTCACTATATAACAGTATTTGCTTTTCAAATGTCAGTCTCTACCAGGGGTGCTACGAACTCTCTTCACTAAAACATTACACTCCTAGAAGGAGAAAGAGGGCAGTCCGGTCACAAATTAATATCACTGCCATCAAATGATCTAACGATTTCCACAGGATACATTAATGGATAACAGGATATCCATGGCTCCGTCCCAAATGGAACCCTATCACCTATATAGTGCACTACTTTTGACCAAGGCCCTTAGGGCTCTGGTCAAAAGTAGTGCACTATATATATAATAGTGTGCTATTTGGGACGCATTCACCCCATATACTGTAGGCATTAGCTACCAAGGGCATAAAGATGTAGGTATAAAAGGTTAACTAGGCTCTCTTATTGCTGTCAAGTGGCTGGGCTGGGCGGTTAAGTGGTTAATAATAGCTGGCCTATGGTTTTTACTGGACAACAACACTTAAACTTTAGCACCGCACGGCTGATGGATGGATGTGGATGTATGGAGGGATCGGTGGATTGACGACTCCAGGCTCGACACACTTAACACTTAAACATGCAGCAGGAGGAGAGTAAAAAGGCAGAAGGCATTAGACACCGCAGTTAACATGGGCAAAAGGACAGGCGGTGGGAGGCTTAATGGAGTGAGAGACGGGAAGGGAGAGGGGGGAGGGAAGGAGAGAGAGAAAGAGGGAGGCAGAGGGAACGAGAGGAGAGAGTGAGAGAGGGAGGAGAGAGGCGGGAAATAAGAGAACAATTAGAGGAAGGTAAACGAGATCTGAAAGAGACATAAAGAAGAGAGGAGATGGAGTCCTTTCAGGGTTTTACCAGGAAACTAGTATACTAGTTTCAGCTACAAATTAAGAATTTTAGAGCGACGTTACTGAGAGAATGGCCTTGTCTAGACTGTATTGATTAAAGATTTCTTTAAAGATTTCTTTAAAGATGTGTGGATCCAAGGAGAGTTAGGGAAGAGGAAAACAATTACAGGCCAAATGATACCAGGACTAACGGTAAAATAAAAGTCCAGAGCATCACTATAACGCTTTTCTAACCACTAATGACTGAGCCATACATCCTCTCTAAAACCTGCTGACCCAAACTCACCATTGAACAAACCATGTCCACATCCCAGTTCAACCCTAACCCTCTACTACAACAATAACCCTAACCCTTAGAACTAATAACGAAATAAAAGTCCACAGCTATGGAACTCTGGATGTTTGAAAGGGAAGACTTGGCATCTACTGTATCGCTTCCCGTTTTGTCAGATGATTCCTGCTTCACCTTGACTTTGGGCAGGTGTGATGCCTAATTGCCTCTCCATTCCAGACGTGCCTTCCTGAGTTCACAACACTACCCATATGCGCTTTTGGAATACTGAAATGTATCACTCGCTCACTCTGTGTCAAGGTAACAGATGTTTGCTGTAGGACAATCTCAGCATCTGTGTCAGCGCCATGACAACAGTAACCTTTGATCTTGAATATAATTATATAATTCTCCCTCTGCTGCTACCACGTCTCGGATCGTCTAGGACACCAGAACCTTCTGAGCATTCATGTCTTCTGGTGGGAGTGTGGTGCTATCTCCAGCTCAAAGGAAGAGAGTTTAAAGATGTACTGTATGTCAAAGACGTGTGTGTGCCCCATGACAATAACAAATGAGGAGAGGAAAGAGAGGGAGAGAGTAGGCTAATTCTTTCTATGCATGCTAATAATGATCTGATACTATACCCCCATTTTAATAATGTTCTAATTTTGACCCAAACTCATGTGTAATTTACCTGCATTTCTGTGGGGAAAACATCACAAGCCAACTGTGTGCCGTACATTTACACATCAAACACACTCCCTTATCTCCCTCCTCTCCTTTCCTCCCTCCTCTCCTTTCCTCCGTCCTCTCCCATCTTGTCTTCTTCCGTTTGGGAGATGGTACTGCTCTGAACATAAGACAAATAAGACACTAGGGAGCCACATCAAAATAAGAGGTACAACGTACAATGTATACCAGCATAGAAATAGGTACTATTTATACATATATTTATCAGTAGGCTATAGTGTACATAATGAATAAATGAATATGTCATGTAAAGCCATTGGGGATGTGCCACTGATCAAGTTGAACAGTGAAATTGCCATATTAAATATTGATAAGACATTCTAATTTCTTACATGACCTCAAAAGATACAAAACACACACTATCATCCCACTATTCACACCAATACCATGGGGTGGTCTCGCCATAGACAAATCAGATAGCTACATAATCTGACATCTCTAACTAGAATACAGACCCCCAATATCTCCATCAGCTACAGTCAGGGTAGAAGAGGCTTATATAGATATCCTAATATGAGAAACTCCCTGCTTCCCCCTCTCCATCCTGCTCTGTCCCCACACGCTCTGTCCCCACTCTCTCTCTCTCTCTCTCTCCACTCTCTCTCTCTCTCTCTCTCTCTCTCTCTCTCTCTCTCTCTCTCTCTCTCTCTCTCTCTCTCTCTCTCTCTCTCTCTCTCTCTCTCTCTCTCTCTCTCTCTCTCTCTCTCTCTCTCTCTCTCTCTCTCTCTCTCTCTCTCTCTCTCTCTCTCTCTCTCTCTCTATCTGATTCCTATGCAAGGAGGTCATTAGTACGTGGCCTGGGTTGGGGAGTATATATACAGTGCGGAGAACAAGTATTTGATACACTGCCGATTTTGCAGGTTTTCCTACTTACAAAGCATGTAGAGGTCTGTAATTTTTATCATAGGTAAACTTCAACTGTGAGAGACGGAATCTAAAACAAAAATCCAGAAAATCACATTGTATGATTTTTAAGTAATTAATTTGCATTTTATTACATGACATAAGTATTTGATACATCAGAAAAGCAGAACTTAATATTTGGTACAGAAACCTTTGTTTGCAATTACAGAGATCATACGTTTCCTGTAGGTCTTGACCAGGTTTGCACACACTGCAGATGCAAATGAATTACTTAAAAATCATACAATGTGATTTTCTGGATTTTTGTTTTAGATTCCGTCTCTCACAGTTGAAGTGTACCTATGATAAAAATTACAGACCTCTACATGCTTTGTAAGTAGGAAAACCTGCAAAATCGGCAGTGTATCAAATACTGTATGAATGAATGGACTGTCTCTGTTGCCCAAAGAGCCACAGGCTCAGGGCAATTACCCCAACGTTTTGATCAATTTTTATTTTCTTTCCTCTCCATCTTCATTTCCTAACGGCGGCAGACTGGCCCTTGACCCACTGTGGGCCTCCTCAACCCTCCAACCCTTCTGATCCCAAAGCATTTCCTTCTATCAATATCAGCTGTCTCATTAAAAATAGATGTTGAGAAAAAGAAAATGCCACACCACTGTAAATCAGAGGAGACTAACAGACTAACTGATGCCATTGAGAGGATGCAACCTCATAGATGTTAAGTCCCCAATTTAGGGGAATTTGAGCGGTTCTGGACCTGTTCCGACTGACATTTTGTTAACAAGGCGCTGTGTGAATGTCGCAGGGTCTAGTGACTTATATAGCCAGAAAACCCCATCTGTCTGCTTTCCGCTTCCACTCTGTCAGTGGAGCTGACTTGAAGTGTCAGGTTTCACACCTACATTTGCATAGGGAGTGACATATCACATTTTCTGGCCTATCCAGACAAAGAATCGATTTGCTGTCCCTCTGAGGAATGGAGTCCAGCCTGGGAGACGGCATATTAATGGGGACAGTCTAGCAATTTCAGAAATCGTGGTTTCATCTCACTGTGATATTCTCAACCGGATTCAGAGCTCCTAACATTAAAAAATACTAAATAATTTAGTACAATTGAAACACGACCACGTTTTATTAGTCACAGAGGGACAAAGTCATGTTGTGCGTAAAGCTGAAGTTGTAACGAGTCTGCAGACATTCGAATGGTGTCTCATTCATAAATTGTAAAATAAAAATAAAAATAAAACAGACAGATAAATAAATAAATCATTAGGAATAAGGTTTTGAAGTGTCTGTCCTATAAGAAAGCTCAGGAAATATTTCAGTTTTTTTACACATATTTTAACCCCTTATTTTTGTTGCCATGAAACTACCATACTTCCATTCATTTGTATGAGTACCTTCAGACAAGTCCCGTGACGCTTGTGGGGGTTGTAGAGTAAAACGGAGAACACCATCGTGGTCGTTAGTTTGTAGCCAAACGGTTTGAACGCTAGAGACAAAAGTTGACATTACAGACAGAAGTAAACGGACACATTTTGTTGGGGATTTTTTTAGTATCTTACTTAGGTTGACGCATGGATGCGTCAATAGAGTCTTAAGGATTAAATGGAATATACATCGTTTTTAATAATCAACGGTTTCTAAGAACCTGTAAGAAAGCTGAAAGACCAACAACCTAAATGTAAAGCTAATTCAAAGTTAAGCACCAGGCCTACGAAGAGATGATGAGCACGAGGGTGTAAGTAACTCTGCATGTCGTTCTGTTTTAAACTCTATTTGTTTACCCAGTATCAGTATTCATGCAGATACATCCATCCTGTCAACACTGCATCAAATATGCATACAGAAACATATAATGTACACTTCAGCTACAGTACATCCCTGGAGGCATTTGCATACTGTATGTGTGTATGCAAATGTATTCTAATGAGGGGTAGAGGTGGTGGAACACATTAAGCCAGCAAAGATTTTCAGTCGTAATCATATTGCCAGAAGAAGGATTTTTAAAATGGTGGAACTTCACATACTGTAAACATGGTTTGCTTTGCATGATCTTATTCTATGGGCTGGATTCAATCAGTATCGCCGAAGTATCGCAGAAGATCCACGCAAAAATGTTACGGTAATTTCATATGAGCCGACATATGCAGAGTTTACCATGAATGCAGTCTCCACGACCGCGGGAACATTGCCTTTAATTGTCAATCGCGGTATAAACGGCCTTCAGCGCTAAGGATTGAAAAGAGCCCTAACTGTGGATTCAACAACTATGACTAAAAACATAAAATATTCACCATTTAACTTACGTAGAGTTGATGAAAGTCTTTGAACAATCTGTAAAATAATGACAAAACATGAATTTATTTTGTCCAAATCCCATTTACGGTATCTGGAGTTTTGGATCAGGGTAGGCTAACATAACACAAGTTGCAAATAGTGACTAAAAACCATTTAACAATAAATACATCTGTTTCTGAGATAAAGAGGGGGCCTTCCAGTAACACTATGGTATCAATTTACATTTATTTTTTAAATAATACAATAAATATACTACAAATGAACAATCAATTTAGCATTAATTTTAGCAAATGTACGTATTTTATATAAAAGAAAGTGGGTTGGAGATCATGTCATTCTAAAGTATGACAACAAGAGAAAAACCTTACAATTTCATGCATACAGATAGGTTTTAATACTTCGAAAGACATACAAGAGTGGGTGGCCACAGTAAACTTGAATTTATTGACAAGAACACCAATATATCTTCTATCCTCTCTTACACAGGTTTGACAAGACCGTAAAAGCAAACAAACGAACAGACAAATGTAAAACAAAAATAAAAAACTTTATTGACTGCTGGTTCTGAAAATTTACAAAATTGTTTTGTCCTTTCATTGAGAGCAAACAAAAATTTAAAATTTGGCGTGATTCATCGAAATGAAAATTTAAAAACGATTATTAATAAGTTTATTCAGCTATTTTAACAGAAATGTTTCAAGTCACATATCTAGAAGGTAAAAATTGTAAAACATAACAAAAAACAAGCTACTTATGCAGGACAGTAAAAAGTTCTGTGGTAGATGCTGTAGTGGTAAAAAGCAGGCAGAGTGCATAGTTTGTACAAAGGGGATAACTAGGGGCTAAAGAAAGTAAACCAACAGATAAATCAGAAGACCCAAACGACAATACAAAAACAAGCTTTTCATCTGGCTAATCTGTTGAACTATTAGTGATCGTTAACTTTTAAAAAAACAACGATATTTTTCCTTTTATTTAAAACAACATTTATATGATACATCTGATTTTAATCATCATTTTGAAAATCCTGCCACATTTTCAAAAATAGTGGATTTCAAAATATGTAGCGGATTCTTGGCGCTCTAGGAACTTAAAGCTGTGTATAAAGAAAACCTTTGGTAAGAGAGTTGAGGGTTTCAGGTACCAAAACGCCAAACTTTTCTGCAGCCATGTGCTTTGGAATACTCAACGGGGTACCCCTTCCAAACCAGTCACCTCCACCCCACCCCCAAAAAAGGAAAGCAGGAAAAAGCTTGAAGTGGAAAAAGATGATCCAATCATTGAGATCCATTCACAAAATGCACCAAGTCTTGGAACCATGATATGGGAAACATTGCAGTATCGCTTCTACCGTTTTCTTTCTTTTTTTTTAAGACATCTAAGAAAGTTAGATAAATTAGCACCACATTCGGCACCCAAGTACAATCTTATTTCATTTAGCACATTCCAAGTAAGTTGCAGTATGATCAGACACTAGTAGAGTTGTTACTAAGTGGGCCTTGGAAGCAGAGAAGTACATAAAATGAAATACTGCATTGATCTATGGATGAATATGAAGCAAACTGGCATGCATTAAAACACCCCTGGACATAAATAAGAATGCAGTGAAGATGTTGTTGTGCCAGAGGTAATGACTAAGAGGGTCAGGGGCAGACAGGGTAGTCATGGTGACAGGTTAACATCACCGCCATCAGATTACTGTACTTTCAAAATAACAACAAACTAGAAAATATCATAGCACCACAGAGGAGAGAAAATAGCACCTAAGTTTTGATTTCTTGTGCTTCATTGAAATGTGACATCTCACGTTGCATATATAGTTTGATAGATTAGAAATATTGAAGTATTGGGAAAAAAATTACATAAAAAGACTGTTTATTAAGTTAATAAAATCTCAAAATGCAACCAAAATAGGCACTTCAGGAGGACACAAGAAGAGGAGGAATGTTTTTGTGTATTTTTTTCTTGACACGTTTTCTTTTCTGCAAATCAACTCTCACATAGTAGTGCAGAGGTTTTTTTCCAACTTTTATTTTCATTCGGTTCTTAAATTACAATTACGTGTCCTTCACAGCCAGCAACAAGACAAGCACTCCTCATCTATTCTCCAATTTACATGTCCAATTCCTCACTTTAGTATCTGCAAATTTGATATATTCCAATAACCATCATCTCCTAAAAGGTCACATGCACGTTTTGAAGCCAGAATCAATAAACATTACCAGGAAAAATATACAGAAAGTACTTACAAACATACAAAAAATATTTATATATATATATAAGCTCCATTCAGAAGAATGGGGAGACAATTATGCACAAAACAAAGCTTTCGAAATTAATGAATGAATGAGCGAATGAATGAACCAATGAATAAAATATTCAAAGCGGGAGTTAAGAGGGAGATGTAATAAAAAACAAACAAAAAAAAACAAAGAAGCAAACTGTCCATGGCAATCTTCTGAAACAAGTGCAATTCCAGGTAAAGGTTTGCCTCGGGTGCGTTGGACAGGCAGACTGGATCTACATCAAGTGCACTGGGTGTGGGTGGAGGTTTCAGGTCAGAGATAGGGGTCAAGGGTGAAGATAGGGGTCGGTAGTATCTGACTTATCCAGTTTCAAAACTTGCATGTGATGGAGAAGGCACACTGAGGTTGCAAGGTTGCTCTTGTTTTATTATTTCTTATGAAATCCTATAGAAATGTATTCTAGTATTCTCATCTTGAATTTTTGTTATTATACTTGTTGCTTTTGGACACAGAATGTTTTATACAAATAAAAATTGTCCTATTAATTTCATGTGTTTTGTTTTTGAGAAAACAAATATGCTTTTTATTTTCTCCATTTTGTTCAGTAAACAGTCTTAGCCGATGAAACAGACAGGACCCACTTCGAATCCAAACTTCTGCATGGCTCCGCCGAAATCGTTGAACATTATGTCAACAAAAGGCACCTGTTCCACCTTTGGTGTGTTGATCTCAAGTACTGTCTTTTCATAGCCCTTTTTCAACTGGAAAACAGGGAGAGAGAAAGGAGGGACATTTTGAGAAAGTATTTCGGTGCTAAGGACATCTCACCCACACACACACCCCCAAGACACACACAATCTTCCAGCCACTCACCGCGCAGCCATCCACCACGGCTCTGATGTAGGGGTTATTGTCGTAGGACATCTCCTCATCATTGGACCCCAGGAAGCGGATGGCCTTGTCGTACGAGTCCCCGTCCTGGTCGAGCCAGGCAACTGACTGGTAGCAGTTGTAGGTGAGGTTCTGGCGGGCGGCCGCGCTCAGCAGCCGGAGGAAGGTCATCTGGACCACGCCGATGGGGTTGCCCTCAGCGTCCACGTACGAGAGCTACAGATGGAAGGAGAGGGGATAAAGGGTCTAGGCATTGGGGACTAATACAGACACTATACATACATAGTATTGGTGCTTGGGTGCATCTGAAATGGCACCCTAATCCCCTAAATAGTGCACTACTTTTGAGCAGTGCTCTGATACAAAGTAGTGCATTATTTAGGGAATTGGGTGCCATTTCAGACAAGAACACCCAAATCTACACATCACACTGTTCTCATGTACTGTGAGGTGCCTCGTTAGGGTTTCTTTTCTATCTGTGAACTCTAATTCCGACACCTAGGAGTGTCTAAAAAATAAATGAATAATTAACCCTTGCACTAGTCTTTTCCTACTAGCATTGACTTTGCTGATGTCTACTTTATTGAGGAAAAATGTACTTACTACGACTGTGATATGTTGCTGTCTCACCTAGCTATCTTAAGATGAATGCACTAACAGTAAGTAGCTCTAGATGAGAGCGTTTGGTAAATGACTCAGATGTAAAATGAGTGTCGTCTTCGTTGTTTGCGGACAGCCATTAACAACTGCAGGTGTCTGCAGCAGTGCTGTGTTGGACTCAGAGCGATGACACACCGTCACTCAAACAGGTCAACATTCCTCGCCTCTCTCTCTCCGATGCTACGGCTGGCCTAACAGAATTATGGATGTCAATCGGTCAGTGCAGTGCGCCGCGACACGCGCATTTGTCCCATCTTTCACTGCTGCTCGGGGGAGAGAGTGGGGTTGTGGTTAAGGAGAGCAACAGCGTCCGGCGCTTCTGCAGAGAGCATATTACGCTTCATTACCCATAATTCACGGCGGAACTACAGGAGTAGGTCATAATCCCGATTCCTCAGACGACAAATCAGGCGGGGGGATATATCAGAGAGGGTTGTATCCCGGTTAACTCCTTTAGAGTGAAATATCTAGGCCATCATCACCCAGTTTTGGGAGTGATGGAGAGGGTTGCTGTATTATGGAGTCTGTCTGTCTGACTGGGGCTCTAGGAGTAAGCCTTTGTCTGAGGAACAGTAAGGCAGACGGGTTATAACAGGAGGTCTAATCTACAGGCTCTGGGCATTAGATACTGACTGACTTATTCTCTGCTGAAAGACTACAATGGTTCTGTAGGAATAGCAGTCTACTAGCAATGAACAAGTGACGATTACTCTCAATCGAGAAGCTATCCGTTATTAAACAGTTTAACTTTAATTAAGACAATTATGGACATTTAGTTTTTTAAACAAGCTCATTAGGAAATGTAAAACATGATGCACAAACATAATTGTCTTAATTAAAATAATAATGGTTTAGTTTAATCGGTTTGCGTAATGTAGAATTTGCCTAATTTGCCTTGTTTATGTGAATACTGACTGATGATCCATCCAGTAACACGTGGTAACATCAGTCTTTGGTGTGATGCCACGGAACTATTACGGTGGAGATCCGTTTCCATACCAACCAGCAGTGTTCCACCATCAGTTCCACAGGGTTCTCTTCTTCTTTCAGACAAACAGGACTGACTGAGACCAAGAGCCAAGCACATGCAACGCCCATGCCATGCAGTCGGAGCACGGAGCTACTGATGTGTGTGTGTGTGTTTTGTGTGTGTATAGATATTCTCACATGCACACGCACACACACACACACATACAAACTGGACAATAATGGACATTACAAATTACTATGAGAAGGAAGTAATCAAATCCGATGTACATTTTCTGTACTGAACAAAAATATAAACGCAACATGTTAAGTGTTGGTCCCATGTTTCATGAGCTGAAATAAAAGATCCCAGAAATGTTCTATGCGCACAAAAAGCTTATTTCTCTCAGATTTTGTGCACAAATTTGTTTACATCCCTGTTAGTGATCATTTCTCCTTCTCCAAGATAATCCATCCACCTGACAGGGGTGGCATATCAAGAAGCTGTTTAAACAGCATGATCATTACACAGGTGCACCTTGTGCTGGGGACAATAAAAGGCCACTCTAAAAGGTGCAGTTTTGTCACACAACACAATGCCACAGATGTGTCAAGTTTTGAGGGAGAATGCAATTGGCATGCTGACTGCAGGAATGTCCCCCAGAGCTGTTGCCAGAGAATTGAATGTTCATTTTTATACCATAAGCCGCCTCCAACGTCGTTTTAGAGAATTTGGCAGTACGTCCAACTGGCCTCACAACCGCAGACCACGTGTAACCACGCCAGCCCAGGGTGGGGGGCATAGGCCCACCCACTTGGGAGCCTGGCCCACCCAAGGCTGCGCCCCTGCCCAGTCATGTGAAATCCATAGATTAGGGCCTAATGAATTTATTTCAAATGACTGATTTCCTTATATGAACTGTATCTCAGTAAAATCGTTGAAATTGATGCATGTTGCGTTTATATTTTTGGACATATTAAAGGATGACAACTATGTCCATTATGTCTAGTATGAGTGTCTGTTCATCAGTGGCTCATAAAGGGAGTAGTACCCCTCACCCCTGTGAGTGTCCCGGTACTCAGAGAGGCTAGGTAGATCCTCCCCTGCTCCTGTCTGTTCCTCCCACACCTCCTCCCTCCCTCATCCCTCCTCCCCCCTACCCGCTCTGCCCCGCAGAACCAGCGTGTAGAACCTGCCCTACATCGCCATGGAAACATTACCTCTTCATCACAGCCGCAAGTCAAAAGTGTTTGAGTACCGAAAAGCCCTTGGGAAGATGACTGAGTGCCTGACCTTTGACTGTTCACATTGAATCAGTGTTGTTACCTACCGTAATCCTGATGTGAGAGTGAATGAGGAAGTGAATGTGTGAAATGAGTGTAGCAGGAACAAAATGGTGCCTAATCACGCTCCTGTGAGTAGCTTTCACTATACATACATACCTATTTATGAATAGGTATGTATTTATACAGTATGCATCTGAGTCAACTGGAAAATGCTGAGGTCAATAGGAGTAGTTGTTGTTAGTGTGTTTAAATATAAAATGTGTGTCTAACTGTGAGATTGTCAAGGCACTCAGTCACTTCTAGGTGATGCTCTCCAACTTCAGAGGAAGTCAGGTTGAGTGGACGCATTTACCGTCATACTTTTCCATGGCAACATTCAGAACCAACACACTATGATTGACTAAATTCATTTATTTTTTGTACTACACTTAACATTTTGTATTGAATTTCTACTGAAGTTTTTCTTCAATGGAAACGTTTCTTTAACTTCTTCAACTACTAGTTGCCATGGTAAAGAATGTCTATGTGTGTGTCTGCTCCACCAACTGTCTCCCTCTATTCTGGAAGGAGGAGCCTCTTCACCTACAGCTGTATGTCTTACTGAAGGTGAGCTGAGATTGATCATGCTGAACCATGCAGAGCAGTGTCGCCACAACCACAAGCCAGACTGCCAGTCAGAGACCAGTACCAACCAGTACAGGAACCATGCAGAACCAGTACTGACCAGTACCAGAACCAGAACCTAGAACCATGCAGGGCCCTTAGGCCCCCAGAGACCCAGCAAGGAGTCACTCTTGCTGGGCCTCCAGAGACCTGCGGGCGTGCCACTTACCAGGGAACCTCGCTTGTAGCGACTATACCAAGAGCCTGGGGCGTCTTTGGGCCATTTTGCCATTTTGCTCTGTAAAATATGAGATGAGCCGTTCAGGAAAAAGGGAAGGGGAAGGGGGGCATCAGGGCGGCTTACCAGTTTACCACGTTTGAATTCACTGAACCAGGAGCCAGGGATCTCCTTTACCCAGGACGTGAGCCTAGTCTGGGGTACGGAGGGAGTGAAACATGGGGGAAGAGGAGGAGGAGCAGGAGGAGGAGGAGAAAAAACGAAGGTTAAAGAAAGAAAAACAGTAAGAACAGTCATCCCTCATTCGTCCCCTCCACCCCTCCACCCCTCCACCCCTCCACCCCTCCGTCCCTCCTTCCCTTGGCCCTCTGTAGCTTCTGCCAGACCTGCAGAAGTATCGGTGACACCGAACAGCCCGGGACAGTGTAAAAGACTTTAGGCTTAGTAAGCTATTATGGTGTTTTGTATAAACATTGTCTGGCAGCTAATTACTGATAATATATTAATGAGTACACAGTGATTAGTTAGGAGACGTTGGCCGCAGCCCAAAAGACACCCTATTCCTTTATAGTGCATTACCAGGGCAGTGCACTATAAAGGGAATAGTGTGCCATTTCGGATGCAGCCGTTAGCCTCCAAGGGACCAGCTTACAAATGCCCTATTGCTAAGTGTTTTGCTCTACAACCATACAGAAGTGACTATACTTTATGGTTTAAGCTTCTGCTGTTTATGCTGAGACAAGTAGGTGGCTTTGTTTTTATGGATTTCATTTAAAGCCAGTAAAGCTTTTGTTGTAGAGCCAACAAGAAGTAACTTTTCAATTTAAAAGCTGTAAACCGTCTAGCCATCGAGAAAGTTTTACATTCTGTTCAGCTTTTGCTTCTTTATAACCACCAATAATTATCTTTGTTTTTTTCCCCATTAAGATCTGTATCAGACTAAATGGCCAGCAGTACGCCAGTGTGATGGACTTATTCAACAACAATAATTAGAATATTATGGCTAGCTCAGAATGAGCCAGATTAGTCTGATACAGGGTTTATACAGGGCTTGTCATCAATGCCTTAATGTGTTAATTAATGTTCAGCTGGAGATCGCTTAACGCTGGGAGACAGCATACGTTAAACACACATTTGATTTGATTTGAAAACCCCCTGCTGTTTTAAAGGCATAAGTGGCGAGAGCAGAAGGGGGGGCCCAAAGGGGGAGAGAACTGATACCCTCTACTTCTAAAGCCGAAACCACACAGAAAGACACCGTCAATGGCGTCAAAATGTGCGTGCGAGAGTAGAGGGCGTCAATTCACATCCACTGCGTAGCGTATGCCAACTTAATTGTCATGAGAATCCATAATAAACAGTTGTATTTGTTATGTTCGCTATGTAGCCCTTGTGAATTGTTGTGGTGTTCCTTTTGACTCACCTTATATGTCCTACGGGAGCCACCATACCTGCCTCCTGTTATGTTGGCTCACCAATGTGAGGAGAGTTGTAGCTAATACACCCTTGCAGTTTATAAAGAATTTAGCTAGTCTCGTTTCTACATAACAGTATTCTCTCGAACAGAGTTCCTCGAGTTTCCCAGCCGTAGCCTGCCTAGGCCATATGACTGTGCTCAAAATCAACAAAAGTAGGCATAAAGAACATTGTAGATAGAAAGAAATTCCACACACTATTTCAATCAACCAGAAATATCACCATGCCAACAAAGGTAGGCATAAAGTTATTGTTTTGAAATACGTAGGCCTATTATTGGAACTGGCAGCTGAACTTATCAACACCAAATAGACACTTTTTAACTATATATGTCACAAATTCCAGACATAACAATTCACAAAGTCTATTTTCTGGCAATTTATCTGCTCACTTTACCAGCATTGCTTCGGGTAGACGCGAGGAAAGTAGACTTGCTTTCTAATTTGTAGCGCATGACGTCACTGACGGCGTCTGTTTTCTCTTATTCACTACCGCGCATTCTAATTCCAGCGTGTACACGCTTGTTCACGCAAAGGGAAAAAAAGACTGTTTATTTCACTCTGCTATCCTTCATCTATCGATCTAGGGATACAGTGTCCCAGGCTACAGGGAAGGAGAGAGGGTGTGTGTCTGTGTATGTGTGTGTGTGTGTGCGTGTGCGTGCGCAGGTGCCCACATGTGTGCATGTCAATGTCAGGGCCTCTGTTCATATGTCCTCTCTCTCTCCACTCTACACCAACGAGACCATCCCACCGGCCCATCACTCTCCCAGGCTATAAAAAGTCAGGTTCATTATTCGGAATTTATGCGTCTCAAAGCACCAGTGGATCGTTAAAATGTCCTGTAGCAGAAAGTCATTACAGATCTCCCCTGACCTGTCACTGACAAACTTTCCTGTGTTTTACTTCTCTCCTCTCATCTCCTCTCCTGTTCTCCATGCATAATCAGCCAGCAGCAGAATCCTCTCTGGGTGCCTGTAACCTGCCATAACCTATTACAGGTGCATAGGGCAGGCACAACACTAGGCTACTGACACTTAACTGGAGGATGGCACAGCAAAACGGATGCGTTTATACACCTGTGTGTGTTTGTGAATAGTTGACTCTCCGTTGACAGTGAGTGACTGCCCCAAATATATTGATTGACATCATGACATGTCAGCAGTGTGCAACACCAAGCATCTTAAATGGGAGTGACTGCCCCCTAGGGGCTTGGAGGATCCTCTTGATATTACACTCATACCAGTAAGGTAATAATGAAACGTGATGGGTGTGGGCACAGGAGGAGGTGTTATGTGATTATGCAGTACTGTCAGAAGAGAGGTAGATATGATTTATATGCACAGTAGTTTGCCTGGGTCCTGGGAAGAAGAACAATTATATACACTTATCCGCAGCATACAGTCTGAGTTATTTAACCTGTCAATCAAATACGAAACAGTTGACAGAACATTGTAGATACAAAGAAATTCAACACACTATTTCAATCAACCAGAAATATCATCATGCCCGCTTTTAAGAATTTGTATTTCCCTCATTATAACAACCAAAACCTTTAAAATGTATACGGTTACAGTTTTTAAGCATTCATTTTAAGCACGTTCTCCCATTTAATTTCTATCACTTGCTCTCAAAATGTGACCATTTGACCAGTTGTGTATGTAAAAGCACCATGACTTACCCCTTCAGACTTCTTGTCAGGGTAGATGCAGCTCTCTCCTCCTGCTGTGAAATTGCATTGGACCTTGAACGAGTCCCTAGAGCAACCCTGGTTGGGGTCGATCCAGTATTCACCTGAAAATGACCAAAAATATAGGGTGGGAGGGAGGGAGGAAGGGAGAAAATGAAGAGGGACGGAGAGGGGGAAGGAGGGAACCTTAACAATTACAAACCTTTTCATCAGAGGTCATTCAATGTTTAAATTAGCATGATTTAGCCTTCCAGAGAGGGCATATTCTTTAGCTCACTTACACTGCAATGACAGGCAATATCATCAAAGAAATTCAAGATGGCTAATCCTATTTCTAATCCTTTTTCTCTATCCCACTTAAATCCACTATAATAACACTTGACCATTGGCATTGACATCATATTCACTTGTCTAAGATAGATAACGTGTTCTGGGCGTCTTTTTCATACAAAGTCGGATTACTCCTGGGCTATAGCACCCAAATACTTATTAACAGAATTTATAAACTGAACACAATCTGAGCACGTCAGATTTTGAATTTCAGATTTTCCATGCCCACCATCGGGGAAGTCGGGGTGGCAGAGTTGCAGGTCCTTGCAGGTGCGGGCGGGGTTGCCCTGCGTTCCCAGCGGGTGCTTCATCTGCTCGATCTCCAGCTTGAGGGAGTTAAGGGATCCGAAGATCTCCTCCATGCCGTCGTCGTAGTCCTTGTAGTTGGCATCAGCGTTGGCCTCGTCCATCATCTGGCTGGCATCGATGTTCCTGCGGCTCCTCTTGGGATTTGACTGCATGGGCAGTGGGTGGATGACATCACCGGGAGGACCCTGTGGAGGTGGAGAAGATGAGAGAGGGGGAGAGGAGGAGAGGAGGATGGAAGGAGGTGAGAAGAGTGGAAGAAGAGAGTGGTTTTATAATAATAATAAGCCATTTAGCAGACGCTTTTATCCAAAGCGACTTACAGTCATGCGTGCATACATTTTTGTGTATGGGTGGTCCCGGGGATCGAACCCACTACCTTGGCGTTACAAGCGCCGTGCTCTACCAGTTGAGCTACAGAGGACCACAGTGGGAGTATACTATTGTATTCTATTCTAAACTGTCATATCGCAAAGTTCAGTTTACGTAAAGTAATACTAAAACAACATCACACAATCGTGGAGATAACTTACAGGAGGCCCTGGTTGTCCAGGAACACCAGTCTCTCCCTTGGGACCAGTTTGACCCTGAGGAAGACAGAACACAACACAGCGTCATCTACACAGCCTCTATGTATAGTAGGACATGGTTTAGACTTTAGAGGGTCATATATACAACTTATATGGACAGTGGAACATGATTAAGAGGGGACAGTATGACATGGTTTAGAGGGACATGGTGGTTTGTGGGGACGCTTACCGATGACCCCTTAGCTCCTTTAGGACCAGGAGGACCAGGTAATCCTGGGGGTCCCAGGGGACCAAGAGGACCTGAGGGGCCAGCAATACCCTGGAGGGAGAGAGGGAGGGAAGAGAGGAAAGAGAGGAAGGAGAGAGGGTGAAAAGAAGGGTGGAAAAAACCCCAATACAAAGTTGGTGTTATCATTTTGTGATCAAACATTTTACTGTGCTATTAAATGACTTGATATGATCAACGATATGCCAGACCAAACCAAAACATGTCACTTATTAGGTTAACTAATGTCAGGCTGAGTTGGAGGCTTGCTATAACATTTTCTTCTTGTTATAATATTATATGTTATTTGAGTTGGGGGTGTTCTCACATTGTCTCCTTTCGGTCCTGATGTTCCCTGGGGCCCTGGCAGACCTCTGTCACCCTTTTCTCCCTGCTCACCTGGGGGCCCGATCAAACCGATCAGACCAGGGTGGCCCTGAGGAGAGTATCAGAAACATACAGATCAATAAACTTACTTCAAAAATCAATCAAACATTGAATTACTCACATCTGTCTCTCTGTCAAACTATCTTCATATATCATTAGTGTGATGACTCACTGCTCTGGAGCTGATACCAGATACACAATCAATAGGTTTGAACGCAGAGCAGTCAGTTATCATTAACTTGAATGTGTAAGGTATGCAATATACAGTATCTATACCGACACGTTTCACCTGTATCCCTATGGGCTATTAGACTTCAACATCATTAACAGTGGAAGATCAATACAGTATGTGATATTTAGCCATGAATGCAACAGGTATTGATGTCAATATTTCACTGTAATATGTACAGTATACTTTTTATTAAAATAAATATATCTATATATATTATTATTAACCTTAATCTGTATATCATTCCCCATATATATTTTGCAAATATATACAGTACCAGTCAAAAGTTTGGACACATCTACTCATTCCAGGGTTTTTCTTTATTTTTGCTATTTTCTACATTGTAGAATAATAGTGAAGGCATCAAAACTATGAAATAAAAACACATAACACATATGGAATCATGTAGTAACCAAAAAAGTGTTAAACAAATCAAAATATATTTTATATTTGAGATTCTTCAAATAGCCACCCTTTGCCTTGATGATAGCTTTGCACACTCTTGGCAGTCTCTCAACCAGCTTCATGAGGTAGTCACCTGGAATGCATTTCAATTAACAGGTGTGCCTTCTTAAAAGTTATTTTGTGGAATTCCTTTCCTTCTTAATGTGTTTGAGCCAATCAGTTGTGTTGTGACAAGGTGGGGGGGTATACAGAAGATAGCCCTATTTGGTAAAATACCAAGTCCATATTATGGCAAGAACAGCTCAAATAAGCAAAGAGAAACGACAGTCCATCATTACTTTAAGACATGAAGGTCAGTCAATACAGAACATTTCAAGAACTTTTAAGGTTTCTTCAAGTGAAGTCGCAAAAACCATCTACCGGTCTAATGTCAATTTCTCGTTTTTCTTGGAACAAGCAGTTCTCTTCTTCTTATTGGTGGCTATTTGAAGAATCTCAAATATAAAATATACTCTTTTTTGGTTACTACATGATTACATATGTGTTATTTCATAGTTTTGATGTCTTCACTATTATTCTACAATGTAGAAAATAGTAAAAATAAAGGAAAACCCTTGAA